>NC_090688.1:2456493-2764414 GCF_013368605.1 Nyctibius grandis | reverse complement strand
CCCCAAGGTGGGACCCCTGGGATGGGACCTGTGGGTTGGGACTCCCAGGTCAGGACCCCCCCAGGGTGGGACCCCCAGACTAAGACCCTTGGGACCCCCAAGGTGAGACCCTGGGATTGGGACCCCCCCCTCTAGGCTGGGACCCCAGAGATGCCCCTAGGCCAGGCCCCCCTCAGAGTGGGCACCCCCAGGCTGGGACCCTCAAGGTGGGACCCCTGGGCTGGGATCTTTGGGTGACACTTGGGGGGTGTCCCCCAGGCTGGGACCCCCTCATGGAGGTGAGGGTGGGAGCAGGGTGAGGGGCAGGGGGACGGGGTGAGGGGTGGCCCGGAGGGGGCCGAGGCCTGGCGCGCTCGTGTCCGTGGTGGTGGTGGGCAGGGGGGGCCCATGCTCGGGTGCCCCCAGCCCCTGGAGGTGCTGGACCTGGGCGAGCTGGTGACCGTGTGGGCCGAGGGCGGGGGGCTCGTCCTCAAGCTGCGGGGACAGGAGGTGACGCTGAAGGTGAGGGGGGACGGGGGGGGGTTGGGGGCACAGGGTAGCGGAGGGGCACGGGGGGCACTAGGCAGGGCAGAAAGGGGGGGCTGGGGGGGACACAGTGTCCTTGGTGGGGTCTTGGGGGGCAGAGGGGACTGGGGACGTGGTGGGGGGGCACAGGTGGGGACACAGAAGGGGACATGCAGGTGTGGAGGGGCAGAGGGGACAGGGTTTGGGGGCTGAGGGGGCACTGGGGGGGCAAAGGGTTCAGGATTTGGGGATACGGGGGAGAGGATTTGGGGACTGGGGGGCACAGGGGAGAGGGTTTGGGGCCTCAGAGGGACACAGGGGCATTGGGGTGGGGGGGGCAGAGGGGACAGGGTTTGGGGACTGAGGGGGCACTGGGGGGGCATAGTGGGCAGGATTTGGGGATATGGGGGGCACAGGGGACAGGATCTGGGGTCTGGGGGGACAGGGGGACACTGGGGAGGGATTTGGGGGCTGGGGGACACGGGGGACACAGGGGACAGGATTTGGAGGTGCAGAAGCAGGGGACAGGGTTATGGGATGCAGGGGGCAGGCTTAGGGGGACACAGAGGCTTGGGGGGGCACAAGGGACAGGGTATGGGGACACAAAGGGTGCAGGGGACAGGCCACCGTCATGTCCCCCTCCCGGTGGTCCCTGGCAGGCGGAGAGCCGGGAGGCGCAGGAGATGTGGCGGGGATTCATCCTGACCATGGCGGAGGTGGGCACGGGGCGCTGGCCCCGGGGGGGGTCCCCAAAGGCGGTGACCCGGGGTGCTGGTGGCAGTGACCATCGTCCCGTGTCCCCCCCCCGCAGATGAAGGTCCCCACCGACCTGGCGCTGCTGCCGGGCCGTGTCTTCCAGCTCTCGGAGGCCCTGCGCGAGGAGCGGGACCGCAGGGCCACCCCCGTGTCCCCCGCCACCCCCGGGTCCCCTGCCACCCCCAGCCCCCCCGAGCCACCGCTGCCCCTGTGAGTCGGTGGGTCAGGGGCTGGGGGGGGGTCTCCATCCTCACTGGGATGCACTGGGGACCGGTATGACTTGGGTGGCACGGCTGGGGGTGGCCCGACGTGGCTGGGGGTGACAGGACAGGGCTGTCCCCAGCTGCTTCTTCGAGGTGACGCGCCCCGAGGCCGAGCGGCTGCTGGAGCAGAGCGCGGGGGCGGGCAACATGGTGCTGCGCCCCGGGGGACACGGCCGGGGGGTGTCCGTCACCACACGCCAGGAGCTGAACGGGTGAGCAGGGGGTGCCGGGGGGGGGACAAGGGGTGGGTGGCATCGTGGCGTGGGGTCCCTCTGCACGGGGTGTCCCCTCTGGGTGTGGGTCCCCATGGGAGTGGTGTCCCCCCCAGGGCGAGGGTCCCCATGAGGGGCAGGTGCCCATGTGAGGGGTGGCCCTGGGGTGTGGGTCCCCATGTAAGAGGGGGTCCCAAGACGAGGGTCCCCATAGGGTGTGTGTCCCCATGTGAGGGGTGTCCCCAGGGTTGTGGGTCCCCAAGTAAGAGGGGGTCTCAAGACGAGGGTCCCCATGGGATGCGTGTCCCCACACAAGGGGTGTCCCCAGGGCACGGGTCCTCGTGCAAGGGGTGGTCCCAGAGTGAGGGTCCCCACGTGAGGGGTGTCCCCGGGGCACGGGTCCCCACCGCGGGGTGGCAGCCCCCGCTGACGCAGCCCCGCGGCAGCACGGTGCTGCTGAAGCACTACAAGGTGACCCGCGTGGACCAGGGCTACGTCATCGACGTGGACACGCCGGTGAGTGACATGGGACAGAGCTGAGCTGGCCTTGGGGACAGGGACCCCCCCCTGCCCGGGCACCCACCTGTGTCCTTGGGACGGGACCCCTGGGATGGGGTTCAAGGGATTGGGACCCCCAGCAGCGAGGACACTCAGGGCCTGGCACCCAAGGGACTGGCACCCATGGGATGGGCACCCATGGGGTCTGACAACCCCGAGGCTGGGGCCCCCCAAGGAGATGGGTGGGACCCCCCCCAATTTAAGGAACCCTGGGAACTGGGATCCCCAAGGTGCTGGGACCCCTAAGAGACTGGGATGCCCAAAGGGCTGAGACCCAAGGGACTGGGACCCCCAGGGAACAGGGATCCCCAAGGTGCTGGGATCCCTGAGGGACTGGGACCCCAGGGGACTGGGACCCAAGAGACTGGGACCCCCAGGGGACTGGGATCCCCAAGGTGCTGGGATCCCTGAGGGACTGGGACCCCAGGGGACTGGGACCCAAGAGACTGGGACCCCCAGGGGACTGGGATCCCCAAAGGGCTGAGACCCAGGGGACTGGGACCCCCAATGAGGTGAGACCCAAGGGACTGGGACCCCCAAGGATCTGGACCCCCCCAGGCTAGGATCCCTGGGAACTGGGACCGCTAAGGGGGTGGGACCCAAGGGCCTGGGACCCCAAAAGGACAAAGACCCCCAAAGGGCTGGGACACAAAGGCCTGGGACCCCTAAGGGACTGGGACACCCTAAAGGGGCAGGGACCCCCCTAGGAGCAGTGGGCAGGGCATGGGGGACTAATGGGATGACGCCATGACGGGGGGGGGGTGTCCCCAAGTGACACCGTGTGCCCCCCCCAGCATCGCTGCTCCTCGCTGGCCGAGGTGGTGCAGTACTTCGTGGAGAGCAGCCAGGGCAGCCTGCAGCCCCTGCAGCGGGAGTACAGCCCGCGGCTGGGTGGGTGGGGGGCGCGGGGGGGCTCTGGGTGCTCAGCGGGGTCTGGGGGGGGCTCAGTGGGGTCTGGGGGGGCTCAGAGGGGTCTGGGGGGGCTCAGCAGGGTCTGGGGGGGGGCTGGCAGGAGGGTGTTGGGAGCAGTTGTGGGTGGCTGGGGTGGTGGAGGGCAGCTGGGGGGTCTTTGGGGTGCTTGGGGGGGTTGTTGGGGTGACTTTGGGGTGCTGCGGGATGGTATGGGGGGGCAGAGCTGCTGGGGGGTCACAGGCTGGCACTGGGGGGGGCAGAGCTGCTGGGGGGTTCGCAGGTTGGCACTGGGGGCCCGGGGGGGGGTTTTGGGGGTGTCAGGGGCAGGCAGAGGGTCCCTGACCCCCCCCCCTTGCTCTGCTCCAGACTTTGTGGTGACGGATGGCGAGAGCGGGGAGGAGACGCGGGGGGTGGGTGAGCCCCCCCCAGCCGCCCCCCAGCCCCGTGGGCTCAGGGCGCTGAAGCCGGCCCCGAGCCCCCCTCGCCCTGCGCTGCAGCCCCCGGGGGGGCCCAGGGGACCCCCCCCATGTGGGGCCACCCCAAAGGAGCAGATCTACATGAACGCGGAGGGTGAGGCTGGGGGAAACTGAGGCAGGGAGGGGGCACCCCCCACCCCCCCATGCTGACCCCTGCCCTTCGCCACAGATGAGCAAGACCCCCCGAGCTCGGCGCCCCCTCCTGCCCCCCGCCGTGCCCTGCTGCCGCCCCACAACCACGGTGAGGGGGGGCCGGGTGCCTGGGTGCCACTCCTGGGTTGGGGGGGGGGGGGGCATGGTGGGGGGTGCCAGGATCTGGGTGCTGAGTCCTGTCACCAGCTCTTGGCGGGGGCAATGGGGACAAGCAGGGTGGTTGCTGTGGGTCAGTGGCTGGGGATGGGGTGGGGGGGGGGGGGCACTGGGTGCTCTGCCAGGCGGTGACCCCCCCCCCGGCACAGGCGTGGCGGAGGAGCTGGCCCAGAAGCTGCAGCTGCGCCGAGCTCTCATGGAGGATTGACGGGTGCCAGCGTGGGGGGGGGGACCCCCGGCTGCCCCCCCAGTTGTGCCAGGAACCAGCTGGGGCAGCAGTGCCCCCCCCCAGGGCAAAGCTGCTCCCAGTCCCCCCAGTCCCAGGCTCCCCCCTCGGGCTGGGGTGGCGCTGGGGAAGGGGGGGGTACAGCAATGCCCCCCCCCCCAACCCATATATTTGGGGGGCACCACCCCAAATAAAGGCACTGCCCCCCTCAGCCCCGTCCCGGCTCCTCGCGCCGTGGGGGTGGCACCAGGACCCCCCACCCCCCAAACCCCCCCTGCCCCCCACACCCCCCACCCCAGCCACGGCCACGTCACACCGACGTCCCAGTTTATTCTCAGGCCAGAAGAAGCTCTCACTGGGGGGGGGCGACGTGCCCAGCCCGGTGCCAGCGCTGTGGGGAGGGTGGCATGGAGTGGGGGGGGCTCAGATGTGGGGCCGTGGGTGGGTGTGGGGGCACCCCAGCCCTGGGGGCTGGCACAGCCCTGCCAACGCAGCGTGTGGGGTGGGGGGGGGGAGGTTTGGGGGGGGGGGGGTAGGGGTACATTCAGTGCCTTGCCTGGGGGTGGCCGGGGGGGCCCTAGGGCAGGCTGGCATTGGAGCTGCTGGCCGTACTGTTGCGTTTCTGGAGGCACCGCACGGCGCTGGGCACCTGCAGCCCCGAGGAGACGTGGAAGCTGCCGCACCAGACCTGTGGGCACAGGAGGGTGCTGGGCTGGGGGGGGCTGGCACAGGGGTGGGGGCAGGCTGAACCCCCCCTTGGCAGCCCCCGAGGAGCTGCCCAGCCCTGCGTGCCCCTTACCGTGAAGGCGGGCAGCACCGGCTGCGTGAACTTGGCCTTGAAGGTGTGGAGCAGCTGCTTGGTCCTGGCGTTGTAGAAGGACAGGAAGCCTGTGGGCATGGGGAGGGGGCACGGGGTGGGTCACAGGTGGGCACAGAGCTTGCAGACCCCCCCAGCACCGTGCCCATGGTGGTGTCCATGGTGGTGGCAATGCCCGTGGGGGACACACTGGTGCCCATGGTGGTCGTGGTACCCCTGGTGGTAGCAATGCCACGGTGGACACGCTGGTGCCCATGGTGGTGGCAATGCTCATGGTGGACATGCTGGTGTCCATATTGGTGGTGATGCCCACAGTGGACATGCTGGTGCCCATACTGGTGGCAATGCTTATGGTGGACATGCTGGTGCCCATGTTGGTGGTGATGCCCAGGGTGGACATGCTGGCGCCCATACTGGTGACAATGCCCACAATGGACACGCTGGTGCCCATGGTGGTGGCAATGCCCATGGTGGACACGCTGGTGCCCATGGTATTGGCGATGCCCATGGAGGACATGCTAATGTCCATGGTGGTGGCAATGCCCACAGTGGACACACTGGTGCCCATGGTGGTGGCGATGCCCACGGTGGACACGCTGGTGCCCATGGTGGTGGCGATGCCCACGGTGGTGGCAGTCCCTGCGCCCACCCCCAACGCTGCCCGCTCCCACCCCACACCCACCTTCGTGGAAGTTGCAGTAGACGCCGATGCAGTCGGGCACGGGCACGTCCAGCACCTTGGCCTTGTTGGCGTGCTTGGCGCTGAAGCTGACCTGCAGCCAGTTGTTGAGGTGGAGGCACCAGGAGGCCGAGGTCTTGCCCAGCTGATCGAACTTGCCCAGGCTGCGATATGCCACCCCCACGCCGAACGCTTTGCTGTCCCGGTCGTATCGCACCTCCCAGTAGTGGTCGTCACCATCGATCAGCGTGTCACCTGCGGGCACGGCTCTGCCTGGTGGCACCCACGGGCTGCCCTGTCCTGTCCCCCAGCCCCACCACGTCCCTCTGGGTGCCCCGTGCCCACCTACACCACCCCCTGTGCCCGCAGGGCCACCCTCTCCCCCTCATGCACCCTTGGGTGCCCCCAGGGTCCCCACCAGCACCCACCGGGTGCCCCCAGCTCTCACCCAGCACCGTGTAGGACTCGGCGGTGAAGCGATCCCTGCCCCCGCGCCCCGAGGGCATCCTCTTGGGCGACTGCACCGCCCTAGGACAGACAGACAGCGGCGAGGCGGGTTGGCATTACCCAGCGAGGGGGTGGCAGTGCTGGGGTGACAAAGGGGGTGGCATTACCTGGCAGGCGAGTTGGCGGGCGAGGCCGTCCTGCCCTTGCCATCCTTCTCGCGCGCCTTCACGTCCTGCACCTTGCCCCCCGTCGCGTCCCACTCCACGCTGAGCTCCTCCACCCGCAGGTTCTGGTGGCACGTGCTGGCATCCAGCCGAAACATGAATGCTGGGGACAGGCACCGTCACAGGTGGGGTCACAGACAGGGGGGGTCACAGAACCCTGGCACCACGCTTGGGATGGGGCGGCGTGGCACGGGGTGGGGGGGGGTGACGGGTGCCCTGGTACCCACCTCTGGTTTCCAAAGTCACCGGCTCGGAGAACTCGCCCGCCACGGCCTTGTTACACGCCCGGACCCGAAAGTTCATGTACTTCATGTCAAACTTCAGCCCTGCGGGCACAGCAGGGTCACAGGGGGTGGCACCGTGACCCCCATGTCCCCTACAAAGCCTGGCACTGCCACCCAGCCCCCTGGGACAGCCCCAGTCCCCTGGGACAGCCCCAGCCCGCTGCTACCCGCACCCAGCCTGGCACATCTGGGGCCGGTTTTGCCCTCGTGCCCTCACCGGACAGGGTGTACTCGGTGCCCTTGATGCCCTCGACCACCATCCAGGGCTGGTCCTCCTTGGCGCGGGGCGGCCCCTCGAAGTTGGTCTTGCGATACTCCAGCACGTAGTGGTCGATCTTGGTGTCCTCGTCGGGCAGCCTCCAGGCCAGCGTCACACAGTTATCGGCCACCAGCGACTCCGCCAGGTCGATCTCGGGGGTGCTGGGCACTGCCCGCAGGAGCAGCCGTGCCAGTGTCCCCCCACCCTGCTCTGCTGCCAGCCAGGGTGTCCCCAGTACCCCCAGGGCACCCATAGGTCCCATGGGCTCAGCACCTCAGAGATCCCAGCCATGGCACAGCACCCTAGGGACCCCAATCCCCTTCACCCCTCCATCCCCAGCACCTTCTCACCCCTCCAGTTGGGGTACCACAGCGTGCCCCAGGCCTGGCACCCCCCCGGCTCCTCACCCCATCCCCTGGCACCCAGCAGACCCCTTAAACCCTGCACCCCCCTCCTTGCACTGTCCCTTTGCCAGGCTGGCACAGCCCTCCGTGCCCCCCTGGCACTGCCCTCCCCTTGCACCAGGAGACACCCCCCCGCCGTGCCCTGTGCCCCCGGTGCCCCCGTCACCCCGGGCAGTACCTGGCAGGAAGGCGAGGGCCTGGAGCACGCGACGTTCCTGGGCAAAATCCACCATCAAGTGGCTCATGTTGTCGCTCACCTTGGCCTTGAGCGAGAGGCGGAAGGCGGGGGCCATCGTCACGCTGCGCGGGGGGGACACGGGGACACGGGTCAGCGGGGCCGGGAGCCAGACACCCACCCAGCCCTGGCTGCTCACCCCCTGCCCTGCGCGGCCCTGGCGAGGTGGGCAAAGCCCCCCCAGCACCCACCAGGAGGAGGGTGGGGGTTAGCGGGCACTGGGGGGGACGGGGGGGGCCGTACCTATCCTTGATCTGCTTGGCAGCCTGGCGAGCGCGGAGGGAAAGAGGAGGAGGAAGAAGAAAAAGCAGGTGAGACAGCGGTGCCAGGAGCCAGCGCCCAACAGCGTGCCCGGAGCCCTGCTCCGGTGCCAGCGTGGCAGAGCGTGCCCATGTCCCTGCTGCGGTACCCCCATGGCACAGCATCCCCATGGCACAGCATCCCTGCAGCAGTACCCCCCTGGCACAGCACCCCCACAGCAGTACCCCATGGCACAGCACCCCCATGGTACAGCATCCCTGCATCCCCACAGAGGTGCCCCACAGCTGTGGTACCCTATGGCACAGCATCCCCGCAGCCGTACTCCCCTGGCACAGCACCCCCATGGCACAGCACCCCCGCAGCGGTACCCCATGGCACAGCATCCCTGCATCGCCACAGAGGTACCCCACAGCTGCGGTACCCCATGGCACAGCATCCCCATGGCAGTACCCCCTGGCACAGCATCCCTGCATCCCTGCAGCAGTACCCCACAGCTGCAGCACCCCCATGGCACAGCATCCCATACACCCGCCAGTGCCCCCCGTGTTCCTGCCACGGTGCCCCTTTGTCTCAAGAGAAAAGGGGGCACCAGGCAGCTCGGGGATCACCCCGGAGGGGTCACCGTGCCCCCCCCCAGCCCCACAGCCGGCAGAGCCAGCCCAGCGCCCAGCGCAGAAAGAAAGGAGGGTGCCAGCGTGGGGTGAGCGCAGCTCTGGGGTGGCATCGACCGGCCGGCGAGGGGGGGGTCAGGACACCCCCAGCACGGGGGGCAGCCGGATGGGGACATCCCCCCGCGCCGATGGGGACGCACCTGGGGGAAGTCGTGGGGGTTGGCCGTCTGCAGGGCCTGGTTGGCCGCCTCCAGCAGCTCCTCCGAGCTCTCCAGGGCCTTGGCACACGCAGCCAGCTGGGCCTGGCGTGGGGAGGGGAGAGGGGCAGCGGTGGGCGAGGGTGCCGGTGGGTGGGGGGGGGTACACGCAGGGCTGGGTGCTGACCTGCAGCTCGTAGGTGCGGCTGGCGCGGTCCTGCTTGATCTTCATCAGCATCTCGTCCTTCAGCTCGTCCAGCAGCGTGTACAGCGACTGGAACTCGCCCTCCAGGTCCTCCTGCGCCCGCGACGAGTTGGCCTGGGCACAATGCCCTGGGGTGTCAGGGTGAGGGACCCCGGTGTGCCGGGGTGGGGATCGGGGTCCCCAAGGGGATTGGGGTCCCTAAGGGGGGGGGCAGGGTTCCCAAGGGGATGGGTGTCACCAGGGGGAGGGCAGGGTCCCTACGGGATGAGGGTCCCCAGGGGGATGGGGGTCCCTAAGGGGATGGGGGTCCCCAGGGGGAGGGCAAGATCCCCAGGGGGAGGGCAGGGTCCCCGGTACCTCCACATTCTGCATCATCTGCTTGAGGGAGTAGATGAAGTTCTGGATCTCCTCATTCTTCACGGCCAGGGTGGTGATGATCTTCCGCAGAGCCTCCTGCCCGGCCCCCCCCGCCCGCGGTCAGCGCCCCCCAAACCCCACCGCTCCCCCGGTCCCCCCTTAGCCCCCCCCTCTCCCGCCGGGCCCAGGCGTGCCAGGCGCCGCGGGGAGCCGGGGCTGTGCGGCATGGCGGGAGGGGGATGACTTGGCAAGTGTGTGTGTGTGTGTGTGTGAGAGCAGGGTGAGGGCAGCGGGGGGACAGCCCTGCACCCCTCCTGCGCCCCTGCACCCCTCCTGCACCCCCCCTGTACCCCTGCATCCCCCCTGCACCCCTCCCTCCTTCCTCCATCCCTCCTGCACCCCTCTATCCCCCCTGCACCCCTCCATCCCTCTTGCACCCTTGCACCCCTTCTGCACGCCTCCTGCACCCCTCCATCCCTCTCCCTCCTGCATCCCTGTCCTGCACCCCTGCACCCCTCCCTCCCTCCTTCCTCCATCCCTCCTGCACCCCTCCATTGCTCTTGAAGCCCTCCATCCCTCCTCCATCACTCCCTCCAGCACCCCTCCATTCCTCCTGCATGCCCCCTGCACCCCTCTGTCCTGTTCCCCTCCCTCTCCCCTGCACCCATCCATGCTCCCTGCACCCCTCCATCCTGCACCCCTCCATCCCCCCCTGCACCCCTCCATCCTGCACCCCTACATCCCCCCTGTACCCCTCCTGCACCCTGCACCCCTCCATCCCGCCCGGCCCGGCCCGGCCCGGCCCGGCCCCACCTGCTCGCCCATACCGGGCCGGCCCCGCCGCCGCTCGGCCCCGCCGGCACCAACAAAGGGGGAGCGGCGCCCCCGGCCCCGCCCCCCGCCCCGCCCCTGCCCCCGCCGCCAGGGGTCCCCGTGCGCCGCCCCGCGGCATGCTGGGAGATGGAGTCCGGGGGGGGCGGGGTGAGACCCCCCCGGGGCCCCCCGAGCAAGGGGGAGCCTGAGACCCCCCCCCGAAACGGGGGGCGCCCCCTGCCGGTGGGAGGTCTGCTGGCACCTCCCGCGCCAGCACCCCCGGGCGAGGGGGGCCATGAGCCCCCTGGGCTGGGACCCCCCCCCTGGGGCTGGGACCCCCCGGGCTGGGGACCCCCCACCCCAAGGCAGCGGCACCCCTGAGCCCCCCTGCACCCTGGGCTGGGGTGGGGTGGGGGGCACTGCCACGCTGGGGGGGGGTGGGTGTCTCGCAGGCCGGGACCCCCACCCTCCCTGTGAGGCCGTGCTGGGCCCCCCGGCCCGCCCTGGGGGCAGGATGTGGCCCCCTCGGGGGGGGTGTCCTAGTGGGGGGTCCCGGGGTGGCACGTCCCCGTACGTGGGGCCAGGCTGGTGTCACCCCAGGCCCCCTTGCCTGGGGTGGGGGCCTGAGGTGGGGCCATCCCCTGCCCTGGCTCCAGATGGTGTCCCCATCCCTGTCCCCATCCCTGTCCCCATCCCCGTCCCTGTCCCTGTCCCCCTCCCCTGGCCTGCGCAGGGCCGGTGGCGGTGGCAGGAAGCCGTGGCGTCACAGCGAGACAACCTGGGTGACGAGGGGCCAGGATGTTGCAGGGACAGCGGCGCTTTGGGGACGAGGACGGCTTGAGGACAGGGACCCCTCGGGGACACGGACCCCCTGGGGACCCTCAGAGCAGGGTGGCTGGGCTGGCGCTGGGATGTGGGGGCTTGGGGTCCTCATCCCCCTCCTTGGCGGTGAGTGGGGGGACAGGGCTGGCTGGGGGGGGGACAGAGGGGACAGTGCCTGGGACACTATGGCTGGGCTGTGGGGTTGGGGACAGGCCATTTGGGGGGCACTGGGGGGGGGGCAGGGGGTTCAGGCAGGCCCCTGTGTGGTGGCCGGGGGCTACTGGGGACGTCTGTCCTGAGTGGGGACCAGAGAGGGGCTGGGGACACAGAGGGAGGGACAGACATGGGGACAGGATGGGGATGGGTGGGTGGACAGAGGTGGGTGGCTGTGGCAGGGGGACAGGATGGAGGCGGTGGGGACGGATGGGGGACACGGGGGGGGATCAGACCGTGTGTGTGAGGACAGGAAGGGGACAGAGGGACATGCAGGGTGGCACGTGGCCGGAGGCAGCAGCGAGGGGGGATGTGCAGGCTGCTGGTCCCTGGGGTGCCCCAGCACCCTCATGGGTGGCCCTGGGGACCAGCGGGGTGGCGGGTGACAGCCCCCCGTGACCCGGGTGCTGCTCCCGGCAGCGGGCGCCCTGCAGGTGAGCCAGGACCCGGGCGAGGTGCAGGTGACGGCAGGTGACGGGGTGGCCCTGGGGTGCCAGGTGCTGGCGGCCGAGCCCTGGGACCTGCTGCGGCTCGAGTGGGTGCAGGACACGGGGCGCGGGGTCCTCTGTGCCGCCCGCCTGCGCCCCACCGTCCCCGCGCCCCCGGCCCCCTGCGCCCCCCGCCTCCGCCTGGCCTGGCACCCCCCCAGGGCCACCCTCAGCCTCCGCCAGGCGCGGGGGGACGACGCTGGGCGCTACCTCTGCCGGGTCACCCTCGAGATCCCCCAGCACAGCACGGCCACCGGCAACGGCACCCTGCTCCGCGTCACCCCAGGTACCCGGGGGGGGGGGCCCTGGCCCTGGCCCTTCTCCCTGGGGAACCCCCGGGGGCCTGAGCGGGGTCCCTGGGACATGGTGGCGTGGTGGGGGTCAGTGGGGTCCCTGGGAGGTGACAGCACCGTGGGGGTTGATGGGGTCCCTGGGACACGGTGGCGTGGTGGGGGTCAGTGGGGTCCCTGGGAGGTGGCACCACCGTGGGGGTTGATGGGGTGCCTGGAGGGAGATTCCTGGTGGGTTTGGGGTAGCCACAGTGCAGGAGGGATGGGGACAGGGGCAGGGATGGGGACAGGGACATCTCTGACTGCTCTCCCCTCACCACCAACAGCTGATGGAACACATCAGGCTGGTAAGCGTGTCCCCGCTGTCCCCACTGTCCCCTCCATCCCTGTGCCCGCGTGCCTGGGTGCCAGCGGTGCCAAGGGGGTGGCCCCAGCTGGGTGTCCTTGCAGGGCTGGCGTGGGGGCTGGCGGGAGCCCTGGGGGGCACGGCCCTCCTGCTGGGACTGGCCCTCATCGGCCACCGGCGCTGGCGCAGGAGCTCAGGTAACCCTGTCCCCAAATACCCCCTCCCCAAATACCCCCTCCCCAATACCCCCCCCAATGCCCCCTCCCTGAATACCCCATCCCCAAATACCCCGTCCCAAAATACCCTGTCCCTCTCTCCCCCTGTCCCTCTCTGCCCTGTCCCCACCTTACTCCACACCCAAATACCCCCGAGTCCCTCTCTACCCCCCCCAAACACCCCACACCCACCCACCCTTGTACCCTGCCCTGTGCCCACCCACCCCACGTACCCCTGTACCCCAATACCCCCGTGCCCCCCCCACCTGCTGTACCCCACCTGCTCATTGGGGCTCGCCCCAGGGCTGGGGGCACCCAACGGGTCCCCGGAGGGTCCTCCAGCTGTGCCAGCCACTGCGCTCTGTCTCGGGCGGGCCAGAGCTGGCCATGCCCAGCCCTGTGCCCCCCAAAACCCACTGCGCCCCCTCCAGACACAGGCATCTACCTGAACGTGCTGCCCCGCTCGGCGCAGACCCCCAAGAAGCCGCTGCCACCCCCCACAGTGACGGAGAACAGCTTGTACCAGGGGGGGCTGCAGCGGGCACAGGGACCCCCCGCTGCCCCCCGGCCCTGAGAGGAGCTGTACCCCACTGTGCCACCCATCCCCGGCCAGGAGAGGGTCACCCCCCCCCCCCAAACCCTCCCTTTCCACAGGAAAAGCCCCCCAACACGGTGGTTTGCAGCATCCTGCCTCGCCTTCTGCTGCGCGGTGCCCGCAGCACCCATCCCCCGCATCCGGGCCCCCCCCTCCGGTTTTAGGGGAGCCCCGCTCTGCGCCGGCAAGCGAGGGCTGCGCTGGCCACGCAGGGAGCACCCACACCCCCCGCCATGGACCCCCCCCCCACCACGCGGGCGGTTGATGGTGGGTGACCCCGGGCAGTGCCACCCCCATGCTTTGTCCCCGAGGTGAGGTCCTGGGGTGGGGGGGGGCCGGACCCCCGGGCTGCTGGGGGGTGGTGGGAGTGGGCGCACATGGTGGGACCAGGGTGGGAGTGGTGGCAGGGCCACCACGTTGTCCTGCCTTCCCCCAGGGACACCATAGAGTTGAGCCCCAAGAGGGACCAGAGCGTCGCCGTGCCCACGCGCCGCAGGGCACACACGGGTGGGGGCCGCGCATCGGCTTTTAATGGGGGTGCTGCGGGACACGGGGGGGCACAGCCGGGGGGTCCCCGGCGGCGCTGGGCTCACAGGGGCTGCGCGGCCACGGGGTAGAGCAGGGAGAGGTGGCGGGCGCCACGGACAGGCAGCGCCCGCGCCGTGTAGTGCCGCACGGCCGCGGGCACCGAGGGGAAGGCGGCCCCGGCGCGGCCGAGCACGAAGTGCTGCTCCCGCGTCCGCGTGAGCTTCACGTGCACGAAGCCGTGGCTGCTCCTGTGGGCGGAGAGGGGAAACTGAGGCACGCGGCGCACGGCCTGGTCACCCGTAGGTGCACGTCGATGTGGATCACGTGCCTGGGTTGTCCCCAGGGCCGTCCCCGTGTCCCCCCACCACCGCCGGCCCCGCGCTCACCTGAGCGAGAGCGAGTAGTCGTCGGGGCTGGTCTCGCAGTCCCGCACCAGGAAGCTGCCCTCGCGGCACAGCGCCAGCAGCGTCTCGGCGCCCGCCCGCCCGATGGGGCCATGGTACCACCTGCGTGGCGGCGGGTGTCACCCTGGCACGTGGCACCTCGGCGGGCGTCACCCCGGCAAGCGGCACCGAGCCACACGGCCCCAGGGCCCTGGGACCCATCTGGGCACCCACCATGCCATGGGGCACCGTCCCCACCCCTTGGACCCATCAGCAACGTGGTGCACCCTCTGCGGCATGAGGACCCATCCACCCCACACGGACCTGTCTGTGCCATGGGGCACCTTCTACATCATGGGGACCAGCTATGGCATGGGACACCCATCCACACCGAGGGGACCATCCACGCCAGGAGGAACCTCTAGGCCATGGGGACACATCCATGCCATGGGGCACCCAACCATGTCAAAGGGACCAACCACACCCTGGGGCACCCAACACCACCAAAGGGACCAACCACACCATGGGGCACCCTCCACCCCATGGGGACCCATCCACACCATGGGGCACCCTTCACACCATGGGGACCCATCTGTGGGGCACCCTGCACCCCAGAGGGCTGCCTCCATGCCATGACATGTGACCGGGCTGTTGATGCCACCCCATGGAGAAAGGAACCCCCTCCCAGACTCACGCCTGCTTCTCCAGGGGCAGTGAGGTGTCCACGTGCCGGGGGCTGGGGGGACAGCCCGGCCTGGCGCCTGCGGGGGACCGGGGGGGTCGCGGCAGCTGCCGGGACAGGCTGGGGGAGCGCTCGGGGCTCTCAAACTGCACTGCAGGGACAAAGGGGGGGTGTCACCCCACCGTGGGGTCCCACCACCCCTGCCTGCTGCTGGGGGGCACCCGGTGACTGGGCCACCAGCTCTCATTGCCAGAGCACAAAGGACCGTCCTAGATGTCCCCACCACGGCTCTGCCTTGCTGTGGTGTCCCATTGCCCCCCACCCCGGGGTGGGACCCATGGGTGCTGGGGGACCCCGAGGTGGCACCCAGCGCCCCGGGATGCTGTCACCTGCGAACGCCCGCGAGATGTGATCCTTCTTCCACTCCCAGGGCTGGTCGTACTCGTCAGCCGGGCGCTCGTCGTGGCGGGGCAGGCGGCTCTCCCGGGCGGTGGGGACCCCCGGGCAGTCCCCCACCCGCTCCCACTCCTCGTGGGGGGTGTCGTAGAGCTGCGGTCCCCGCCGTGGCCTCGCCCGCCGGCCCTCGCCCTGCCGCGGGCACCCTGGGGACAGGCAGGGCTGGGAGACGCGGTGGGGACGGGACGGCCGTGGGACCCCCGTGGGGCTGGGTGCTGGGTGCTGGGGGGGTGCCCAGGGTGTCACCCACCTGTGGCCTCGCCGGGCTCCTCGCAGCCACCCTCGGGCGCCGGGTCCTGCTCCCCCTCGAAGGGCTCCGAGTACTCGCTCTCGCCGGGGCCCTGCGGGTGGGTGCCCTGGGTGGGACGGGACCCCCAGTGCCTCCCCCCCAGGTCCCCGCTCCCTGGGTCCCCTCCCCGGGACCCCGCAGGCTCTCCCAGGTCCCTGACACGGGGGTCCCCAGCCCTGTCCCCGCTCCCTCCCACCCGGTCCCTTTGTCCCCCGACCCCTTTCCCCCTCTCCCAGTGACTCCGCCGCCCCCCGTTCCCTCTCCCAGTGACCCCCGGTCCTCCCCCGGGTGCCCCACTGCCCTCCCGAACCCCGTGGCTCTCCCCGGTCCCCCGTCCCCGGTGCTCCCCCCACTCCTCCCCAGCCCCCCTCACCTCTCCGGTGTCCCCCGGTGTCCCCCGGTCCTGCTCCTCGGTGCTCCCGGTTCCTCTCCTCAGTCCCCCCCACGCTGCCCCCCGGTCCCTTCTCTGCCCTCCCCGGTGCCCGAGCTTCCCCCCGGGTCCTGCCCCGCTGCCCCCCGGTATCTCCCGGTGCTCCCCGGTGTCACCCCCGCTGCCCCTCGGTGCTCCCCGTTATCCCCCGTGTCCCCCGGTGTCCCCCGCTCCTACCTGCTCCAGCCGGCGGGGGCCGCCCCCCGGCCCCGCGCCCCCCACCCGCACCAGCCGGTGCCGAGGGGAAGCAGCGGGGCCGCGGAGGGCAGCGCCGGGGGGGGCCCCGCTCCCGCTCCCGGTGCCGGTACCGGGGGGGCGGCGCTCGCCGCCGCTGTAGTCGGGCTGGGGCGGGCGAGGGGGGGAGCGCCGGGCCCCCCGGCCCAGGTACTCCCGGAGCCACTTGGCCATGGCGGGGCCGCCCGGCACCGGGACCCCCCCCGCCGCCGCCGCCGCCGCCGCCGCCGGGAGCCGCTTTGTGTCGCCGCCGCGCGTGGCGCGGACCGGAGCCCCCGGCCCACCCCCCCCCCCCGCGCCCGCCTCGCCGGGGGGGCACTGGCACGGGAGGGACCCACGGGAAGGGAAGGCTGAGCCCCGCTGCGGTGACCGGGGGGTCACCGGGACCCCCAAGTGACACCTGCCCCCCCCCCGGTGACAGTGGGAGGGGGGGGGTCACACAGGAGCCCCCCCCGGCCCCTCTGGGCTCCCAGGGCTGCCCCAGGGCATGGGGGGGGCAAGCCCAGGGGCTTCAGGGGGGAACATGGAGCCCCCCCAGCTGCAGGGTCACCCCCCTCTGCTCCCAGAGCTCGTTAAGGGGGGGCCCTGCCCCCCAACACCACAGGGCTTGGGGGGAGCCTCAGGGACCACCCTGGGGGGGCAGGAGGGCCGGGGACCCCCCAGCCGTGCCCTGACTTGGCTCCTTGTCTTGTCTCTTCCCAGAACAAAGGTCCCCCCGGGATCCTGGCCTGGTGCTGGGGGGGCGCAGGGAGCTGGGAGGGGGCACATGTGCGGGAGCAGGACACAGCTTATGGGGGGGGCACATGGCCAGGGGCCCCCCAGCTTTGCCAGCCCCCCAGACCCCATCCACCACCAACCCCGGGGCTGAGCCCGAGAGCCAGCGTTAATATTTGAAGAGGTTAATTACAACGCATGTGCGAGGAATGCTAATTGGGACGGGATTGGGGGGGGGGGGGGGCTGCCTTTTCTCCCTGGCTCTCAGAAACGCCCCACGAGCCCCCCAGAAATTACCGCTCTGGAAGACGAAGAGACAACCAGCTCCAACACATCCTATTTATTACCCGTAGAACAGCAAACCTCTGCACGAGGAGGGGTTTGTCACCGAGCCGTGGGATCTGAGCCCCGCAGCGGGGGCAGGGGACACCCAGGGCCGGAGAAGTGGTGCTGGGGGTCCTCCCGCGGCAATAGAGGGGTGCTGAGCAGGAGCAGGGATGCAGGGCAGGAGGGTAGGAAGGCCCTGAGGTCCCCTTACTGCCGTGGGAGAGTCTGTGAGTCATGTCCCCAGGCCCAAGCACGACCAGCGTGGGGGTGAGGGCAGCGGGCACCACCCAAACGGAGAAACCACAGTCCCGTCCGGCCCCGGCGCCCCCGCACACATTGTGGGTGCAGGGCTGGGACACATCCTGCCCCCGGGGCTGGCTGGTAGCTGGGTTTGGGCACAGCCAGCCTGGGGCCCCGAGGAGGGTATCGTCTTCTTGGCTGACTCATGCGGGTTGAGTCTGGGGGTGGTGTCAGCCAGCGAGGGCGGCCGGGGCCTCGTCCCTGTCGGAGGATGGACACACGCACACCCTGCGCCGGGCAGGTGAAGCCACAGGGACTCCAGATGGGCTGGAAACCCCGCTGGGCCCGACGGCTGTGACGCCAGCTCCGTGCTGGAGAGCAGCTGCTGTCAGCTGGGAGGGGAGGACAGCCCCGATCCCTGCTCCGGGCTGGCTCGGTCGCTCATCAGTCACTCGAGCTGTCCTCGCTGTCCGAATACGCCCCCAACAAGCCAAGAGAGGACGTGGTGCCCGTTGCTGTGGGAAACGAGCCTGGAAGCGGAGCAAGAGAGCAGACACCATCAGGTAGAGCCCTCCCTGGCAAACCCCGCCAGCTCGGAGCAACCAGCCGTGCGGAAACACAAGCCCGGCTCGCTGCGCCGGCTGCTCGAGCCAGAGTCTGAGCGGTGCCTTGTCCCCCTGGCCTGAAAGGATCTCCAAAACGGGGCAACCACAGGAGCTGTCCTTCCCCAGGAGCCCCTGAGGGCAGAGGGACTCGCTAAGCCAAAGGCTTAGGACCAGTCAGCCCAGAAACAACCCATTCATGGGATCCTTCCCCAAATCCACAGATCCTCTGGCTTCCTGGGGCACTGAACGATGAGGGGCTCAAAGCCTTTCTGCTTGTTTCCACCACTTCTTTAAAGCTTTCAAACTCCAACAGTTTGGCAGGTTTTACAATCAGACCCCAAACCAAAGCAATTTGGTTGCTTTTCCACTCGTATCTCGCTGTTTTGACGGTTCCCAGCACCGTATCTGTGCACTGAGACGCTGTTTTGAAGCTTCTGGCCCTGACAGTCTGTCTCCAAGGCCTTGGCTTGCGGCCAAGGGCCAGGAAGGAAACTCTCCCCCATCAGGACATCTCCTGGAAACGGGGACAACCCCTTGTTCTTACACCATCACCACCCCATCTGTCCCACAACAAGGACTTGACCTGAGAGCATTCAGGCTCTGAAGACGGAGCTAAACGCCACTTGGGTGCTGCCAGACCCCTCCCTGATGGTCCACCTCAGGCCACCCCATCCCCACGTGAGCAGTTACCGGTGTTGGCTGTGGTGCCTTGGTCCTCTGTCCCACTTGCCCGGGCAGGATCTGGCTTCTGCTTCCTCACCGCGACCAGCCCGGCCAGCCGGGGCTTGGTGTTCAGTTTGCCCACGCTCCGCTCCCAGCTCTCAGTTTTCATCTTCTTACTCTCAGGCTGAGGGTCCTGCAGAGCAGAGCAGGGGCGTTAGGGTGCTCTGGCCTTGGAGGGGAGGCAGAGGGATGGGGGAGAAGAAGGAGTGGTAGAACCAGCAGCACAAAGCACAAGAGACATGAGGAGAGCTGCTCAGAGCAGCCAGCGGGGGTATTCCTCCCTGCAGTGACTGGCACAAGCCAGACAAACAACGGGGATACGGATCTAAACACCTGCAAAACAGCCCTTGGGGACAAATGTCCCATTGCCTGTGACAGTTAAATCCAGCCTTGCACAGCCACGCGCTGGCCCTGGGCCGCTGAGGACCCAGATGTATGCCACGGGGCTGCCCAACCGGGGCTGCAGGTGGTCCAGCCACCGATGTGAACTCCCCCAGGGCATGAGGATTAGCGCTGGGTCAGGGAACATCGCTGAGATTAACCCCAGCCCGGCTTAGAAACACGGCAGCTTTGATTCATCCGACCGCGCAGAGGTCCCTGCAGACACCGACCGACCCCGGAGAGCAGCAGCGCAGGGGCCTGGCTGCGGGGATAATCCCTCCCCTGCAAGCCGGGCACTGAAAGCTCTTTTGTTCTGCGTGTCTCCAACACGGACAAAACAGGAGGAGAGGCTGTCCCAGGCAGCGGTTTCATCGCTGTAATTTTCAGAGCGCTGAAATTATCCCTGAAACGTGACCAAGGCAGAAGCGAGCTGAAAGGGGAGCCACATCCTGAGCGAGGACGGGGACAGCTCCCTCCCAGCCTTTGTCAGCAGACGCCATCTACAATCACCTCCTGATCCCTGTCTGCTTTCAGCCCAGTGCACAGGGACACGGGCTTTCTAAGCTGCTCATGCGTGACAGGCATCAGGGCTCCAGCATCGCGGGGACAAAAATAGGCACCAGGCAGCCCAGGACAGCGGATTCGGTCTGGGGGAAGAGGTGTGGTGGGTGGAAGAGGCTCTGCCCCCGCTCACCTCCTGCAGGATGTCCGTAGGTTTAATTTTTGCCACGGGTTTCGTGGGCGGTTTCGCAGGCTCCTCGTCAGAGTCGGAGTCTACCAGCAGCCGCCGGTTCTGGGCCTGCTCCAGCATGGCTCTGCGAGGAGAGAGGCCACGCAGGACGGGTTAGAGCTGGCTCCCGGCCACCGCCGCGCCGAGCGGGGCCGGCCGCGCACCGTGCCAGGGGAGCTGGGATTCAGCAGCAGTGCAATAGGATCCACCTTCTCAGGTGTTTTTTAAGAAGTCGTGTTCAAGCAGTGCCTGAAGGTCAACAGCATGGAGATCTGCAGCCTCAGCCAGGTGCAGAATCTCTCCACACAAGGACACTTCTCAGGGGGAGTCAGGCCCCTGCAGCAGCCCAGATCCCCCCGGCAGACGGGCCAGCGATACCAAAACCCCACCACCTCCACCACAGGCATTTCTCTCCCCTCCCCAAACACTTGAACTGTCCCCAGTCTCCTCACAGCCCGCTCAGGACTACATCCCACCCACACAACTCCCATGAACTCAGGTCTCTCAGGCAGGACCCTCTCCTAAGTGCCTTTGGGGTGCTAAGGAAAGGGTGAGATACAGCCCTGCCATGGCCAGCGTGGCCAGTTTCACACGCCTGCGAGTGCTTCCAGACCACTCACTTCATCTCTTGCTCATCCTCATCTTGCTCCTTGCGCTTCTGCTCCTCCTCATACTCCTTGTACTGCTTCAGCATGGCCTCAAAGTCCACGTTTGCCTGGCGCTGGTTGAGCTCCTTCAGCTCCTGCAGGTTCTCCAGAACCTCCATCTCCAGCTTGGAGTCCTTGGTTCGGTTCTCCAGGACCTGGGTGACCAGAGGGAAGTTATGTGAGGTGGCAGAGCCTGCCAGCAGTCTCCAACAACACCCAGTATGGGGCAGGGAGCACTAAGAGGATCCTCATCATCCTCATTTTTGGATCTTAATAGGACAGGAAAAACTGGGGCAAGATGCAGCTTGTCACAAGTTCCAGCAGAGGAGGAAACCTCCTGAGGACAGAGAGTTGTCCCCTGCCTGTCCACAGCACAGTAATACCTTGGGAGCCTGAAGAATGAAGCTACCTGCTTTGCTGGGGAAAGCCAGCCAAGGCAGGACAGAGGTTTGCCTTCTGCAGACAAGGGCACGTTCTCTTACCTTCATGGGATTGTTGAGCTCTTCCTCTTCCCTCTCCTTTTGCATTCTTTTCTCCTCTTCCTCCAAGAGCTTCTCAGCTTGGAAGTTGCGAGTGGCGCCATGCTCCATGGTGTAGTCTGTGTTCTCAGGGTCTGTCTAAGGAAGCAACAAGACAGCAAAATCATTGTACTGGGGCAATTCTGCTCCAGCCATTCTGTGGCCACTTCCAGAGCTGCACACAAAGGTTTCCAGGGATGGGTGAGACACTTCAGAACTACAAACTGCCACAATATGGGAAGAGACACCAAAAAGCACAAGCTCAGACTCAGCCTTTGCTGGGACACCCCTTCCCCACGGAGGCAGCTCCCAGTAACGTCCACAGACTGCACAACCTCCCTCAGAAAGCAAGAGAGCAGAAAATACAGAACGTATTTCACCTTGAACGTGATCTCTGCCAGGCACCGCGTGCACTTGATGTAGAAGCGGAAGATGGGCAGTCCCAGGTACACCTCATTCTGAACGGTCTCCTTACGGGCATTAAACTTCTTCCCTTTATAGATGTACTCGCCACACGTCTTGCACCTAGAAAGGAAGAAAGGAAAGTCTATAACGCATCAAAAAAAGAGAACAAACCAACCAATAAAAGTTCAAGGTTCTGAGCAATGGTTATTTTCTCCTTTGGAAATTCAGTACCTACTCTTCAAACAACCCCCAAATCACCCACAGCATCTCTTCCCTCTCCCTCACCCCTTTTTCTCCTGGTCAGTGTCACCTCTAACAGCTGCTGGCAGCAGCTCCCCTGCAGCGTATGGAGGCTAAACAATCCCCAGGCAAACTCCCCTCTCCCACAGCCACTTCCTTCTGACCGGTACAGCCTCTCTTACCGCATGTTGAACGGGGCCATGAGCCTCACCACATACTGTCGGTCCTTTGGGAGTTTGAGCTTTGGGATCTTCGCAGGATCGAAGTCGGGCGGGTAGTATTTCTACAGAGACAGAACAGAGACGTGTGCGTGCTGGGCGCAGAGCTACCCAGAGCAGCGTGAGCCATGGCAGGCAGGCTCCCAGCTGCCATATCAGCTCCACACAGCAGCAACCCGTGTGCCCCCGCTACCCAAGCGTGGTCTCAAGTGCCCAGCACCCCGTCTGCCACTCCCCGCCAGAGCCAAGCACTGCTCTGTGTCTGTCTGTCTATCTCTACGTTCTTGGCCTCAGGCCCCCCCAACCCTTGCACGATTTTCGGGCCTAACCCTCTTGCCCCTGCCAGCCTCCTCCAAGCAACGCCTGGAGCCCCCAGCCTGGGGATCTCCACCCCAACCGCCCCCCTCCCAGCCTGAGAGTCCCCTCAGGGACCCCGCTCCGCCTCAGGACCCCCCCAACCGGCCAGGGACTCCCCAGCACCCCGGGCCTGGGGACCAACCTCAGCGATCAGGGAACCCTCCCAGGACCAGCCCGGCTTGGGGGATCCCCACAGCGATAACAGACCCCCCCCAGCACCCCCCAACCGGGGGATCCCCCCCCCCCAACTCACGTTCAACACCTTCCGCTCCGACATGGCTGCGACCTCCCTCAACCACCGGTGACACCCAGCAGCTGCCCCCCGCACCGGTCACCACATCCGGGAAAAGAGTCCCGCCCCCCTCCGCCGCTCATTGGTGCAACGAGCCAACACCCGGCTCTTTCTCGTCTTTTACTGGCTGCCTCAGCTGCCTGTCAGCGAGCTCCGCCCACCGCCGCTGTGCCACAGAGACAAGAGTCCGTCGCTGCGCCGCGGCCCCAGAAGAGGTTCCGGGACGGCCCGTCTGTGAGTGAGCTAAAAAAAAAAAGTCTATTTTATATAAGAAATATTCCCCCAGCTGCAATATTCCACCTGTGTTCTGTGAGGGGTTTTCTGGTCAGTCTTTGGGACGGGAAAAAATTAAATTAATTGTCGTTAATTCAGGCATATTAGTGGTTTTGTTGTTGCTGGTGGGTACAGCGGGAGAGCTTTGCGGTGAGGGCTCTGCTGTGCTTCCGAGCGCAGGGAAACACCTTCGCTTCTCGTGCGTGCTTTGGTGTTTCTTGCTTAAAAGTGAGGGTTCAGGGTCTTTCACTTTGTTTTGAGTTTGTAGCTGATGGTTTCTTACTCAGGGGTTATCGTTTATTACTGTATTTTGTATAAAAAAAGAGCTGCGAGCTGTGGAAATATCCTGTTCTGGAGAAGAAGAGATGAGTGAAATCGGGGGTTTTCCTCTCAAACCTCAGCGCTGAATCCGATCCCTGAAGGAACATGCAGGGGGGAGGCTGGCAGCTCCTTACTTTCTTGCCACATCCCAGGCAGGAGCTGACCCTTCCCTACGGCTGATCTGGTAATGGCTCCTCAGGTGACACGGGGTGCCTATGGCACTGAGCCGTGTCACAGACTCGCTCTGGGTGTTGTGTGTGTGCGTTAATTAATAAACAACTGTTTTAGCCATTCAACTTGTCCCTGTACCTTTGCACTCAGTGCCTCGGTGGGGTGCCCTGGGGAGGGGGTTACCCATTGTGGGGCTCCCGGAGCCCCTTCAAGGCTCCTCGGCCTGCCGGGATGGCCCCAGGGCTGTTCGCAGGGTGTGAGTGAAGGAGTGTGTGGGTGAAGCGATCCATCACAGCTCCAGCCCTGTCAGTGTCCCAGCAGCAGCGCGCTGTTTGTAATCCTGATAACCATTAAGCGTACTGGTAAGATCTCCTGAGTTAGCTGGGGGTCTTCCACGCTGGTGGGGCCTCACCGGAGCTCCAGCGTGCACATAACCATCACCCTACACTTAAACCTCCCCTCACACCGGGGCTCCACGCTGGGCCCGCCCGCACAGCGGGCTGAACCCGACGGGGGAAGACCCGGACTGACAGGCCCTGAGAGAGCAGCGCCCGCAGCGGGGCCCGCCGTACCTCCCCGGCGGGGCAGCCCGGCAGCTGCGGCTCCCTCAGCCCCTCGCCCAGGCCCCGCAGCCCGGGAATGGCCCCGCCGGCCCCTCAGCCCGGGACAGGCCCCTCAGGCCCCGCCGGCCCCTCAGGCCCCGGCCGCCGCCGGCCCTGCGCGGGAAGCGGAGCGCCGTAGTGCGCATGCGCAGCGCCGCCAGGCGCCGTCCGCGGCCGCCCGCCGCCGTCCCGGCGTGCCCCGCGCGCAGCCAGGGGGCGGGCTGTCCTCACACAAAGGCGCAGCGCTGGGAAAATGGCGGCCACGGCGGCGGTAGCGGCGGCCACGGAAAACGCTAGCGGCAAAATGGAGGAGCCGGCGGCGGTCGCGGTGACTGCGGCGGCGGCTCCGCCACCACCTAACGGGGCAGGCGCTCCCGGGGATGCGCCCCCCAAGAGGTAGGGTGGCCGCTGTGTGGGCCGCGCTACCGCCTGGGCCTGCAGCGCCTCATGCGGCCTCCCCGCGCCGCGGGCCTGGCCTGAGCCGGGGCGAGGGCGGGGGGGGCCGGGGCTGCCGCCGCCGGGCGGGGTGCTGTCGGCGGGACCGGGGCTGGGGCTGGGGCTAGGGCCGCTGTTGGGCTCCAGGCGCGCCCCGGGAGCCCGGGCGAGGCCTACCCGCTGCGGCGCGGAGGCTGGCGGGCGCGGAGCCGCCTGGGGAAGGCGCGTCCCGGGGCTCTCGCCGTCTGAGGTCGGAGCGGGGAAGGAGCCGGTCCCTCGTTCTGGCGCTTTATTCGTTGCGCAGGCCCCGGAGTGCGGTGGCCACGGGGATCTTTGCCTGTCGCACTTAAAATATGTTTCTCCTGGGCCTTAATGGGCTACTTAAAGCCTCCACTAGAGGTATAGGCTGTGCCAGCGGGATGGGCTTTGATGTTCTAACTTAATCAGTTTTTGTTTTATCAGTGGGAGGTTGTAATATTTAAGCTCTTCTCGGACAGTCATCTCATACTGCTGCAACATGTGGAGCAAAGTGTGCTCTGTTTCGTGGCTGATGATTTACCTGCGTAAATCGTCTTAGGAACATGAGTCAAATACCTCGAGACTGGGAGAGGGCTTGAAGGTGATGCCCCAGGTATTAAGTAAGGGTTGTGTGTCAGATGTCAATAAAATATTACAGAAACTTTAAAAAAAATCTACAAGGGTTACAATTCTCAGTCTGTAAATGTGGGGATCGCAAGCAGAAAAAATTTGAGCTGCTTGTCACTTCCCTGTGTTAGTGCTAACCTCATTTTGGAAAATTTCATACTTAACAAAGCTCTTTTAATGCCAGATCTGTGGAATAAAGAACCCATTTTTGTCAGTTAGTTTTTGACCCCAGGCCTTAAATGCCGTGGAGGTAATCAGCAGTTTGAACCTGATGTTCTGTGACTAATGTTTTGGACTTGAGGTCAGATTTGTTAATCTGCTGATCCCGAGGTGTGTTACGCAGCTGTGTGTCAGTCAGGCTGCCTGTTCCTGCGGGCAGTTACGCCCAGGCGTGTTCTTATCTGTAGTCTGACCCAGAGCTGACAGATCTGAATAACAGAGGCCAGCTCGATGGTCTGTAGTTAATTGGAGATGATATGGGTACGGTGAGGAGTTGCCGGGGTGTGTCTCAATTTGAAAAACCCACTCTCGTCTGCCTCTGCTGCCTGACTTTGTGGATTGTGTTTCACATGACCAGGAAGGTAGACAGCTTTCCAAGTGACACTTTTTGGGAAAAATATCCATATCTATAAAAAAAATATTGACGTACGTAACTCTGCCTTCTTCCTGCCAGGCAGGGACAAGCATGCCTGTTCAGGAGCAGAGGCAGTCCTGATCCCAGTGCCACCATGGCACGTGATGCAGTGACATGTAGTATGTTAGCCAGGGCTAGGGAAGGATCTTCCCATCATCTTCTCTCCTCCTCACATTGAGTAGTTGGTACGTGGAGGAGGTTCATGTCTTAGATTCTGTTTGCACCTCAAAGCTCGCTCTTGACAACTGTAACAGAGCGACAGCTCTAACGGAATCAGTAATTTATCTTATATGAGGAGACAATTTATTCCTGGAAATACAAGTAAAGATGTCTACTTTGTTCTGATTTTTTTTTTTCCTGGCCCCCTTTTATTTTTGGAGTTCCTCCAGAGAGCTTATCTTTTTATCTAGGTGCAATTCTATGTGTAATGTCAAGCTCCACGTAGCAAAGCTAACATGTCTACAGTGATAATGCCAGCGTTCGTGTGAGCATGTTTTCGATGTCCTTGTGCGGGGGGAAGGAGGATCTGCCTATACTGGATTTTGATTCTTGCTGTGTTTGGTGGTTTCTGGTACACTCGTTGGGTCTAGCTGGTGTGTTTAAGAAATCTTGCAGTGTGTAATAGTCTGTTTCTTTGAAGGAAATACAAACTTCACTGTCAGTTCCTCCTTCTACACCCGACACAAATGGAGAATTTTTCTTTAGTCTTGCTGAAGCATTTCAGTTCTGTAACCCAAGGGAAGAAATCACCGTAGATGAAATATCTTCTGCAAGTAACTTAATTGCATTATTTTCTGTAGATCTTGTGTTAGCCTCGGTGTAAACGGCTCACAGCTGCTTAGAGTGGGTCCTTACTGGGATGTGCAAAGCTGCTGTGGGAATTTTATCTCGCCTGCCCTTTTGACTTAGGGATGCTCACAGGCACGGTGTGTTTTGGAGGTGATGTGGGGCTCATTCCTTCCTGCTGTCTAGAACTCCCTTAAAAGAAGCCCTGAACGCTCAGTTGTTTTCATACTTGGTAACCACATCTCCTAAGCGATCTCTGTGGTCCTGTGCCTGCCTGTTCTTGTCCTTTCGGTGTGTGAAGCCCATGGAGGTGTCCGAAATCCTGCAGAAGGAAAGAAAAAAAACTTTGCAGCTGAAGTAGTTGCCTTGACATTTCTTTTGACCTGGCTGGATTTTGTTACGCTGAATATGATATATTCAGGAATATATTAGGAATATGTTCTAGGCTAATGCTTGTCTTTAAATGGCAGGCACTGTGGCTTGTCTGAATTCTTTACAGATATATCAAAGCTTGAGCTGTTTTTAGGCTGATTTGGGAGCCTTAAAGCAGGATTGCAAAAAATGTCTGCATCATACGGCATTACTTAGAAGCATGTTATACAGCAGTTCAACTCAGGGGGATTGTAAATAGTTCCAGTTTGAGGAATAATCATAAAAAACTGGGTATAGATTTTAACGCAAGCACTAAATTTTGTGTTATTTCTTCAGCCAAACAGAAGTTAAAGTGTTAGAAGGATTGTCCTATTTTGAATCTGTTTTTGGGTTTTTAATTACTTCATTACTCAAGAAGCTGTAAAGAAGTTCACTGAGGGAAAGCGTAAAATTTCACTCTTTGATGAAATAAATATTGTACATAACTAAAGAACACAATTTTTTAATAGACCTCTTTTCCAGCATATTCCTTAACTGCAGAACTATGTCTTTTTGGTGTGTAGTGATACGTGATGGCCATGCTTAGAGCCAAATTCTGTTTGCAGTTATGGCTGTATCCATAAAATACAATATTTTTGTGTGCTTGCTTGTAACATATCCTTGTGGCTGAAACAGTATAGGCTGCTATGTAATAAAAATGGGGAACACACTCAAATATAAAACTTCATAGATATCTACATACTTGTTTCCTTTTTTTTTCCCCCCCTTGCAGGCTCTTGTATCTGTTCAGTGATTAAAATGGTTCTAAAGGAACAGACAGTGTTGATGCAGGAGCGTGTTCGCATCATCCAGAGTTTCTGACATGGCTTGGACTTTGCAGGGCTGCGTAGGTCTTGAGTTGAGCACAAGCTCAGTGTATGTACAGCTCAGTTTTAGAAACTTTACCAGCTTTCTTTGACTAATGTGTTCTCATGAATTCTTTCTGAAGATGTCGTTCTGCATCTTCTCAACGAGCATAAAGTGAACAAGGAGCTTAATTGGATTAGTTAAGGAAGTCATACCAGGCTGAGGCTGAAGTATTTCATTTTTTTAAATACTGTTATTCAGTGGCATTTGTGTCCTTTTAAGACCTGATGGTCATCTAGGTTGGTTGAGAAATAGTCTTCATTTCTAATTTTAAAATTTTTGACCTGTTAGAGCTGGTATTTGGAAATAGTTAAAAGAACCAGTCAGTAGATTTTGTTGGAATGCACAGAGGCTTTGAGTTTGTGTCATCCAAAACCTGTATTAATTGGAGGAAAAAAAAAAAGTGTTGTTAGGTAAAGAGTCATTGACATGAGCGTTTAGTTAGATCCAGGATTATTTGCTGAAAATTCTTCTAGTGTAAGACTAAAATATGGTGGGTCAGTGTATTAATTGATGTAAAGTTGTTTAAGTAGTATAGTGTGCTAAGGAGAAAGTAAATACCATAGATGTCTTGTCTGGAGCATCATGAGGAGACAGAGCGAGGCTTGGTCGGCTTTAAAGAGGTTCAGCTTATGAAATCGAAAACTTTGGTTCCATTGGATAAATGTGGAAGAAAATAGCGTGTCTTCATGACATAAGTTGTCTATTAGGAAATCTTCACTAGGATACCCTGTGTAGCACTGGTGCTGTGTGTACCAGCTTTGGTTGCAAGGTGTACAGTGTTGCAAATATGTGAATGGCTGAAACTTTGCAAGTTTTGGTTTAGTTTTAAGAATGTAACAAGTTATGTTCCAAGAGGTGGTGTGATATTGATCAAATGCCAGAGTAGTTAATGTGTGTGATTATCTTTCTTTGCTTGCAGTGAAAGTGAACGACCAAGCCAAAATGAAAAAAGAAAAGAGAAAAGTGTCAAAAGAGGAGGAAATCGCTTTGAGCCATATGCTAATCCTGCTAAAAGATACCGAGCTTTTATTACAAATATTCCATTTGATGTGAAGTGGCAGTCTCTGAAAGACCTGGTCAAAGAGAAAGGTAATGTACAACTCAGGTGGCCAAGTGATGTCTGTCATCTTACTTGTGGCTGACTTTGTTTGTAAACTTTACGAGTTGAAGTTCTGGGTGGCTGTAGTACACGAGTTTTATAAAAGGTCTGCTTGAAGCTTTTTTGGGTGTTGCACAACATCTGCTCCCTGGCAGCCTTCCAGCCGGGTAGTTCCTTCATAGGCATGTTGGCATACAGCTAATAGTGCTCCACTGGAGATTTAAAAGAGTATTTTTCTTAGGAGGGGGGAAATGAGGCTTTCATCAGATTTGAGCCTTGACATGCAACAGAACTTTCTGAAGCATTTTAATGTCTTTTGGGTAATGAAGGTAGTTATTTACTGCTGATCTGGTGTGTGTATATACAGCTGTGTCCCCAAACGTCGTAGTGATTTGTGCTGAGGTAAAGATCCATACTGCTGTTTGATAGCAGTAAAATGTATTTAAGGGTGACCTGCAAAAAAAAAAACCAACACAGGTTTGTGCTTTGGCATGTGCTGCAACACAGTTAGGGCTTTGGAAATCATGGTCGTGGCGTTTCCCCCTTCCCCACTTCTATTTAACCGTCCCACGTGAATGGGAGCCGCCTTAGTTTGTTGACCTTAGCATCTTCATCTCTTGAAGGAGCTGAAGAAATTGAGCTGACTACTCTCAGGTGGTGACAAGTCTAAATGTAGTGTTATTTCTTTAAGCTGATGCCCAGCTTACTAGTTTTCAAGTCACCTTGGAAATGCAGTGGAGTGGCAAGAAAATACTTGGCTTCTCCATCATTAAAATGTCTCAAAACAGGAGTAACATTCCTCTTGTGGGTCACTTCTGAAATACATAGCATGAGTCATAAATGTCTTGCAAAATAGTGATTGGTGTTCACTTGTGTTCGAATGAGGTAAGGAATGATAGTTAATGTGTTCACAAGGTGTGGCCTAATGAGTGGGAAAACAAATTTCCAAAGGGTTTTAAAATGTTTGTCTTTGGAGGCAAATTGGAACTGAGTCTGTGTAACGAACTTCAGGACTATAAGCCCTGGGAAACTTCCATAATTAGAGGCTGTGAAGTGTTGATGCTTGAGATTCAGCAATGGTTTTCTGTAATATGAAGAATTGCAGCCTTAAAGACTGCTTTAGCAGGCCCTAATTAGGAATGGTCCCTTGCCTTAAACTGTGCTTTCACTTTGCTACCCAGGATACACGGGTTAATAGGAGTGTCTGTATGTGTAGATGTCTAATTTTAAGTGCTATGTTGAAACTATGTGGTTTCTCTCCAGTTCACGTGGATGGAAAAGTCCGGTGTGAGATTGTTTCCTGCCTTGCTGTTCAGCTACTCATTCCAGCAGATACTTCTAGGGGGACGTTGAAACCTCTTCATTCTGTCTGCAGGGCTTGTTATGCTAAACATTGAGAAGCATTGTTCGTGGTTTTTGGGACTGCTTGTTCAAATCCAACAGTTTAGATTTGCTGTGTAGTTGCGATTCATTCTAATTAGTCCCTGACTTCTACCAAATTGCTGCTCTCGTGCTGTGCTTGAACTTGCTCAATCGGTACTTCTTGATACAAGGCATAGTAGTTCCAAGAACCAGGAATGTGACTGTGGAAAAATCTAAACGTTAGAATTCTTGGTTTGTAAGTGTAAGAATTACAGGCCAAACGGTCAAGGTTTTGGGAGCACGTGAAACGGATCCGTACACAAAGGGAAAACGTAGGCGTTTCGTGACTGCTCCATCGCTTGGCAGTCGTGAAGACTTAAGCTGTTAGCAGCGATGGCGTAGCAGGTTGCTGAACGTAGGAGGAGTTCACCTCCATCGGCTGTTTTGGGTCAGTAAGTATGGTTTAGGAGACATGAGCTTTGATGTCTGCTCATATTTCTGCAACCTGGATTTTTCAGACGCGTACATCTGAAGTCTTCTAAAGGTTTCATCTCTCTCAAGAGTAATGCCTTGGTTCAGTCATTTCAGTGTATTTGTTGGTGAAACTCAATTACAGGTATGCAGTATGACGTAGTTATTAATGAAATTAAAAAATGTTCTTGTTTGAAACTCCCTTGTATTGGCTGACAAACACAAGGTTCTGCTAAACTGATGTAATCAGCATTGATAACTGGCAATTGTTGAATGGCTTCAGGAGAAGAATGAGGCAGCAGTTCTTCAGCATGTAAGTGGAGTCTAAACGTCAACATGATTGAATGCTAAAGAGCTGTCTTAATCTGTCCCCCAACAAATGGCTCTGTCTTAGGGAGAAAAATGGTAATGCTTCATGGCAGCTGGCATAAGTGAGGTGATACCATGTGATAAAAAAGAACTTGTATCTGAATTTGAAATATTTAGTGATTCCTTCAGGAAATGCAGAATTTTGTATTTTAAACCTTTTTCCTGACCAGAGTAGCAAGATGGCATGTGATACAAGGAGAAAGATTAGCTGTAGAATGAGGCAATAATTATGTCCTGCTCTGATGCAAAGCTGGGAGCAGTTGCAGTCAAGGCCACGCTCATGTCACATTCAAAGATTCCAGGACACTCCAGAGACTGTTTGTGTTGGCATGGTTGGCCCCACGTTTACGTAAGGCAGAGCTGTAGGATGGAGCAGGCGTGCTTACCTCTTCATGTCCAAACCTGGCTGTGTGAACACGTGTGAGGAAAATAAGCAATGAAGCTTTCCCAGCTTAAACTTTCTGTGAAGAAAAGCAGCTGCTAAACTTGGTGTGCTGCCTTCTTTCTTGCTTCATCTCCAGAAGTTTTTGGAACCTTTGTGGCCTCCTAAAGACGTAACTCATGCCCTCTTGCTATCGTACTCGATCCCAGATGTTAGTTGAGCACTTCTGTTATTTTGGTACTGACAGCTGTTACTCCAGTACCTGTGCTAACCAGACAGCTGTTACTGGAGAGTCCCCTGGATTTTCACACCCAAGGTCCTATCACGGTGTGCTTGCAGACTGAAGTTTTAGGTGGGCAAAGAGAAAAGGATGAAGAAGCAGTGTGGAAGTGCTGTGCCACATCTGACTTGTTCCCCCTTACTTTCAGGAGATGCGCTAACGAGTTGCTCTGTTTTCATTGGCCTTAACCACCTTTTCAAGGAGACGCTGTCCTTCATGGATACGAGCTTTTTCACTTCATCTTTCTTGCCTGGGCTGTTAGAGAGCCAAAATTACCTGTGGGTTTTTTTCTGTGTTCTTTCATTCAAAAGTGAGATTTCCCTTCGCCTGCTGTAAAAGAATAGCTTGCAAACTCTTCTGTCTCTACTTTGGGAAGAAGGTTTTTCTTCTCTCCTTTTAACTGAAGCTTTCTATGTGTATAAAGTGTGTTTCTTTTCTCTCTCCCCAGCCCAAGCCCCCCACGTGACTTTTTAGAGGTTGCTTTAAACACTATAAATGAAGGCGGAGCTGTGACTAATTCTGAATTGCCTCATGTTGAAAGCATTAGGCTTTTGCTGGCAAGGTCCTCTTGAATCAGTCACATTACTTGTAGTTCTTTACTTCAGAAGATGATGGGACCTCCATATAATTTTGGTAATGCCTTGAGAGGCTTCCTTCTCTGTTTGGTGTTTACTTTTGCCCCTCTAGGCCAAAGAAATTACCATCATATAAAATATTTACCCCTTGTTCAGTTTCTGTGCTTCTCCTTTTGCTGAGACTTGCCTCTCTGCACCTTTCATGCCTTTCAGAGCTTCTTGGTTTGTCACTAACTATTAAAATCATGTTGCCCAACTTCAGAATCCTCAAAGTTGACATCTGTGTCTGAGCTTGTTATCCAGTTACTTCCCAGATATGTCTTTAGGGCTAGGTGAATCCATCTGAGCCATGCCTCAGGTCACCATGTGGATGTGCTTATCTGAGCTTCCTGAACAGTCATTGGAGAATATCTGAATGCTGACAGACCAGCCTGGCTTGAGCATCTTAATTTTCCACGCAGATAAGCTTTGGAAAGTGGATATGAAGTTTGAGGGCGGGAAAAACCCGATGGCTGTAATGATAAGTAACACTGGAGATTCCTTTGGTTTGTATTTCTAGTTATCACAATGATTTCTGCTTTAATCTCTTGTTTTAAGAAACGTTGAGTTTCTGAACTTTCTCAAGTGTGAGTTTTAAAAAATAAATAAATCAGTCTGCTCTAAGTTAAGTAATAAAGACACCATGGAGAACATGTGTATTAATTATACTTGCATTGACTTAGAGCCAGTATGTTCTGTTAGTTTTATCTCCCTTTGGAGGCTGGTCCAGTAATAAACTTGAGTTCCTTAAGTAACAGTCTCCTGTGCTTGGATGAAATTTCTTCACTTGTGCATATAGGATATGTTTCCTGGAAAAAGCTGACTGTTCTCTAGCAGAAAGAAAATCTGCCTGGATCACTGTGCATTCCTTGTGCCCTCTGAAGCAGGTTTAGTGCATGAATATCTGCTCTTGGTACTTTTCCATGGCTTAATTGCCTATGCGCTATCGTAGGCTACATTGTCTGCTGTCCTGCTTTATCCCCAGTACCTGATATTCTCATACACTGTGGTTTGGGATCTAGAAAAAAGCCAAATAAAAAATGTCCCAGCTTAGGCTGTTAAAAAAAGTTTCCAGCCTCAAACAATAGTCTCCTGGAAGAAGTGTCATGTTGAATCGTTTTATGTGCTTTTCAAGTGGAAAAAAATGCATTTTTATTGCAGTTCTGTACTCTGTACGTGGTGTCTTGGATATGGAGCTGTTACACTTGTGTCGTTCCCCTCCTGCCCTGCTTTTTTTTTTTTTAATTTGGCTCTTCAGGAAGTCCAGATGTCCTTTGAAGGAAAATAGCTACTTCAAGATGTATATTTAGTTTTTAATACAGGTGTCTATAAGGCTTGAATGTGAAGCACTGAGCAAAATTGGCACATACTAGATTTTCCAAGTGACAAACAACTGCTGCTGTGATAGACTCCTGGAAATCTTGTGGTTCAGAGGTCAGAGATTCTTTAAAAGAGTAAATGTTAAATCGTATTTACTATGTTATGTTCAAGCTTGGCAAACTTCTCCGGAAGCGTTTGTGTGGGTCTGAAGTAAGAATTGTAGCTGAATTCGCTTGGTGGTTGGGAAAGGAGAGCCCTCAGTCCAGGGGCTCAGTAGTGTTACTAGGAGCAAAGTCACAGACTTCTAACCTGTGACTCCTGGCCTCTGTGAAATGGAGTGGTTTCGTATTGTAGGTCATCTGGGAATTTGTTGTCTTACTGCATAAATTGTTGAATCCCATTTGCATTCTTGATCCAAGTTTGGTCGGACTCTGGCTGCTGCTCTTGAGATGGATGGCTTCAGAATGACTCGGTAATGCTGAATATTTGGGCTCGGTGCACAGCCGCCGTGTACCACCAAGGACTGGTCCAGGAGGGCTGTTTACAGTGCAGTCCCTTTCGCTACACAGGCTGTGGAAACAATTCCACGGACACTACGTGAGCTCATACTGTTCAGATTATAGGATGGAATTCACTTTGTTAGGCTTGATTTCAAGCAGTATTGTTCAGATAGTGAAGCTGTGGGTAGTAATTGAACACTGATCTGCCCTGTCCCTTTCAAAGGGACTTGCTTGTTAGCTTCTACCCCTATCAAACACTATCCTCATAAAAACATGAATGGATCAGTTTGTTTATTCTGTCTAGCCAGCTGTTCTTTGGCTGGAATGCTCATATTGCTAAATTATTTTTTAAATTAAAAATGGAGATTAAAAAATGTAGTGATTTCATTAAGCATTACTTTTCTTCCAGCTTTGAGAGGGACCTTTCAGGATGTTTGTTTTGCATAATGACACTGGGTGTCCTGTAAATGACTGGTCCTGTGGGAGGTCAGGCTGAACACCTCTTCCTCTCTCTGTCCCTTGCTAAGAGGTAGACTCCTGAATGTGAGACTCCAGTTCCTTGCTCAAAGTGTGCTAGCAATATTCAGACTGCGTCGTGGTTTCCAGTGAAGACTGCTTTCCACCTTTCAGATAATGCAACTTGGAGTCCTCCTGTCTTAAACTTAAAAACTAGGAAAGAAAAAAAGTCCAAAATGTTTTCTTTGATGGTTCTTCTGTATGCCAGTCACCTCAAAGGCAGCAGCCATTTCGGTAGTTGTATTCTGGAGGTACACGATATGGTTATGTGGTCATCAAAAGGCAATCCTAATCTTGTGAGGAAAGGTGCAGATGTAGTTTTCCAGTGCATTTTGCCTTTTGTCTTGAGAGCAAATACAGCAGACTGTTGAATACCACTTATTGAAGCTAAAAAATGAACTGTTTTATTGTGGCTTAACAAAAGGCTGAAAACCTGCTGAAATAAGTCATAGGCAGTCAGTGATCTCTTGGTTCAGCCTGTTCCTTTTGGGAAGTTTGTCTTTAAAAGCAGATAACTGTTCAAGTTCTACACTATGGGGAGAAGATTGCATACTGTAAAGTGAAGGAAACTTGTTCTTGCAGACTTTCCCATGGATTTGGATTGCCTCAAGTAACGAGTGGGTACTAAAGATCAAGGAAACTGATCTTGTGGACATAGCTGGCTTTTGAAGCGGAGGAAAATCAAGAACATGTTTTAACTGTTTTAAGACTTTACTGCATACCTGTAATTGTCCAGTTTTGTGGTCTAGAGAACATGGAGTGTTTCTGGGCTTTCTTATAAGGCAGAGGCTCCATACGTGGTTGTTGATTGTTCTAAATTCCCATTGTTTTCTTGGCTTTTCTCCCTTGGTATATGTGTCGTCTGGAATCTGATTTGTAGTTGGTGAGGTAACATACGTGGAGCTCTTAATGGACGCTGAAGGAAAGTCAAGGGTAAGTGTTTGAGAGATTTCTTCTGTGGATTTTCTACATGACAAATGTAACTGTATGGTGGCGTGGAAATGAAGTCAGGAAGGTAGAGAGCGTGTATGCTTAGTGGCTATAACCTAGGATTGCTTAAAGATGCTTTTAGGGTGGGGAGGAGGTGGGGATGGGGCCTTGTATACAGTGTTAGGGTGGTCTTCCACTGCGTTCAGTTGGTGTTGGCTGTTTGAATGACCCATGGACCCTAGCAGTATGTAGAGTGGTACGGAATATTAAAGTAATACTTGTGTTTTGGAAAACGTCACTGTAGTGGTTCGCTGAATTTGTAAGGCCAGTGTGCAAAAGCAGGTTCTGTAAACTACCCTTCCTGTGCCAGTAAACAGAAATCAATTCCTAAATGTAAATGTATATTGCCTTCATAGGTACTTAAGTCCTTTAGTCCAGCGACAGTATCTTACAAGGAAAAAAATAGCAGGAGCCCACTTTACTGAAGGGTATGGATTTAGGGTGAGAGTATGGCAAGGGTTTCGCTGTATGACAGAGATCTCAGAGCAGGTCATGTGAAGCGTGTGGTATTTTTCTTGGAGAATCGGGACTTAGTTCTGTTTGTTACAACTTCACAAACTACAGTTTAACCCTCTTAACGCATAAGAAATTATATCTTATTGAATTCAAGTATTAAAGGTTTTATTGGGTAAGATTACATTTATTTTTGCCGTTAGGGCTAACTAATGTGATTTGACTTTAAAAGAAAGTCGTCTGTGTGTTTTGTGCTTTTACTTACTTTATTTCTTCTTTCTTCCCTCCTCTCCTCCCTGTTCCTCGCCTGTGAAATCATCTCGTCAGGGATGCGCGTAAGTTCCCTTCTGAATTTATAGCAAGAAATGAGGAAACTCTTAAAAAATAAGCAATGTTCTTAGATGTCTTGTATCCCCACAGTGTTGTTGAATTCAAGATGGAAGAAAGCATGAAAAAGGCTGCAGAGGTTTTGAACAAGCATAGTCTTGGTGGAAGACCATTGAAAGTGAAAGAAGTAAGACGTGCATCTGTTCTTTCAGTATGTTGAATTCGAAGGTGAAGGGGTAGTTCTTAGTCAAGATTTATGGCTGACTCATTTGCAGATAATAACTGACAAAAGGCAGGGCTTCTCAAATAGGATTAAAAAAAAAAAGTCAAGCTTTTTTTTTTAACATCAGCATGTACTGCTGAACTTGAGTTTGAACGTGATGATCAAGACTAAACTTGATTTGAAGTACAGGTGCCGATGGTAGCGTAGTAATTTGAAGAAGAAACCTGCATAAGTATTGTTTGTTCTGGACTACCTCCCCTTTTAATTCTGCATCATAATGAATATATTCTACAAACAATTCTGTAGACTAAGCTGCTTTCTGAAATACTTCAAAGATTTATCTCTGTTTTAATAGCTTTGCTATTGTCAACCAGTAAGACATGCTCAACTGTACCATGAGTTAATTCTTAACCATTGACAAGTTTAAAGTTTTATGCCAGCAGTTTGGAACCTGTAGCTGCGTTGAAAGTTCAATTAAACAGAAATAAAAAGGGTCTTGCTTCAGTGTTAGCATTGACTCTTGGCCTTAGGGTATGCGAGCTATGCTCTTGGCTAAGCAGGCTTCATGTTCTGTCATGCCCTGCCCACTTAATGGTGGGAGTGAGAGACATCTGCATGAATATAAGATAGAGAATGTGTGCAGAAGGTCTGCCCTTAGCAGCCTGCTTCTTGCTGTAGTCTGAGGAGTGCTTGGGAAGAAGGATGGGGACAGCAAGTGACAGCACTTCTCAGATCTGGCAGATTTTGTAAGTAGAGTGATGAATTCTGGGGGCAGCAGCCTGCTTCTGGGCGCAAGCTGTCTTCTGGCACTACTGACCTCTTGCTACCCTTTAAAGGAAGGAAGAGGTGAGATGGAAGGTTAGAAAAACAGTTGTACCTTGAAGTCATCAGGCCCTGACTTCTCTAAGGGGACCTTGGATGAAAAAGCTATTGAGTGGGCCACGTCTGGGTCAGTTTTCCTGTTAATGATGTACCTTTAGTACTTCAGGTTGCTCTTTGCTATCAGTCCTTGAGAAGAGGTGGCTGTCATTTGCCCAACTCTTCATGAAACTATTGGCATGCTTGAATATTTCTGCCTGTATGACACAGACAGAACAGAAATGATACCTGAAATTGGTGAAGAAGCAATTTACCAGTATTAGGGACTTCAGCAATGCTTACGCCAGCCAAGTGCCCCAGTCTGACTGTGTGGAATTAATTAAGTTATGATGGATGACTGTTAGCATCGGTTTTGCCAGCTGTGATACATATCTCTCCCTGTTGGCTCTCTGAGGAGCATGAAGGCCTTCAAGTGACATAATAAAAATTTATGGCAGAATAGGTAAAGCTCTTTGCCTGATCAGAAGACTTTTGTTTGTATGACAACCACTCTTGGCTTTTTATTGGAGCTAATCTGGTTTTAAGCAATAACTTATTTTAACAGTGAAATAGGAAATTTAAATTGAGAAGTGACTTGTATTCACTTCAATGTGTTCTCCACCTCAGACTACTATGATTTTCTGTAGCTGAAATAATAATGTGAAAGCTATCCTTCTCCTTTTTCCAAAATGTGCTATTGTTTAGTCTTAAAATTCAGATCAAGATTCAAATTGACTCAAATAGCTTTTATTTTTAAAGCATCTGTATTTCTGACTAATTAATTCTATTTGAAATTTCACTTTCTTCAGCAGTCTTGCAGTGCTGGTGCATTTTGCTCTCTGAGTCCAGTGTGACATTTCCAACCTGAGTAACATAAATTCACCTTGTGTTGTGAAGGTGCTTATGTTCACTTTTAGTATAAAGTGAAGTGACAATAATTAATCTTATCACCTTCCTTGAATTCTTCATCCTATGCTTCATGTTCTCTAGCATGTCCTAAAACCGTGAGATAATGTAGTAATAGGGGGATATGTTAAAAGGGTTTTTTGGGTTAGAATGTAATTGGTGTGGGGGGAAAAAAGCGTTGCCCAAACCAATCTTCTTGAAATTTTACACACTGTATCTTGTCTTGTAAAGAAGTCCAAGTGCAAGGTAAATGAATTGTTGCCTTGTTTGGAAGATGCCAAGAGTTAGTTGACATTTGTCTTCCAAAACCTCTCCAATGCCATTCTGGGTTTATCAGTCTTTGAAACAGATGTAACTGTGAGGTTTATTGTTGGTATTAAATAATAGATAAACACTTTAAGAATTGGGGGAAATGCATGAGTAGGAGTAACTTGATAACTTGAAGGGTGCTGGCATACTGGTTAGAAGATAATTAGTGGATGGCAATATGTGAAGTAGTTGGCTGGAGATCTATAGGGAGTAGATAGCCATGTATAAAGGGAAACCCCTTCTTCTCTTGACTGTTTTGGTCATGCCACTGAATGCCCAGGCATTATACAGAGGGAACAGAGTATGTTGTTTCTGTTTTTGCAGGATCCTGATGGTGAGCATGCCAGGAGAGCAATGCAGAAGGTCATGGCAGCTGGTGGAATGGGTATTGGTCCAGGCCCAGGTGGCCCCGGCATGATCAATATCCCGCCTAGTATACTCAACAATCCCAACATACCCAACGAGATCATTCACGCCTTACAGGCAGGGAGACTTGGAAGCACTGTCTTTGTTGCAAATGTAAGTGCTGTGTAATCTACAGTGAACAGAATAGCTGGGTCTTCACTGGGCTGAATCTAATGAATTAGAAGAAAAGCCTTAGACTTTTAGCTCTGTTCCAGTAGAACTGAGTAGTAACTTACTCTGTGGCTAGTCTTATTGATTGTCTGTGCTAGTGAAACTGTAAATTAAGATGTATCCTATGTGTTATGGTGTCTGATAATTTGTATTTTTGAACAAAGCCAAGAATGTTGCATTAAGCTCTGGAGCATTCTTTATGCTATTTAAATTTTATCCTAGCTCTGTGAAGACTCTGTTTAAAATTGCTGATATCGGGAAAGGAAACATAAGAACACTAAAGTGTTTTTTGATGGAAATCTTTCTCATACTTCCAATATCACTTGTCTTCCAGTTGGATTACAAGGTTGGTTGGAAGAAACTGAAAGAAGTCTTCAGCATGGCCGGCGTGGTGGTTCGGGCAGACATACTAGAAGATAAAGACGGCAAAAGTCGTGGGATTGGCACTGTCACTTTTGAGCAAGCCATAGAGGCTGTTCAGGCTATATGTATCCTTGGAGAGTAACGATGGTAAATAGCAGGCAATAAGTTAGTGAACAAAGCAGGATGAAAATACAAATTGTAGTATTCCTAATGAGGATATTGCCATGTCACAGAAAGTCAAGCCATGCAGTGGATGGAAACCATAAGGAAAACTGAAAAAGAGAAAAAAGTCCATCTTGAAAGAATTATTGCTGTTTGAGCTACGTGTTTCTAGCCCAAATAGTAAATTCCTGTCTCTAGGAATGCAATTTCTGAGAAAAGATTTGTCTTAAATTCCTGTGACGGAGGTAAAGGAGGAATGCAGCAGATCCATCTGCACTGTAAGATGGCTTGACCTGGTGTGTTCCTCTGTCCCCTGTATCCTTACACTGTGCAAACGATGGTTTGCTACGTAGCAATCTACAAAAACCAAACCAAACAACAATGTCCAGATACTGCTGTGTGTGTGATCTCTCACCTTGTGGCTGTGGTATGGAAAAGAGGAAAATATTTCCCTCTTTCCCAAAGTTTTTCCTTCTGTTTGAATGTTAATTCCATTCTGCATATGCACCTAATAAGCTAAGCCTTGTGGGAGCAAGACTTATGCAAATGTCACATGGTTCACTAGCGTGGCATACTTCAAAATTTGGCTGTTTTTTGATTTGGAAATGTTGAGAACTTTTACATGTTTTCTCCTGTTCTAAATGGCTGAAATGACTGATGAAACATTTGAACACTTAGGCTGCTGTGGAGTCACATTTTGAGTCTCTTAATGAACTTAATCTTAACCAGAAGAGTATCTTTAACTCATGTTTTAATTTTAAAAAGCTGTTCTTTGAATATTTGGTTATTTAGATTTCAAAGCTTTTCAGTTTTGGAGGAAGCAGAAGGATTTTTGATAATCTGTGAACGACAGCTTAAGAAGTGACCTGCAGAGGTGTGGCTTTTGTACTCTGCATCAGACAGCACTTAGAGCTTTAAGACTTTGTGTGGTTCTAGCGCTTGAACAATGATCCTTAATGAAACAATAGCGATGTTTAATGGGCAGCTGCTGTTTGACAGACCAATGCATGTGAAAATGGTAAGTACATTCAAATTCTTAACTGCTTTTTGAACTGCTAATTGTGCCTCTGATTTTGGATGATGTGCGGTTTCAAGGCTGGGTCGAAATATGTGGGGGAGGAATGTGTGACTTGCCTCATTCCTAGTGACATTGACTTACACAATCAGGGAAAGTTAATTCTGATTATTTTGCTAAAAGACAATCATAAATACGGTGACGATTGCTTTAGCTTGAAGTTTGTGTTATAATTTAAAGCAAAATAAAAGGCAAGAAATAACTTTTCTTTTCTTGCACACTTTAACGTATTGAATTGTGTTTAGGACGAACGAGCCTTTCCCAAAGGAGACTTCTTTCCTCCAGAGCGACCCCAACAACTTCCTCGTAAGTCTCTCCCACATGACTGAACGTGTTATGGTTTTTTATTTTGCTGTTCGGCAACTGGGGCCTAATCCCAGCCCCAGTAAGACTGGTTCAGACTTTGGAAAGCTGGATCCAAATGGTCTGAATTATATCAAAGGGGGAAATAGTAAAGAAGAGCTGCTCAATATCATCCTTTTTTTTTTTGGATACTTCTTACAGCTCATAGCTAGAAGCTTGTTTTAAAACAGTATCCCATTCACGTTCTCAAGGCTTCCAAATCGCTCAATTGCAATTCAAAGACCCCGATGCCTTGTAAAACTACCTTTAATAGCGGGATTTAATGGAAGTGTAATTAATCAGTCAGTAGGGAAAAGCGTGCCCCTTTTTACGTCATGGTATTCTGGGTATCTACGGTTTTTCCTTCAATTGAAGAGCCTGAACTGAGGACCTGAGAATCCTCCAGGTCTTCAGGTTTCTAAAGGGGATCTTACCAATGTATATAAATACCTGAAGGAGGGGTATAAAGAAGAGGGAGCCAGGCTCTTTTCAGTAGTGCCCAGAGACAGGGCAAGAAGCAGTAAGCATAACCTGAAACACAGGAGACTCTGAATAAAAGGAAACATTACTGTGAGGGTGACTGAGTACTGGAGCAACGGGTTGCCCAGAGAGCCTGTGGAGTCTCTGTCCTTGGAGATATTCAAAACCTGCATGGACATGGTCCTGGGTAACCAGCTCTAGGTGACGCTGCTTGAGCCAGCGGGGTTGGAGCAGATCACCTCCAGAGGTCCCTTCCAACCTCACCCATGCCATGATAAGCTACCAAGTATCGAACAGGAAGAGTCTGGGTTGGAAGGGAAAAGCCAGAGGTGGGAGAACACAGGCTTAATTTGTTTAAATACAGCAAAAATATAAAGTGTGGCTGTTAACCTAAGTCTGTTAATTCAGCCAGTTGCTGTTTTCTTAAGCATGGGAACCAAACCTGTTGTGTGCTGCTACCTTGAACAATTTTAGTGATCATCAATCAATCCATCCCTTAATGAGTTTGGTTTTCTGTGTATCTGTCAAAGCCTTATTCAGCAGCAGTATCGTGCATGTTTTTTATTGCTGCCTTGACTTTCGATACTGGTATACCTCTTTCAAGAGAAAGTCATCAGGTTTCAATTTAATTATCTATGTATAAAACTCAACAAATACCAACGGAAGCCTGTTCTTGGCCTTTGTTGGGGTGGGGAAGGGGTATCTTATGTTGTTTTAAAACAAGAGTCAATGCTTCTTGTGTTTATTATGCTGAGCTGTAAATGAGGAAGTCCTTTTCTCATATGCAAAGAATACCATTAAGCTGTTGTTTGATGCAAGTGCAAGCAGAGAACTCTTTCTTTATGATTAACTATAAGGAAAATACGAGCGGTTTTTCTTCTTTCTTTGGACTGGGGAATCCTTAATTCATTTGGGTACAGGAAGATTCAAAATTATGCCTGGGAATGATATACTTTGTTTGCTCAGAGAAGAGGCTGGCTGTGTGCTCTGAATTCTATAGGTGGCTATGATAGGTTGAACTTTGTGGTTAAATTCTTCCCTACAAGGGGAGAACCTTGGCAAAGGTGGAAATAAGCCATTTGTCAATCAAGGGTAATACTGTGCAAAGGTTAGAAGATCTTTATACTAAATTGCCCACTCTATTCTCCTTAGATTGAGGAGTTGCACAAAATAAGCAGTGTTCTAGCCAGTTATTTTTCAGGAGTCAGCTTAAAACCAACCGACCAACCAAGCAAGTTTTCTCAGTAGTAAGATGGAAAAATGGATCATGAGAAAAAAAATATTTGAGATAGTTTTTAGTATATTTCAAGACACATCTACTCTGGATTTACTATACACTTTCATGCTTTAAGTACACACCCCAAAGTGGGAACACAGCAAGCTTTTTGGAGAATGGAAGTCAATTACTAAAGAATAAAACTTGCTGTTTTGTCAAACTATGGAAAGAAGGCTTTTTTGATATCTGAATATTTTCTTCAGATGGTCTTGGTGGTATTGGCATGGGATTAGGACCTGGAGGTCAACCTATTGATGCAAATCATTTAAACAAAGGCATGGGAATGGGCAACATGGGACCTGGAGGTAAGAAGATTACTCCTATGCTTTTGTTTCATGAGAGCTTTAAGCTGTGTAGAAGGTAGATAGCTTTGTTTTACCTACACAAAAAGTCAAAGTGTGTTAGGAGTGTTAAAGCCAAATGAGTTTTTGTTGAGCTGAGTAATGAGCTTGATAATGGAAACTTGAATTTAACCAACTGCTCCATTTTTTTTTTTCACTGTGGTCAAGGCACAGCTCTCATTTTCTGACTCTTGAGCATGAGCAGCAGACACTGCAAAATACACATTAAACTTTGAAAACCATCTGTCACTTTTAACACGTACTAGTGGGCTTGCAAATCTTTGTTTAGGATATGTTTAAATAGCACAAGTTTCAAAGAGCCACCTAAAAAGTAGCACACATTCAGCTTTCAATTTATAAATGCCTATGGGTTTTTCCCCTTTGCTGCTTTATTTTTGAGAGGGAATGTTGCAATCTGTTCAGAGTGATCCCATGTAAGCTCTTCAGTCCAAACAGTGGACGTGTTGTACGGTCTCTATTTCTACAGCCAGTTTAATGGCTGAACTTTGGTAGATTACACCTGCTATATAAAGCTTTCTCTTTTATTTTGAGGAATGGGAATGGAAGGCATGGGCTTTGGAATGAATAAAATGGGAGGTAAGCTGTGTTTTTTGACACGTATATAGCTTGAGCTTTCTCAAAGTCATGTAAACTTAGCCATGTATGTCTAGCAGGCTTTTGTGTTCTTTGAAATCGTCACTAATTTAGTAATAACTTGTTCCTTTTTGAGTATTAATAAAACTGCTGTAGGTGTATGGGGAAGGGTTAAGACCGCAGATAAAACATGACCAACGTTTTGATTGTGTGACTTGTTAAAACTGCGCCTGGTTTAGGAGCTGTGGTGTGACCAAACTCTGACTAAATTTTGCTTCATGAATCCATGGTACGGAGTTGTCTTGGGGCCTGTGGAAATGTTCTGTGAAAGCAGCTTATGTGGGTGAAGTGTAGTGTTAAATTGAAATGCATTGGTAAAGAATCTCTGAAAAATAATTTCTTTTAGGAATGGAAGGTCCTTTCGGTGGCATGGAAAACATTGGTCGCTTCCCAGCTGGAATGAACATGGGCAGAATGAGTGGTAGGCATTAGTTTTTTTTGTATATCTGACTCCTGACTTGTGTTCTCTGAAAGTATAACACTGGAGAGACTCTCCAGACTGGGCATTTTCCTCAGCTGTTATTGGAAACACTTAAAGCTTACAGCTGACACGGTGTCCACAAGTCACTCATGGCCTCTGAGCTGCAGAAAACAAGGGATTTGCTGAGGTTGTCATGAAGGACTAGTTTAGAAAGAGAGAAACTCTGCTCTGTCTGTAGTCACCAGAAAGACTTCTACAGAGCAAAGTGGCTGCCTCAAATATGTTTGTCCATATTGAGATGAGTCCTGCTTTTTGTTGTTTTTTTTTGTCAAGAAGACATAATAAAATCATCAGGAGAACATACTAAAAACCTTGCCTTGCTGTTAATATTTAAAAACTGTGCCTGTATTAAAACATTTTCTCAGGAATCATTTAGACACCCTGAAGAACGTCTCAAACTTAATCTTTTCAGAGATGGATCGTGCCATGGGTGGAGGATTTGAAAGAGAATTTGGAAGAAATGAAATGGGGATGTCTCGTAGTTTTGGAGAGACCTTGGAGAGAGGAATAGGTAAGTACACTAAGCCAAGTATTTCTACTACCTGAACTGTACATAAAAAAAGTGTGTTATAACAAAACAGACTATATTTTATATATATTTGCTGTAATAGTTTGGTTTTGATTGAACTCCTAAGAGCTGTAGAGAAGGCAGATGGATACACCAGTAGTGATCTGTTGGGCTGCGTAATGGAATTTCAGATGCGACAGGAAACCTTCCAACAGCCTTAACACCCTGCCTTGTGTCTTGAAACTTCATGCTTGATTTCCATATATGTTTGTGGCAAAGAGGAAGGTTCTGAATGATGCATGACCCAATCCCGTCACTGAAACATCTGCTGCCTAGCCAGAAGGGAGGAAAAATACAGCGTAACCTTAATTTCCTTCCCTTCCTCACAGAGATTTTAGGAATCTGGTGTAGACTCACGCTTCAGATGATTGAAGAGAACACCTTACTGTGCAACTCGTGCAGCACTAAAATTAGTGTTCATCTGTTGGTCTTTCCTTTTGAACCCCAGTGGGAAAAGGAAGACAAATAACTTGGTGTAAAATACTACTTGAACTGAGCAAGGATAGTGCAGTGCTGTTCTGTCTGTAGCAGCTTTGAGATGGCAAAAGCTGTTAATCATGTTTTGTGGAAAGATTCAGAACTTGAACATTTTGAATGTCTTCTGTGAGCATCTGTTCCGTGTGTGTACACTTTAATTCAGCCAGTTCCTGAGATTGCTCTGTTATTGATATCACTTAAATTCATTTTTAAAGCCAGTGAAATGCAGTACGCTGTTGCTGATACAACTCAGATCACTCTTTATAAAATTGGATCTTATATGCAAGGAAAGGTGACCTTTTTTGTAAGTCTTTAAAAATAAAGACAAAAATATCCTTACCTTAAGGTTGCAAAGCAAATACAGCCTTCAAAAAAGCTCAAGCACTTAAAGCAGCAGTTCAGTTATGGTAACTCACTGCTTTTTTTTATATATATAGAGAGAGCATAATGCAATAAGAGTAGTTTTGAGGGAGATAATCTTTAAATAGATAAGCAATATTATGCATTAAAACACTTCTGAAAAAAGATTACTGGAGGACTAGAAAAAAATTACTTTTAGACTGTCAGCTTCTGTGGCAGTTGTCCATTTTGGAAGTGCTACTGGGAAGATACTAAACTTTTTTCAGTGAAAAAGTCCTGCTCCTTCCCGCTGCCTGTGTAACATGTAGCTTCCTAGCAAGTTGCCCCCTGACTCTCTGGAAATATTGGACTCTCTCAGTAATACAGTACTCAAAACTGCAGAATTTCTGAGACAAAGCTGAACCCAAATATCTCAAAAGTAGGCAGACCTCCCCCCTTCCCAATTTCCAGAATTAATTTTATTTGCTTAATGACCGAATCACAACATTTAATAACCAAGAGTTGGCTGTGCCTGCCTGCACAGGATTAACCCTTTTCTGGGAGACTCTAAAAACAAAATGCCACCACGCTGCTGGCTTTCAGCTGAAGAAATAATGTTTATTGCTGGTTTTTCTTCATTTAAAAAAAAAAAAAAAAAAAAACCAAAACCACAAACCACAAACCAAAAGCCAACTTATTTGCACAAGTACAAATGTCAGGTAACCCAAACCCGTTCTGTGTTATTTAAGGTACTACTGAAGCAGGACGAGTCCTGTTCATAAATGTGGTTGCTTAATTTCTGATACAAGCCAAGATGCTGTTGGCATTCTTGGCCACCTGGGCACACTGCTGGCTCATACTCAGCCAGCTGTTGACCAACACCCCCAAATGATAAAGCTTAAAGCATTTCAGTAGTGTAAGCATGGATTAGACTTTTTTTTTGTCCCTGTATTATTACTGATAATCTGTGTGTTGTGTTCCAGGTGGTGGAAATGCCAGCATTCCTGGGATTGAGAGGATGGCACCTGGCATTGATCGTATGGGCTCGGGAATAGAAAGAATACCTTCTGGGATGGGGCATGGGATGGAGAGAGTAGGGTCAGAAATAGACAGGATGGGTCTCGTTTTAGATCGCATGGGCTCCAACGTGGAGCGGATGGGTTCAGGAATTGACCGAATGGCCCCTCTGGGCATCGATCACATCGCTCCTAACATTGAGAGGATGGGCCCAGCCATTGAGAGAATGGGCTCTGGCATAGAAAGAATGGGCTCTGGACTAGGCTTTGGTATCGAGAGGATGGGCGCTGCCATCGAGCGCGTTGGCACCACTATGGACAGAATGGGGTCAGGCGTCGAGCGTATGGGTTCTGGCATGGATAGAATGGGTATAGGTATGGAGCGTATGGTCCCTGCTGGAATGGGCACTGGCATGGGGCAGGTGATAGAGAGAATGCCAGCTGGTTTGGAGCGCATAGGTGCCACTCCCATGGAAAGAATAGGAATAGAGCGCATGGGTGCTGCTGGCATGGAGAGAATGGGCTTGGAGCGCATTGGAGCCACCAATATGGAAAGGATGGGTCCTGCTATGGGACAGGGCATGGGAGCAGGCATAGATCGCATGGGACTTGCAATGGGAAGCAATTTTGAAAGAACAATGGACATGGAACGTGGAAACTTTGCAGGCAATTTTGCAGGCTCCCTTGGAGGATCTGGAGGACCTGCAGCTGGGGTGGCCAGAAAAGCCTGTCAGATATTTGTGAGAAATGTGAGTAGCCTTCTTCCTACCTCTTTCTTCCTAAAATTAACTGGTATGGACATGTTGATCTCCTCTGTGCTTGGTTGGCTTCAGTCAGAATATCTAATATTGGATGCAGGTGGAGTTAGGTTGGCTTTTGTGAGTTGAAGCCCTTTCCTTAACAGGAGAAGAGCTCTCTGCATCTGTAAATTAAGATGCAGAACTGTGGCTATCCCAGGATGGAGAACATGTTTTGAAGAGTTGGAAATGCTGGCAAGTTATTCAACAGATCCTCAGTAATGGTCTGTTCTTCTCTTTTCACAGCTGCCTTTTGATTTTACATGGAAAATGCTGAAAGATAAATTTAATGAATGTGGTAAGTTACTTTATCACTGGTATTTACTCTGAGAATGGAATGTGAATTAAACAGTAACTCCTGGCTCCCTATGACCCTGACACTAGTATCTTAACTAAAATGTCACCCAGACTTACTGAAATAGTCATTAATGTTGTGAGGATGTTTACCATCCCTGCTGTACCAGCAAGAGTTCTGCAGCTAGAACAGAAATAAAGGCCTGGCTAGCTGATAACCCACTTAACACCTGCTTTGTCTAAGCATTTATTCCCTTCTCCATCTGGGTGCTGGGTTTATCATGTGAATGGCCTCTTTGTAGTTGCAGAAAGAGCTAGGAATAGAGAGGTGGAAGTCCTGAGAACTACTGAAAAGCACCTGCACGGATTCTTTACATCTAAATGAACGTAGTTGTCTGGGAAAACTGTCCTTAAAAAAAAATAATTAAAAAAATTGTGAATTCAGCTACTGACTGTTGAGGTGCGTTGTTCAGCTTCGAGGGGGTTTTTCCTGGCAGCGGTTGCTGTCCCCAGCCCTTGCTCCCCAATACCACGTGCTGCTTGTCTGATGGCAAAACCAAGTCCTAGAGTTAGGTGGTACCTGCTAGGTTAAACACGCCCCTTTCTTCTCTTTTCAAGGTCACGTGCTGTATGCTGATATCAAGATGGAGAATGGGAAGTCTAAAGGCTGCGGGGTCGTTAGATTTGAGTCCCCAGAAGTAGCTGAGCGCGCCTGCCGTATGATGAACGGGATACAGCTTCGTGGGAGGGAGATTGACGTGCGAATTGATAGAAATGCTTAAGTAGTTGCCTTTTTAACACTGATACCAGATTTTCGAATTTGTATTTTTTTTTTCCCTGTTAACCATTTTAATTTGACTGGATGTAAAGGTGTTAAAACAATTCAGTTGCTTTCTGGAGTAATTTTAATTACTTTTTTAACAAATGGATTTCCATTTTACTGTTTTTTGCATTGAAACTGCAATGTGCACAATCTTTTTTTGTAGTTGTGGCATCTTGTTGACATTACAGATGTAAACAGTATGACTTTGATAATAAATGCAAGTTAAAGATTTCAGTCACAGCATCCGTTACTGGCAGCACATCCTATGCTTGCAAAAATACCTGTAAACTGAGCTCAGTAAACTAGAATTTGTATTCTCTTGTGAAGTGTCAAGAAAAGAATGTTCCTCGCGGTCGTTGGTATGAATCAGTCTTTAAAATGATGCATTTGCAGCAGTGTTTGAGCGTCTGTGGGACACAGGGGCCTTCCCTGGCCTGTATTCACACCTCATCGATGACCACTCTCAGCAAAAGGCTGGTAGCTTCATTTTTTCTCCCGTGGCAATGCTGATTTAAATAAAATATCCTCTACCTTCAGTTGTCTTAGTGCCATTCTGAAGGCCTGAACTGAAAATGGATTCAAAAACCTCATTTTTTTTCCTCTAATGTGGAGCATTTCAGTGAGGGCTCCAGTCAGGGGCAAGGTGCAGGTGGGTTATTCCACCTTTGGCAACTAGTTTTAATGACACAAATTGAAAGTGGTTCTTTGTGAGTGGGAATTCTTGTGGCAGGAGAGCTGAAGCCTTAGGCCAAAGACAAGATTTATTCCCCTTACCTCAGTTTGAGAGCTGCCTGGCCTCCAAAATTAAATTCTTGGAGTAAGGGGACATTAAAAGATGTTATTGAAGTCAGCAGGATGTCGCTGGCTCCGCCGCCTCTCTTATTGAGATGTATCGGCATTATTTTGATGATACTGAGCAAGTGAATACTTGAGGACCACAGCTCTAAAAATTCACCAACAGCCTTTGTCACCCCAATGCTATCCCATCAGAAAGCTGTTAGAAGTGTAACCAACTGTAATGATTAAGTTAAAGCTTATCTGACTTGCCTTGTCATGAAAGGCCGCCTCAGGGGGTCTGTACTTTGCTTTATGATACCACTAATTGCGCTGCAAGGGCCAGAGTGGTGTCAGAAATCTGAAATGGGGGAAAACAGCTTGAAATAGCTCTGAAGATTGTTAGAATACTGCTATGTAGGAGAAAAAAAATGTCCTAACTTGACCCTTGGTTTCACCTTTGCTTTTCCTAATCAAGATAATCTCACGGGAGAAGTTCCTGCCCTTTCCAACAGCCCTTTCGCTCTCAGTTACACTGACGGAGGTGCTTGTGTGACGAAACTGCTGAATTAATTTATTTTACTGTTCATTAATGAAACTTCCTTCTGCAGAGCAGTGCTGCTGAAAGGGAACCTCAAGCAGGGCAGGGTGGGAAGCTCAAACCCGCCTCGCTGCTGCAGACCAGGGGCGATGAGCTGTGTTTGGGTGGGTGCGTTTGCTGAGGAGCTGGCTGGGGGCTGCTGGTGCTGTCCTGGAGCGCTGCGCTGGAGGGAGCAAGAGGAACAGATACTTCACTCGGTATTTTGTATTTTGGAGAAAAAAAAAACCCAATCCTGCTGCATTTTGCTTCACAATAAAAGCGTTAAAGCGCTGTGGGAGTTTCCTTGCAGGCCGGGGCCTCGCCCGCAGGCCGGGGCCGCGCAGCCGCCTCACGGGGCGCCGGGGCTGCCCTGGGGCAGGCGCGGGGAGGCCGGGCAGCCCTGCTCGGTGTGTGTGTGCGGGTCACCTCCCGGGCCGGGCCCCCCCCGCCGCTCCCCGGGGCCGCCCCGCTCCCGCCGCGGCTCCGCGCCGCTTCCCGCCCTCCCCGGCCGCGTGGCCGCGGGCGGTGCGCGGCAGTGACGTCAGCGCGCGGCGCCGCGCGAAGGTTACACGTTGCGCTGGGAAGATGGCGGCGGCGGGGCCTGGTGGTTGCCGGGTGAGCGCGGGGCGGCAGCGGCGGCGGCAGTGGCTGCCTTCGCGGAGGGCGGGCCGGGCTCCGCGGGCGGCGGGTGCGCCGTGGGACTGTGGTGGGGGCGGTGGGAGGCAATGCCGGGCCGCACCCGCCGCCCCGTGAGGCGCGGCCCGGAGCTGGGGGTGCCGTGAGGGGCAGCGCGGGGGCTGAGCGGAGAGCGCCCGGGGCCGGGGTGGCCGGTGCCACCCGCAGAGGTGGCCCAGCCGCCGGCTCCCTCCTCTCCCCTCCCTTCTCACCCCCTGCCCGGCGGGCCCGGCGCTGCTGAGGGGCTGGCGGTGCTGAGGCGGGGGTACCGCGGAGGGACGTGCCCGGTTCAGGCCCTACCCTGAGGGCTCTCAGGCCCGTAGTGAGGGCGCCTGGGCGGGCAGGTGGAAGCTCCTCTCCCCGCTTCAGTGTCCCTGCCCGAGCTGCCATCAGTAAGGGACAGCCCAGAGCGGTCTGGGAGCTTCCAGAGACTCTTCCCGGAGCTGTGGTGCTGAGCTGCTCCACCGACGGCCTCTTGCAAGGTTTAAATTTAAACCCGAGTTTTCCCCCCTGTGTTGAGCAGGTGAATGGATATGTGAATTGGTTGCAAAGATTCTGGTTTTAAGAGCCACTTTGTAGTGTGACTTTGAAGGTGATTGATCTTCTTTTGTGCCCAAAGTTAAACATAGGACTAAGCATTTCTGCTTAGTAGTGTGGAAGAAATGTGCCTTTTGGTCAAGAACGGTGATGAGTTAAATCCAGCAGGCAGTCTGCCCCAAGTTTTAATGCCATTCTTGCAGGTAGTGTAGTTGAGCTTCCTGCCCTGCCCCAGAGGCAGATGGTGCCTATGCCCAGAGATGGTGCCCCTGCCCTGCCCCAGGTTCTCCCTGCAAGAGGGACCAGCAGGAGGCTGCTCTGCAGAGTGCTGAGCTCCCCGTGCTCCTGACGCTGGGTCCATTTAGCCTGGAGAAGAGCAGACTGAGGGGGGATCTTATCAACACTTACAAATACCTTAGGGGTGGGTGTCAAGGGGATGGGGCCAGACTCTTCTCAGTGGTGCCCAGTGACAGGACAAGGGGCAACGGGCACAAACTGAAACATGGGAAGTTCCATCTGAACATGAGGAAAAACTTCTTTACTGTGAGGGTGCCAGAGCCCTGGCACAGGCTACCCAGGGACGGGGGGAGTCTCCTTCTCTGGAGATATTCAAAACCCGCCTGGACACGACCCTGTGCGACGTGCTCTGGGTGACCCTGCTTTGGCAGGGCTTGGACTGGATGATCTCCAGAGGTGCCTTCCAACCCTTAACCATTCTGTGATTCTGTAATTATATTGTATTATATTATATTACAATGTGCTTCAATATTATCTAAGGGATGTTTCAACTCAAGGATGGATTTACTTGTGCATCACCATTTTCATAAAATCACAGCCTGCAACATTTCTCAGCAGCACTTGGGATGTGTTCCCAGGAGACCAGTGAACATTGTCTGTTTGCAGCATTCTTTCCTTTCTGCCTCGGCTCTTTAAGACTCCTGTCACCTTGTGTTGTGTTCTAACCTGTTCTTAACATTTTCATTGCAGAAATGTCTCCTCAGCGGCATATGGCTTATATCCAGGAGATACCCAGTTCCTGCAGTCCACAGGGGTACAGCGTACAGAGTGAGCAGTCCTTTTTTAGAGATCCATCAGGTTGGTTAACAGCTGATTTTTTTGTTTATTTCAGGCTGAAAGTGGTTTCCCATTAGAGTACTGATCTGCTCGATGTGGGTATGTTTCTGAGAAGCACCAGTTCTAGTGAAAGTTTCTGCTTTCTAAGATACCTCTGATGAACTCAAGGATTTTTGTCATAGCTGAATCCAAGTGACAGAGTTTAGGAGTGGTGCTCTGGTAATTTAATCTACCAAATTGTTTAAGCCTGAACTAACCTCTGAATTTAACCTTCCTCTGGAGAAGGATCTTTTTTAATGGCTGTATAGATGGGCATTAGAAATGTGTCAGGGCAATGGTTGGACTCGATGATCCCAGAGGTCTCTTCCAACCTGATTGATTCTGTGATCCTGTGTCAGACATCTGGCTGTTTTGAGGGTAAGCTGCTGCTTTTTCAAGGTAGCTGTAGGTTTTCCACAACATTTAATGTATTAGAAGTGACCCAGTGCTTGGCTTAAGTAAATCTACCTGCTGGTTTTGCTTTAAATTAATGTCTCTTTGGATTCTACAACATGTAATGATTTTCTTTAGTCTAGATGCTACTCTTCCGGAGGAAGAAAGGGTTTTATATCAGGTTTTGTGGAGAACATCAAACAGGAATTAGCAAAAAACAAGGAGATGAAAGAAAGTATTAAAAAATTCCGAGATGAAGCTAAAAAGCTAGAAGAATCTGATGCACTTCGAGAAGCAAGGAGGAAATATGTAAGTCTTCCCCATGAATTCCTTTGATGTTTTCATTGCCCAGCCGCTGAGCTGGTACTGTTCTGAGGATAAATCTGAGTCTTTCTGCAAATGAAGTGTTCAGTTCAGTACGCCTCTTTTTAGGAGAAGTTCTGCTTGGCTGGAAATACTGACTGGTAAATGGATGCCTTAGAGTGGGTTTTCTTTTTTTTTGGTGGAATTCTTCCCAGCAGACCCTTCAGTGGCTTTCCCAAATAACGAGCAGATAAAATAATGAGACATCAAATTTAACATTGGCAGTATTTAAATACTACTTTTGCGTTCTTTGAAGAACTATAAACAGCATTACTTGCAAAAATGAAATGATGCTGCTCACTCAAGTAGCATGCTCCCTAAAATGTAGCTCTTTTGCCCTCAGTTACAGTGTTAATGGGGTGTGCTCTGTGCTAAACTGTATCTGCCTATTTTCTGTCCTCATAGTTACGTGCAGCATGTTTTTTTTTTTCCACAGAAAACCATTGAATCTGAAACAGTGAAGACCTCAGAAGTGATTAAAAAGAAACTAGAAGAAATAACTGGTACAGTTAAAGAGGTAAAACACAGCTATGGAAAAACCTTTCCCTAAGGTTTCCCTAAATAAGTTTTCACCTGTTTTACCTGAAATGACCTTTTCTTTCCTCGTTTTGCTTTGTTGAAGAGTTTGGATGAAGTGAGTAAGAGTGATATTGGCCGAAAGATAAAGGAAGGTGTGGAAGAAGCAGCAAAAACAGCAAAGCAATCTGCGGAGTCGGTGACAAAAGGAGGCGAGAAATTAGGCAAGACAGCAGCCTTCAAAGCTTTTTCTCAGGTACGTGAGTCCTCTGCATCTGTAAGACCCAGCGCTGTGGACACAGCTCATTAACATGGAAGTTATGGGCGCGTTTGTGCTGAGTATAAAATTAAATGCAAAACCCTTATAGCGAGACCTTGTGAGCCGTTGGAATAAGCTGCTAAATTCAGGAGATGTATTTTGCAGGTCTAGCATTTGTCTGGGGAAGTGTATTCACTGTGCAAGAGAGCTTTTGTGGGTACAATTAGAGAAAGTACTGCTCAAAAGTTCAGTAATAAAAGCAGAGCAGCCAAGATGAAGGGGAAACACTAAAAATGCCTTTTAGTCCCAATCCCTGTTGACATGGGTGACAAAAATTCTCAACCATGTTTGCTGTAGAGTGCAGCTTCCTCTTGACAGAATCTGGACTGAGGACATAGCTGTTCACTGACAAGATGTGTGTCAGTCCAGATTTATCAAGTCCCTTTTCTTGATGTAGCCTCACCCAAGAGGGAGAATATCTCCTAGAGTATAAATCTCCGTGAGTCTATCTCCTTTAGTATAACTTTAGTCTATCTCCTTTAGTTATAAGCTGCACTACTGTGATTTTTTTCCTATCTCATTTCTGGCAAAACCCCAGTTTGCTTCCAAGGTATTTTCTCAGCTAGAAGGTGTGTAGAACTCTGTAAAAAGTGAGACTCCTTTTTGTTTTGGGGAAAGCACTACTTCTGTTTGAGCTTGGGCCTAGAACCTGGATTTTATTGACCTTTCAGGTGGCTTTGCAGTTAGAAACACTTCAGGACACCAACAAATTTTCCCCTACTTTTGGATACCAGGAATCACTTTTCCTTTTACCTGGGGATTGTCCTTCTAGCAGCAGCTGCTGGCTGCTGTTGGGGGCTGATACACCTGCCTTCATCTGACTCTATTTACTCCAATTTAAACTCTGTAGAGGTTGCCCCTTACCAGCTGTGAGGTTTGACTGTCCATAGCTTCTGCTATATTGTTTTTTTTTTCTTCTTCAAGTTAATTCAATACAACCAGCCATTTGCTGTCCTAGACTGTTAATTTCTTAAGCAGAAGGCCTTGATACTGGTGTGTTTGTCAACAGACATCAGCAAAGAAACGTTTGCTGAGTAAGGGAGAGGAGAATAACCCGTGGTCTCTTTACTTTCTTTTTTTTTTCCTTCAACAGAAGCGATTTTCAGTTTCTGGGAAAGGGGAGGGGGAATGGTAAATCAACCTAATAGGAATATTTTCCTTTCAGGGAGTAGAAACTGTTAAGAAGGAAATAGATGAAAGTGTTTTAGGGCAGACTGGTCCTTACAAACGTCCGGAGCGACTACGAAAAAGAACAGAATTCTCAGGCGAGAGGATTAAAGAAGAGCGAGTATTTGAAGCTAATGAGTACGTATTGGATGTCATTTAGGGTGAATATTTCTGTATGTAATTTGATAAAACCTTTAAAACTTAACTACAGGTCAGGGATGGTTAAAATCCAAGAGATGAAGTGAGGCTGCAGGGTGAGGCGTGACCTAGCAGAGCAGATAGGTCTGAGAGCAAATTTCCAGCATAAGTTGATGATACTGAATTTTCCAGTAGTGAAACTTAAAATTAAAATTATAAAGTGGGCACATAATGTTCTGACATGAAATTTTCACTTGCACACGTGTTGGGTTTTCTCAGTTCTAGCATCTTGCTATTGAGTTACATTTGGCAGGGCTAAGCCTGAGCTCCTTTGCTTTCTCTGCTGCCTTGCTCCACTAAGTCGTGTATCATTTCTGTGGCGTATCAGGCTCGCTGATACTGCTGTGATATTTGCCACGATGTCCTTTTTATTCTCACTCGGTTGTAAGTTACTTGTTTACTAGTACCCATGTCTTCTGCACTTTCTAGGGAGGCCATGGGTGTGGTGCTGCATAAAGACTCAAAATGGTATCAGCAGTGGAAAGATTTCAAGGACAACAATGTGGTCTTCAACAGTAAGTGTTCCAAAGACAAAGGAGTAGCACGTTGTTTTCCCTGTTCTGATTCTCGCTGTGTTGGATCTGATGCCATCTGTGCAACTAGTCTCAACATAATGGGAGTCACAGCCATTTTTTTGTTGTTGTAGCTGTTGCTGTGAGGTGGTGTGAATGGGAGGTAGGCGTAGCTGACAACATTGCAGCTTTTCTAAGCTGCTCCATCTGTGTTTGGACCCTTCCCCCAGTCAGGCATTGTTTTTGATCAGTCTCTGCTCTCTGTAGGTACCAAAACCTGTTTTCACCATTGCTTAAAGAGAACTGAACTCTGTTCTTGTTTTTGTTTTTTCTATTTTTTTTTTTTCTAGTCAAATCTACTCTGGCACTGGGAAGAGGCCAGGGCATGCATGCGTGGCACCAGGGAGAGGGCAGGCAGATCGCTTCTTCCTGACCTTGAGCTTATAAAGAGGAAAAATCTTGTCTTCAGTGAGCTGGTTTCTGTTGTCATCTGCTTAGAACTCTGGAATGTGTGGGACTTTGTCTCCTTTCTGGTTTTATTGCAAAACCTAAAAATACTGAATATCTGTACTGCAGTGAGCAATAACTTTTGATAGGTATCTAGACACTTGATGTTTCTGAAAGGCATAAAGAAGCCTGAGACCAGAATCCTTCAGCAAATCAAAATAATTGCTGCAGGGTAAGGGACTTGTTAAGGAAAAAACGATTGTGTAAACGTGCAACGTACAATTAGCTCTGCGTTGTGTTTCTTCCCAACTTCCTTTAAAGTGGAGCTCCTTGGGAGGTATCCAAGAGTGGGTTTTTACATCCCATTTGTTGGCCTTTCCAAGGAGATGCTCAGAGCTCCTAAAACTCCCCCCACGTTGCATCTGCACGAGCTCTGTGCCTTCTCGAGGTTTTATGCCTATTTCAAGACTCTGGTTTTGCAATTCAGGCAACGTTGCAGATGTGGCTGCACCAGGCTCTAATTATGTGTGCTCTCCCTTTATGTACCACCTGTACCGAGAACACTGTGTGTTTTTTGGAAGGAGCATGAGCTTCAGGGCAGGATTCCAATTGTTAATTGACGTGGTGGGAAGAAGCTTCCCTGCAGGGCCCATTATCCTGCAACTCCCTTCTGCAGTTCTGGTCCGTTTGATGATGTCCAGAGGCAGATAACGGGTTGGTTAAGCCCTTGGTTTGCTACAACAATGCATGCTTGATTAAATGTCCTTTTTTTTTTTTTCCTTCTTCACCCCCTGCCCTTCTTTCTGCCTTTGAGATTTAGCTTTGCAGTTCTCCTTCCCCATCAATGACTTCGGTAGTTTTGTGATGCGCTTGGCTTGCTTTCTTATCAAGGTTGAGAAGTACATAGAGCTGCTTAAAACCTGCATCCTTACTGATGTCTTTCTATTTTATTACAAATTAGCAAGGTTTAAGATCTATTTTTGATTTCTTCCCCCCCACATTTAAACTTTCTGGTGTTGGTTTCACATCCTGCTACAACCCCTTGTAGCAGGCTGAGTCACGGGGTGTAAACAGGCTGTTACTGGTGGTAAGCAAGTCTAGTGTGTTTTCTGTCTGAAAATCTGCATAGAAGGTCCAAAGTTTGACAGCTGAACTCAGAGAAACCATCGTTCTGTCAGTTAGTGATAGTTAAGAACATTGCAGGGAAGATGAGGAGAAAAGTAACTGTTGAAACTGGAAGTTGTTAATCAACAAAGAGATTTAGAAGAGAATTAGCAGGTTTGATCTGCAACCCATTGCATGTTGTTTCCTAATTCTAGAATGTAGTGGAAGGACACTGCTGCTCACGTCTCCTCTCCTTTCAGGGTTCTTTGAAATGAAAATGAAGTATGATGAAAGTGATAATGCCTTCATCCGAGCTTCCAGAGCTGTCACAGACAAAGTCACTGACTTAATAGGTAACGTTTCATCGTTGCTGTGAAAGTGCGTCTCTAGCCTTTCCCTCTGTTCCTCGTGACGGTTAGTGCTGTTGTCCTCCGTGTGTTACTAACCTTTGGGGCACATTCTGAAGCTTTATAATATTTTGTGTGGATCATTATCCAGTATCATGCAGTGTAGCAACCTGCTGCTGGATCAGAAGTGCAGTGCGATGACAAGTGCTTGTATGAGATCAATCTCAAGCATAACCTAAAGGCTGCGGTTGTTCCCAAGAGACTCTTCCTTCCCCAAAGGTCTTTCTCTTGTTTTCTGGTGACAGTTGTTGTGCCACCACTCTCACTGAATTGTTTTATTAGGTGGATTGTTCTCGAAGACAGAAATGTCTGAAGTTCTGACAGAAATACTCAAAGTGGATCCATCCTTTGACAAAGATCGGTTTTTAAAGCAGTGCGAGCGTGATATAATCCCCAATGTCTTGGAGGTAAGGTGGACGTAGAGTATGATGCATTTATTTATTTTCTTTTACTATAACATGTAAGATTTTATCTAATTATCGAAAAATTTATGTACATCTGACTCAGTAAGTGTGTGTTTATAGAAGTCCTTATTGCTGTTCCTCTTTGAAGCTCCTATCCTTCTTCAGGGTTTCACAAGAAGTAAGAGTTAAGGTAGTTGGAACTAGATGATCTTTAAAGGTCCCTTCCAACCCAAACCATTCTATGATTCTAGTTTGCTACTGAAAGTGCTGATAATTTCAACTCTCTGCTATAGGAGGTGTTTTAAAATGTTTATATTTTATTTGATTTTCCTCTTTTAGGCTATGATGTCTGGAGAGCTTGATATCCTCAAAGATTGGTGCTACGAAGCAGTAAGTAGAGCTACTAAGTGTCTGAAAAGGTTCTAATTCTCCCCTGTAAGTGGGTTTATTGGGCTTTCTTTGCTTGCAAGCTGCCCAGCTGTTGTATCTAGGTTGTTGCTTACCTGCTTCCCCACGTAACCTGTTCATGCTATAACACACTGACGCAGTCAAGTGTACCTGCTGGACTTCTGGAATAGTCTGGATGGTTTGGATGGGCTTTAGCAGAGCCTGTATCCCAGATATAGGTTGAGAAGGTGCAGAGACATTTGAGCTGACCCAAAAAGGTGATGCTTTTCTGCTTACAGAGTCAAGTTGTCCCTGGAGCTACTACACAAACGCAGCTCTGCTGCAATATCCCAGCAAATAATCCTGGCAGACTGAAGTTTTTTCTGAAATTGCAGCGTAGATAATCTGCAGCCTGGATAATCTCAGTGCAGAAAACTGAATTTTGGTTTGTTGTAGATTTTCCTGAAATTGGATCCACCTCTTGAAACAGTGAATATGAATTGATTGTAGTTCAGTGTTTGTATTATTGTCCACTGAACTTCATGACAGCAAATCCTTTCCTGACAACATGGATGGACAATTCTTCTGATCTTCACTCTGCTCTAAAATAATCGTGTTGTAGGCGATGCAGAGCCATAGTTTTTCTGTTTCTAAAGAATTTAATTGTGTAAAGTGAATGTTCTCCTTACTGATCATCACCACCAGAGGGCTGGGAATGTGCACGCTGGGAGAGGCAATTTTTTGTATTTAATTTTTTTGTGATTAACATCTTCGTAACAATATTGCAGTATGTAAGAATGAGATATTTAAAGCAGTCTGAAAGTAAAGAAAGTTCTTTATTGGTTCAAGCAACCTTTAAAATGACACCATAGAATTCCTCTCAAATCTCTAGAGGGAAGTAGCAGATTCACTGCAGTTCATAAGACAAAAAGCAAACCCTGATAAGCTAGTTGTAGTTACAAATTAAGCTCGTAAATCAAGAATCATCTGGAAAATAAGCCAAGGGAGGAAATGAGGGTCTTATTAATGAGAATCCAGGACATAAAGGCTCTTGAATAGAATCATACTGCAAGTGTTAAGTGTGTGATATTGATCAGTAAAGTGTTGAAATACAAACCAGTAAGGCAAAAACTTATTTAAGTGGCAGGTATGGCTGCTGCCAGCCCGCTGACGTAGATGCAGTTGGTGGCTCATAGAGCTGTGTCTGCCTGCTGTCCTCAGGATCCCTGGTCTGTAACTCCAGCTTCACTCTAGTGACTTTGCCAGCCTACTTCTGTAGGATATTTGCATTTAAATGCTTGTGATGAAGGTTAGAAGATCCATGGTGGGGAGGTGGGTAGGGACTGCCTCCTGTTTGTTTGATACCTGCCAAGATTATGGTGATAATGCTGGAAGCAAGTAGAAATCCACTATCCCCAACAACAGTTCTCGATGCGTAAATAATGAAGCATATGTGGATGTAGCTAAAAGGAGCCAGGAATGCTGGTCTGCCTCCAGGGTCTGGCTGGGTGTTAGGAAAATAGCTTGGTTCCCAGACTGTTTCTGCTTGTCTGCTGTCAAATCAGAGTCACAGGCTCCTTGGCTATCAGGTGCACTTGGTGTACGTACTCTGTTGTGAGTGATGGAGCTCCCGTGCTGGCCAGGGGAGGTGGGATTTTTAGTGAGAGTTTGGTTATGTGAAGCCCAGAGCATTTGATGTAGCTGTAGCTGTTTGATACGTTGCAAGACATGTTCAGCATGTTTGCAAAAAACCTGACTTTTATTCTTCTTTGGTGGTTTTCTATAAGCAGAAAATCCCTTTTCCTTTGTAACAGAACAAATGCAAACATGTAATGTAAGTTTGTTGCTTCATTTAGACTTACAGTCAGCTCGCTCATCCCATCCAGCAAGCCAAAGCCATGGGTCTCCAGTTCCACTCCAGGATTCTTGACATTGACAACATTGATGTGAGTGTCCTTTTCTATATTTCACCTTGGGGGATGAATTAGAAACTCAAGACCTGAGGAGGGGTTTTCTTCTGGGTTTTTTTTGCCTCATGCTACTCTGGTATTTGCCATTTCTGCTGAGAGAGGAACAGGTCGCCACTGCTGGGAGAGCTCATGGGACAGATTGGCTACCGTGTGATCAAGCCTAAGTTATAGCCTTGTGGTTTGTCTCCTCTCTGCCAGGGCACCTTGATCTTAATCACCAGCGTATAGATTGAGAAAAGCTAATAATAAAGGCAAATAGCCCTGACCCAGTGCTGTCACCAAGGGCTTTGTTGGTGCTTACTCGGGATGATAATGCGCAGAACAACTGTGACTCAAGGTTGTGCTGTGCAGGAATGGCTGTTAGAGACTTAACTGCTGTTCTGGGTGGCTCGTGATGAGGAGGGAAAATGGCTGTGAGTGGAGCCCTTGCCTCCTTAGGAGCAGTGTTGGTGGTTGGGGACCATGGCCAAACGTCTGCACAGTCGTAATGCTCTCCGTGTTCCCCTTTATTGAGGAGCCAGAGGTGTTACTGCTCTAATTAGCAGTAAGTCTACAGTAGTACTTTAATTTCATTAAGTCTTTAGTGTCATCTGTCACTGGCGCCCTAGTTTTCTTTCAGATCGTTCTTTCCTTCAATGGCAAAGGTGTCTCAAAAGAAATTACCACCTTTAGTCAGACCTTTCATACCCCATAACCAGCTCTGCCTCGAAGGAAGTGTGCAAGGGGAGGAGGAGAACAGGGCAGCTGCACACCAGTGCTTTAAAACATGTGCGGAAATAGTCTAAAGTCAGATCAGCTGTTTGCCTTTGTCCTCAAAAGCGCTAACTCAAAGGCAACAAATTCACTACGTGCTTCTGTTGGAACCAAGTATTACGGTGCAATATTATGCTCAATAAAATTATACGCTGGATCCATTCAGACAATTACTGTAAAGCCAACTGCAGAGTCATTCCTGTAGGAACAGAGAGCACAGAGCTACTTAATAGGGGTCTAAACTCAGCAGTGGTCTGGTCCAAGGTAAGGAAATGGAGGATTGGAAGCTTTCAGGCAGGGATGGAGCATGGTGATAAAAGGATGCTGTTCAGAAAGCGAGATGTTCCAGATGTTGGGTGTATTGGCTGGCCAGATGTTGCTTACTTGCAGTCATACCCCTGCGAGACAAGAAGTCAGGAGGAAAAACGAGAGAAGAAAATGTGATGCTGTTGGTGGTTTGCTGAAAGGAGGATTACTGATGGTGCTTTGTCTCTTATCTGCAGCCCTGTGCAGGAGTCCCTCTTTTGTGCCCACATCATTAAAAACCTGGAGTGGGTGCAGGAGAGCTCCAGAAACATCTGAGCAAATGCCCTCTAGCAAAAGTCTTAGTTTGACCTGTGTAGCCCTACAAAAGAACAGTGGGAGCTGACTTGATTAATGACCACTTATCTTCCCAGGGAACAAGCAGATCATCGACAGGGTGTCTCCTAACACAAAGAGCCATGTCTGGTCCTCTTCCTAGGGCTGTTTTGCCTTTTGGTCTTGATGGGCTTCTCATTTTTTCTCATCCATCTGGGTTCAGAGGAAGCCAAAACTGCAGGCGTGTGCCAAAGGAACAGGAAAATTTCTGTGGCATTTGCAATTCTCTTGGTTATCTTCAGCAATAAATACTGTGTTCTAACAAAATTAAAGCTCTAGAAGTCATAAACATGATTGCTTTTTTCTAAGCATCGTATATTTAAATCGAAGGTTTTTCTGTATTCTTAGTGCCTAGGAGATGATTTCATTGTATGATAAATAACTTTTTTCCCCTCTGTAGGTGCTAATTGCTGTGCATGGGTTCTGAGTGGTGGCTGGAAAGACATTTTGTTATTAACTTGGTTTAGATGCCTGTATTTTCACATGAAATTTCTCAAGAAAATTACATCTTAGCTGGAAAATGATTGATATGGAAGATAAATGAGTGCAGTTCTTGTGCTGCCTGTACTGTGAGAAAGGGGGATAAACGGTGTTGTGTGTTTAAATTTTTAAACACGTTTCCCTAGAGGAGATTTATGGGAGTATGTTGAGTGATCTCATCCAGAAAAACAGTTCAGTGAGGTTGGAACAAGGAAACATTTAGAAGATTTAAGGGAATTCACATGCTGCAAAGTTTGCAGCATTAAAATTACAATCAAGTCTTTCAAACAGGCATCGGAACTCACGTTCCAGGCACTTGCTTAAACGCTCTCTACGTCACTAGACAACTATTGCCTTTAAATTTAGTGGAGTTTGGGATCCTTGATATTTCTTAGGACTATTTATGTAGCTGCTGAAATGTAGTTTTAAGCATGTGACTTGTGACATGGGGTTTCTGGACTTGGTATGGTTGGTGCCTACAAGGGGTACAGCCTAGGCAGTGATAAGGTCCTCCTCCTCCTTTTGCTTTGGGAAACAAAACTTAATTCTCCATTCCTCTTTGCATTTAAATTAATAAGTTCTTTAAATATTTAATGAGGTGACCTTAGAATAGAGAGAAAAATCTTGTCAAGCAAAAGGTTCTCACCTTGGAGTCTTTCTATTACTTCTTTTTATCTAGTTCAGTACAACTTCATGTCAAAGATTCATTTAGAAGCAAGAGAAAAAAACTTCAGTTGATGTATTTTCTTCAGAAAATGTCATTTTTTTTTTAAGAGTAGGGTTTCATTTTTGGTTTCTAATTTGGAAATAATGGAACAGAGCTTGTTCATGTTTTCCAGATTTTTAGACTCGGAAAAATTATGAAAACTTTCAGAACAATTTTGAGAAAGCTTTTAAGTACAGGGAAAGTTTTTGGGAAAACGCTTTGTGATAATATCTATAGCATATTTATTACAGAGCAGATATAACTGGATTAAAATAACTAGATTCAGCTCTGGGAGAAGATGGGGTTGTTAGCCGTGTCGAGCCGTGGCACTTGTGTTAAATACTTGATGCTTTTACATTAATCTGCAGCAATTGTTTGTTTTCTAATGGAACTTTCTTGCTTTGCAGCTGGCTATGGGGAAGATGATGGAGCAGGGACCAGTATTAATCATCACTTTTCAGGCTCAGGTCGTGATGGTAATTAAGAACCAGAAAGGGGAGGTGGTGGAAGGTGATCCGGTAAGTGATGCTCATCAGCTTTATACTGATTCCCTGGGTCCCCTGCTGGGCATCTCAGTTGGTGTGGGTTCATCTGGGTGCATCCAGAGCAGTGGGTGTCCACACACACTGCATTGACTGGTGTGAATAATATTGTGGGTGAGGTCTTTGGGTCAGCTCAGTGTGGGCTATTTATTCCTGTCAGACTCCCAAGTGCTACGACCCATTAATCAAGAATTATCGTAGATGAGGAGAGTCTGCAAACATCTAGAATGGACAGAGAAAGGGATATTTTAAATTCACAGTGAGGAGAGGAGCTGGAGCCGTGACCACCAGCAGTGCTTTCCCTCCCAGTTGCTGGCGTGTCTGGCCAGCCCACTCCCTGCCTGCAGTTATTGCCTGTGAGTTCTGCTCCTTTGGCTCCCTCTGGGACAGGACTGATCTGTCCTGCTGTAGACGAAAGCTCCATCACACAGCTTCCACCTGATCCTGTTCTTTTTTTTTTCTCCCTTTTCGTTCATAAAGGGCACTGTAAGAAGAGAGCACAAAGATGTTTGGCAAACAGGGTGGGAGCTGGAGTTAAGTCATTTGCAGGAGATGGGGAAAATCACTGAGTTAATATTTTTGGCTGCTGCCTCACTACACTAGTGCAAAATATCTTACAGCCCTGCAAGCCTTTACTAACGTGAAACTCCCCCATATCCAGTTGTTATGAAATGCTGTATATGGTACAGGCTTCTAATGAGAACCTCTGACACAGGGTGATTTGCTGTGCAGCAGATCTCTGGCATCTCTGTGGATTGGACTTCACTGTGGTTTAGCTTTTAACACCGCAGATCCAACCTGCCTCTTCTGTTGTGAGTGATGCTAAACTGAGCCTGTCAGATGTAACCACAGAACACGTTTGTTTTCGGAGTTAATGACACAGCAGGCTGGAGGAGCCCGTGTGTTTTCTGGAATACCTTTGTCCTCAAGCCCTCGCTATCCAGACAGCTCTGGCTTGCGTTGTGTCTGTGCAATGTTTAAGTAGCTTAATGATATATAATGGGGGACACTGTGAGATGCTTGGAGCTGGCACTTTCTACCAGACTTCCATTAAAATTAATACATGCATTTAATAAATATTGGCTTTTTGCAACCATTCTCTTTAATCCAGGCTGTAAGTTTACCAAAAAAAAAAAAAGGACTAATTTTAGTGATGGGGCCCATCTGGACTGATTTACAACCTGTCACATTGGACTGCAGGGGAGGAACAGCTGATATAGTGATTTCTTGCATTAAATTACTGCATTCCTAGAAGATAGATATTGATGTGATAATTATTGAACAGGATATCAAAGTCCGTTTGCTGTCTGATTGCTCTGGAGCAGCAATAAATCAGGGAGATGCATTAAAATTCTCCGTTGGAAACAAAACTTCAGCTTTAATCAAATGTCAGACGCAGGCTGGCTGGTAACGATGATTTGGTGTTAACTGCTGAGCTGCTCCCGCCGAGCAGTGAACAAATGACCTTCGAGGGAAAAGGAGCCTCAAACTGTAAACTCTAAATAGAAATCATAGGATTGTAATTGCTGGGGTTATTTTATCTAGTTGCAATTGTTCAGGTTCCCACTGCTGTGCTGCGAGCTCACCCCCAGGGAGGTGTGGGGAGACCAGGCAGGCTGTGACGGGGTGGACCAGGTGCTGTGGTTGTTAACATAGGGGATCCCTGTGGAGCCCCACAAACTCAATCTGGGAAAATGAGGCCTCAGGCATCCCATCGAGCAGCGCTGCGACGTCAAGGGGATCTTTTTAAAATTAGGTCTTGAAGGACTGTGAGACAGGATGCTGTTTGTTATAGCGGGCCGGGGGATTAAAGGACAAATTTTTGCCTTGCATGCGTGGCCGTGATCGAAATCGGCCTTTGGGAGTCCACAGCTGTTTGCTGTCCCACTTTCTGTGAATATATGCAGCAGCATGCACTGGACATTGAGGATTAAGATGGACCCTATTAATAAAAGCACCGGATCAGAAACCCAGAAATCACTCGGCTTTGGAAACACGTAATTTTTATGTTTCATCACGTCTCATTTCCAGGAGGAAAGCTGTGCTGCTTGTTCAGTACTGCATGCTGCGAGATCAGCAGCAGCTCTGAGCTTATCTGCTCTTCATCCCTTCAGAAATCCTACGTTCAAGAACATAAACTTTTCCAGATGTAGCAGAGCTTTGATGCTGAAGGGTGTGATTGAACTGCGTTTCGATACACAGCCTTACGAAATGGACTTTGAAAATCACAAATCACACAAATTAAGATTCCACTGGCAATGTTAAATCAGTTATGTCACCCACTTCATCATGAGCTTATCCTGAGTGTTTTATGCTCGGGAGAGATCTGTTAGCATTGCTGTGGCTGTACAGCGATGTACAGCCTGTCTCGAGCAGGCAAAAGTGTTTTGTTGGTTCTTTTGTCCCCTCTGCTCTTCCTTCTGACATATCCCAAACATCTGCATGACTCAAGTTTTCAATCACTTTTAATGCTCTGAGCAGAGCTGAAGCAAGTTAAATCTTCTGAAACACTGAGCAAGAAAAAAAATTGGCTTTATAATATGTGATCTATCTAAAGCATTAGTTTTGTAATGACTGGTCTGGTGCAGAAAGTCTCCCCCCTCGCATTTGTGTACCTAAATTATAACCTATAAAGATTCACACATCTGATCAAAACTGTAGTTAAGTACACATCTGGGAGTTGAGCCAGTGCACAGTCTGATCCCTTGGTGGTACTTCATTATCTGAGGGAAGTACTTGCCTCTCCATGGGTAGTGGTTAAATGATAAAATCAAAATAACCTTTGATTTGCAGAACGGATCCATGACACCGAGCCAGAGGTGGGCTCCTGGCAGCCCCGTCTCTGATGGGCAGTGTCACCTCTGTCCTGGGAGAGGCAGAGACTGTCACAGGTAGCTGCAGTGACTCTTCAGGGAGTTGTTTTCATAAGATCATGAGTGGTGGCCTCAGGGTGTGCTGAGATACGGCTTTCATCCTCATTCTCTTGCTATGAACAGAACTACTGGCCTTCTCACTGCCTGCATCAAGGATGGAAAAGCTTATAGGGGTTGTTTTTTTTCCAGTCTCTAACCCCGTGTGGTGACAGCACTGTTTGCATAGCAAAGATCTGATTGCAGAATTAGTGTGTGTCTGTGGCTGGACTTGGTATGATCTGATTTTCCTTGGTAAATGTTGTTTTTTTTACTCTCTGTCTCTCCTCAGACCTGGTGGTGATGATTTCTGGTTAATTCGAGCTGCTCAAATTGCCACATGAGAGCCAGTGATGTAGCTGTGGGGAGGGGATGCAGCTCACAGGCTGCTGTGGGAGAGGCAGGGTTAGAGGCACAGGAAAGAGCCTAAACTTGATGGAAGGTTACAGAGATCAGCACAGCCTGGTGGCCCAACCAATGAAACCAGAAATTTCTATTTAAAAATAAGGTCAAATCTTGAACTTGGCAGTGGTGCCAGTTAACGCATGTCAGCCAGGGGTATTTGGAAATCCTAATACTGGTTTTGGAAACCAAAAGTTGATCTGTTGCTGACTGTGATAGATTTCTAACCACAATCTAGTAGGTGTTGCTGGAGCTGTCCTTCTTTGGGACCTTCGGGCTTAGAACCAGGGAGCAAAATCACCAGCAGAGTCTCTGGAGGAAGCGTGGAGCCCGTCCCCAGCAGCTCTGAGCTAGGAGGTCTGTGACCGTCACGCAGGCTCTAACGACAGGGTTTTCCTTCCAGGACAAGGTTCTGCGGATGCTGTACGTGTGGGCACTCTGCAGAGACCAGGAGGAACTCAACCCCTACGCTGCGTGGAGGCTGTTGGACATTTCCTCGTCGAGCACCGAGCAGATTCTCTGAGCACAATTGCATCCAAGGGCTTCCTGTCCCTCTCCCGAAGCAACGCCGCCTCTGAACTTGCACCAATCTGCCACGTGATGGACTGGGGGGCCAAGAGGTTGGATTGGTTCCTTTCCAGAAGCACAGGCTGTTCGGTGTGCCCTCGTTATACCAAGCCCTGTAATGAACTGGACGAGTCTGACGTGTCTGCCTTACGCTTTGCTGTGTAGTATTGCACTGTCAGGGTGTACGGTGGGGTTCAACGTGAATGCTCTGAGACACAGCAGCTGCTGTCGCCTCCTTTTTTAATTGTGGCTGAAGGAGGCTGGTTTGGGTCCTGTATGTTACCCTGGTGCTTCCAGTGATGGACAGAGGTGGGTGCCAGACAGTGAGATGTGACAGGCCTCGTTCCCATCTGCTGTCATCCTCTGGTGGCCTCACAGCGTCCCTGAAAACATCTTAGAGGTGCTTTTGAGGCACGTTGGTCTTAGCTAACATAAATCTCTTGTACAAAGCCGCACCAATAAGCCTTCTGTCACTGCAGTGTCTTGCACTTTACCAAACCAAATACAATCATGACTTTCCACATGACTCTCTGGCGTGGAGCAGAGTCGGGATGGAGGTGTTGGCATCATTAGGCGGGTTCTTGAGGCCTGTTGCAGGGGTGGAGTTTGCTGCCAGTGATAGTGTTTATGTATCCACAGCTTTGCAGGGGGAACGTTGCTGTTGCTGGTGCCACTGAAGAGGGCACGACTGCATTTCTCTGTGGGGTTAATCTGATGCTGCGGAGGAGAAGGGCTCCAGCTGGCTGCGAGGAAGCAGGCAGGGTGCTAGAACAGCGGTCAGGAGTAGATATGGGCAGCAGAGCAACAAATGAGTAAAGAAAATGCACTAACAGGTAGAACATCACTTCTTGTAGCTCAGATATTTATTGTGGGAGATGAGAAAAGGGTGCAAAGTGTAAAGTAAAGTGCATGACGGGCATGGCTTGCTTCATCAGAGGGACTTGTGCTTCAGGGGGGTGGCCTGGGGGTCCCTGGTCAGAGGGCGTGCTGGCACACTTACACGGGCTCTTGGTTCTGGGCTTCTGCTGGAGGCTCAGTTCAGGAGCTGTGACGTGGGTCGATTTGTCTGCTGCCTCCTCTGAGTGGAAGGTGAGGTTGGGGGGAAAATGGATCGTGGAATAGGAAACTAAAGGACTGATGTGCTGCTGTGTTCTGCCTGTGCACAAAACAAGGCGATGCAGGACAGCGCTTCCTTGACATGATGATTAAAGAGAATAATTGCCAGTCCTTCCTTCTCTTGTGAGCGTCTGGATCAGTTCCTTTGAATGTAAATGGGATTTTCTCACAGCCCCTGGGTGAGACATTTCACTCTAGCAGCTTTCTTAGAGCGAGAGCTGATGAGTGTGGCAAATTCAATAGCAGAGTCCGCCCTGTCCCCTTAGGAGATGCTCAGACCTGTCTGGCTGCCACGCTGGGTATTCCTGCCGCTCTCAGGGCGGGCTGCGCGTGGGACATGGTCCCTGCTGCCTCCCTCATCACACAATTTTCTTGCTGGTGCTTTCACCAGTGAAATAATTTCAGATTTTTACTCAAATATGTTAAGCCCTAGTACACAAACTAAAGATGTGAACAGAATAAATTCCACAAGGCAGAAATCAGCTGTGAAATAGGGAATCCCTGTATTTAACTGCCCATTTCCCCCTTGCCCTGGGACATCCCTCGTCCCCAAACCCCAACTGCTCTGTGCTGAAGGGACACTAGAGAGATTTCACTTGCTGCATCTCAGCAGGAAGAGTAACTTAATTATTTTTTTAGCTCTTGGGATAATTAATTATCTTGGGATTTTATTTTTTTGTAAGTAATTACAAGTAGCAATCTCCTGGGAGGTACACATGGTTTGGATAGAAAGGCAACGCTCAGCCTGCACGTAGCAGGAGGAAGATTTTAAATTATTTTTAAATACTTCTCATGAGTGAGCGGATTTACAGTGGGCTGTAAATATTTTGCAGCACTGAGTTATAGTAGCACCGCACAGGCCTGGGCTTGCTGGCAGCCACCACAGCGGTACTGGTGTGTGGAGAGAGCTTGGTGGTGCTTATGAATCCCTCTAAAAAAAGATAATTGAGGCAAATTGGTACAGGGAGAGCACCCAGGATGGGGAGATCTGCACTGCTGTCCAGCCCACGGAGCGAATGACGGGGGGTTAACCCAACTCTTGAGTTTGGGGACATTGTTGTCCTTGTCACACACCAACCCCGAGCCTGTTCTGGTTCCTGGGAGCCCTTTGGAGCTGCCGCTGCCTGGCTGGGCGCAGGGGGGTTATTTACGGTGTGTCTCTGTTAGCAGGGTGTCAGATCAGGGCAGGGGCTCGGTTCTGCTCCGCTGAGCCTCTTCCTAATTACCTGGATGTCACCTGCGCTGTCAGACGTGTTCTCGCCCTGTTCCCCGCCGGCCGCTGCGGAGGCACCGCACGGCAGCTCCTTCCCATGCTGCGGCGCTGGGGAAGAGGCAGCTGGAGGTGCTGGGGGGGTGTGAGCAGGCGGAGGGACAGGGGAGCTGTCTCCCTGGGGTGAGAGGGTCTGCCCTGGGTGAGAGCTGGCAAGCTTGGAGCAGGGCCCCGTGGGCCGCCTGGGTTATCCACTCTGTGCTTGATGGAAACCCCTGGGCAGGAGGGTTGGTGCTGGTGTTGAGGGTGGTGGTGGTGGGACCTGTTGAACCCGTGTCCAGCCCCTCACCAGAGACACGTCCGAGGAGGCCATGCAGCCTCTCTGGCCCTGAGCAGGACCCTTCTCCCTCCTGGATGCTGCCTGAGGATGCTCAGCCAGCCCCTCAGCGAGGTCCTCTCCCTGCTGAGCACCTTGCTCAGGTTCTCTGTGAAGGCTGGGTTGGGGTACGGGGTCAACGTTGCAGGGGGCTCAGTGCCAGAGCAGCTCTTGGGGGGCTGGCAGAGAGCACTGCCTTTGGGGGGCCAGGAATGGCCTTGGGGGGAGGGAAGCAGAGAGCTGGAGCCCGTGGTGCCATCAGCTCTCAGAGGACCACAGCTGAACCCCCTCGGCCAGGCTGTGTCCCCGGGGCTGGATTTGCCCTCGAGGAGGGCAGTGCCATGGCACAGCGGAAAGGATGAGACTTTGAGAGGGCAAAGCCCGAACTGGAAAGCGGAAGAGGGGCTAGAGCAGCCCGTAGGTGTGGACGGGAGGATCTGTGGGTGCCAGCCTGAGGGGATGGGGTGGACGGCTCTGGGCATGGAGCTGCTGGGGCAGCCTGGCTCCCCCAGCCTGGCATAGCCCCAGCCAGCTGCCACGATCTGCTGTGAGGAGAAGACCTCCCCTCTGTCAGTGCCCTGGTGAGTGGCACCAAGACTGTGCAGACCCCCCCAGCCTGGCACCACGGCTGGGGGGCACCAGTGGTTTGGGGACACTAACCATCCATCCCCCCCAAGAGCTGGCATTAGGAGCCACCGCAGCCCTGCATCCTGAGCCCCCGGGGACTGTTTGCTCGTGTGAATTTGCATTTCATTAATAATGAATGAAGGATAATTTGCTGTAATTAGAGCCTGCACCCTGCCAAAGTGGAGGGTTTTTGGGCTAAGCCAATTAACGGCGGCACGTTGCGGCGTTTAACGAGCTCGGGGAGGCCGTGTGCTGCCGGGCACGAGGCAGCGCTGGGGTTGCTGTGGGGGGGACAGCAATTACCCTGGGTGACGAAGCGCTGCCCAGTTACTCATCGGGTACAAACAGTCCTTGGGAAGGAGAGGATGGGGCAAGACCCCATCCCGCATTACTCCTGCTCCTGCTCACACACACCGTTGGCCTCTCTGTGATGAGACCTTTTGCTCCCCCGTGTTGCCAGTGGCCACTGATGTGTGGAAGGAGCTGGCCACTAATTAGACAGCTCGGGCAGATTGATTTGGGGGATTGGGAGAAGCAATTGATTTGCTCACTGGGAGACAGCTGGGATTGAAGCAAAATGCTCCTTGTGGTAACTTCTGTCTTGTGCTGCTCTTGGCTTGTGGGCCCCATAAGCAGGCGTGGGGCCGTGGTAGGCGCTAAGGGCACACGGGGTTTAGGTGGCAACGCTAAATCTTGTGGTGCTTGTCCCTCAGAGTCCTGGCTTCGCTCCTGTCGAACCCAGATCAACAGCGGAGGCTGATTCTGGAGGACCAGGCTCGGTGTCTGTCCTCTGGCCAGAGCACAAAGCCCTGGACACTCTTCCATTTTCCTCCCTGGTACGGTCTCCCCGTTGCTGTCTCTGAGCACAGCGAGAGCTGCTCTGACATCTTGACTATGAACAGGGCATGGGCTTTGTGTCCCTTCCCAGGCAGAAGACTAATGCACCCTCGGGGAGTTTGCTGTCACACTATTGATCCAGCCCTAGCCTGGCCCTGGAAGGTTGAACTTGAATTATTCCTGTTTTTTCTCATGACAGCAGGGTAATTGAGACACCCTCCGGTAGCGATGAGGTGGGAAGAAGGTGACAGTCATCCAAAGCACCTTGGCGTCTTGGTGCTCAGCAGGTTGTGGTGGGCTTGTTCTTCCACGGAGCTCTGCATTGCTCCAGCACGGCAGGCAGCTGCCTGGGCTGAGCTGGGAGCGATGGCCTCCTCCTCTGCATCCCCAGCACGGTCGGGCTGTCAGCGTGTGACTGCTCTGAGATGGATGGGATCGCTTTAGCTCATCTCAGCGGTGTCAGGGTGATAAACACATCCCTTGGTGGCCTCTGACAGATCCGACCCCGTGAGGCATGCCTGAGGAGCCGGGTGCTGGGTTCATCAGGAAGCTGTCGTTGTCTGGAGTGACTGGTGCTGATGAAGCTGGGCTTCGTGAGGGCCATACTCAGAAGTAAGCCAGGCTCAAGAGGTGGGATCACCTGGGGGTGTGATTCCCCCCCAGGGGCTCCACGTGAGCAGGAGCTGGAGGAGCTGCGCAGACACAGCAGAGTGTCGTGGTCACTTTGGGCATGGGATGCCCTTTCTCCCTGGTGCTGGGTTGCCAGAAGTCAGGCCAACATTCAGGGACTTGGGTTGCTGGTCCCAAAATTTAAGTGTGAGGTTTGGTGAATAGGATCTGACTTGGAGACGCTGGGCACTTCCATCTGCCTCCAGAAGTCCTTGCTGTCAGGTATCAACCTCAGGACAGTTACAACCTGCCAAAAATTTCTTCCCCAAAAGGGTTGTCAAGCACTGGCACAGGCTGCCCAGGGCAGTGGTGGAGTCACCATCGCTGGAGGGATTTAAAAGCCGTGTAGATGTGGTGCTGAGGGACATGGGTTAGTGGTGGCCTTGGCAGTGCTGGGTTAATGGTTGGACTCAATGATCTTAAAGGTCCTTCCCAACCAAAATGATTCTGTGACTCTATGGCTTTTGCTTTGGAGAAGATACGAGCTTCAGGATGAAAACTTCCTTAAGAAATGAGTTCAGTATTTTTTTTTATATGCTTGGAAAAATCAAGCCCAGATCGATTACTCACAAGCCATTCCCACGAGATTTGGCTCTTTGGCCCTGGGCTGTGAGGTTCTGCTGTGAATATTCATAGCTCATCCCCTTCCTCCTGCTGCTGTAACCCTGTGATTACCGTTGGTACAAATAAATCTCTCATCTGCTGAAGGCGGTGGCCTGTGCAGGATCCAGGACTGCCCAGGGCAGCGCTGGAGTTGTGCTGGCTGGGTGCTGGCTCACCCCTCTGGACCCGATCAGGGCTGCTCCTGCCCCGTGGGATGGTGTGAACACCTCAGCTCGAGTCTTGCTCATGAGAAACTTATAAATCCTAAAAGAAAACACCACGAGTGTGTTTTCAGCAGGGTGCCTTGGCCCCCCTCCCCAGCGCTCAAATCTGCTGGTGTTGACTGATTTCCAGTGTTGAGCCTGGTCTATCCTGAAGCTGATCCACAACGCTGTGGGGTTCTGGCAGCTGGGGAGCTCTTGGCCACACGCTGCTTGTTGGGACAGGCAGCCACGAGCTCCTCAGATAACTCCGCCGGCTTTCCTTGTGCGTCACCTGAAACTGAAAAATATTTCCCTTGGTCATCTCCAGCCTCTAATCTTTCTTCATTTGTCTTTGCCAGCTAATTCTGAGCCTGCCTGCGACGGCTCCTGCGCTGGGTGTCCAGATCAGACACAGCCATGAGTCACTGTAATAGCTCCTAAATACTCATTTAAGCCAGTTAAGTGACCATGACTGCAATAAACAACCTCTCGTGCTGTTTCTGCTCTGGCTTCCTCCAGATCCAGCCGTGCCTTGAGCCTTGCGAGGTGTTACCACCGCCCCGATGTGTGGGAGCACTGGGTGGGCTGGATGCCGTGGGAGGGGGGGTTACCCTGACTCTGTCCAGCCTGGGCTAAGCCTGGTCCCCGCTGGACTCCTGGCTGTAGGGGTGGGATAGCAAGGCCTGCCCTAGGACAGTGGAGGACAGGAGCCTTTCCCTGGCATGAGAGGTCCCTTCCACCTGCTCCTCAGCCTGTCCTGCACCAAAAGTTGATGTTGCTGCGGTGGAAGCAGAGCAGGGGCAGGCAGACAGCTCAAACCTTTTCTGTCTGGCTCCTCTTTGCCTTTCTTGGCATTGCCACCACTTCCAGATCCTCTCTCTATGATCATCAGCAACCTTTTCCAACTTCTGCAGATGACCGGAGACGCTTCTGCTCTCCAAGAGGAAGAGGCCGAGCAGTGGAGCTTCTCTGCAGCCGAATCAAACCCCAGCCCTTTGGGCTTGTCCTTTGCCTTGAGAGGAACATGGAGGAAGAGGATCCATTGCTGAGGACGATCAGTGGGTGGGAGTCATTTCTGTGCTGTCGAGGCTCATTCGAGGGCTGAGCAGGGCTCTGCTTTTTCTGTTTGCTCTGAGCTGCTCTTCACACCCTACATCCCAAAGGTTTCTCTCTCCGAGCGGTGTTTGATGGTAGGTCACCTCTCCTCATGTGCTGCTCTACAGCTCCTCTGCAAAGGCTGCCACGGCAGCTGCTCCAGCTTTACTCCATCCCCCAGAGATTTCTGGTTTCCTCCTGGACAGCTCTGCAGATAATAAGTTCCTGGCCTTTGCAGTGAATCTCAGTGCTTGGGACAGATTTATACCGTCTGACCTTTCGTATTTCCCTCAGCTCCTTGTTTTCAGCAGCGCTCTGACGTCCATCTGCACCTTTGGTGGGTTTCCAGCCTTCGCACCGTATATTATTAAGGTAGAAATGCCATTAGAGATGAACAGTCACAATTTGCCCTGTAAATGAGAGATTTTTCCATGACCAAATCAATTGAAGATGGTGGTGGTGGCTGCCCTTTGCTGGAACATGGCTGGATTTCCTTCTAGACGTTTCCATTGAGATGTTGTGCCAAGTTTCATGACTCATGAAGGTCAGTACAGCTGAGAGCCTCCTCAGTGGTGTGATCTCGCCTGGTGAAGCCCAGCCTGCTCTTCTCTTTGATGTTTTACCTTTATTTTGCTTCAAGGAGTGTTCCAGAGGAGACCAACCATGTATGTCCATGACAAGAGCCCGGTGGTCCTTGCTTTCACTGTTTCTCTTTGCTATTGGATGTCGTGGTTCCTCTTGCTGTTGTCTGGATGTTTCGGGATGTGGCTTGGAGGGTGTATCTGGGGTGATGGTGGGGGCCTGTGTTTCAGTGCTGGGTCCCATAAGCATCTCGGGAGCTTGCAGGGGATCCGTGTGGACCTGTTCACATCTGGAAAGAGCAGGTGAAGCCATGAATAGCAGCGCCAGCAGCAACGTGGCTTCTGCCAAGAGGGAAATTGCCTTGAGAGCCGTGTTGGAGCCATGCTTGAAACTGCCGAGCGCTCAGGCAGAGCTGGCAGGGGCTGCTGGAGGCTGGCAGGAGCCGAGCCCAGGCAGGGACCTGCCAGGCTGGAGCTGCCTCGGGAAGAGCATCCAGACTCCTGGGGGGAACGCGAGGCCCCAGGCAGCCGAGACAACGATTTAAGTGTGTGGTGATGGTTAAATAGACCCGGAGCGGGGTGTCGCGTGGAGGAGAGCAGGCTGACTCCGGGGCTGCCGGCTCGGCTGGCCGCGTGCCTGGGTCTCACCCCGCGTTTGTCTGCGAGCTGCAGAGCCTCCCCGGGGTTTTCTCTTCCTCTCTTTCTGCCTAGCAGACTGTAAGGGCTCAGGCCAACCACCAGTGTTGGCCCAGGGTATCTGGGACATCCGTATGAGGGGGTGGTTACACCAAGGGCCACCTGCAGATCCCTGACTTGTTGGACGGGAACCTGGAGGCTTGGCTCCGTGTCCCAGGGCATGAAGTGGCACCCAACGGTTGTGTTCGAGCTTCTGCACTGAGCCCAAAGCTTTCTGCGAGCACACCTGAGCCAGGGTCTTCATCCCCTTCCCAAGTGCTACAGATGAAGTGGAAGCTGGTGGAAGGGCTGTTAAATGGTGCAGCGTAGCCCTGGGTGTGAGCTGAGCCCTCAAGCACACGGGGGAAGGAGCCTGAGCAGCCGCGTCGGTGGTCCCTGCTCAGAGATGGTCTTTGCTCCTGGAGGAGCTCATGGGATGACGCTCCCACCTGGGATCAACCATCTCCTAATGGATACAGCTCCTGTGCCACCCAATTCTCCCTCTGCCTGTGCAGCACTAGCACCATTCCTGGTACCTGCCTCAACATCAATCAATCAATCAGGTTGGAAGAGCCCTCTGGGATCATCGAGTCCAACCATTGCCCTGACACCACCATGGCAACTAGACCATGGCACTAAGGGCCATGTCCAGTCTTTTCTTAAACCCCTCCAGAGATGGTGACTCCACCACCTCCCTGGGCAGCCCCTTCCAATGGCTAATGACCCTTGCTGAGAAGAAATGCTTCCTAATGTCCAACCTGAACCTCCCCTGGCGAAGCTTGAGGCTGTGTCCTCTTGTCCTGTCGCTAGCTGCCTGGGAGAAGAGGCCGACTCCCACTCCGCTACAATCTCATGCGTGAGACCAGTGCGTGCTGTGGTCAGGAAGGGGAGGCGTGGGTAGGGAGGAGTGTGCTCAGGTCTGCAACCTTTGCTGGTCATGCAGAACCGTGCCTGCACCCCAGCAAACAGCCATCGCTGTCCAAGATCCAGCAGGACCTGGAGAGGAAGGCTTTGAGAGTGTTCCTGCAGAGCACAGCTTTGCAATCGCCTGGTGAGAGAGAAGGCACCGAGGCCTCTCTCCGGTGGGAATTTATGAAACGGCTCCTGATTGTTGTAAGTCAAAAATAGTGCCTGGAACCCAGTTGGAAATTTGAGAATTTGAGTGTGATCCAAATGGTTTTCCAGCACGGAGGAACAGATTTATCTGATGACACCGCATTGCAGTGCATGGCTGCTGCACCGAGCGCGTTGCAGGAGCGTCTGTGCCTCTCCCCAGTGATGGATGAATCAATTGACTGCGCGTCCATGGCTCAAGAGCTTATTTTCTTTCATGGAATAAAAACAAATGAGGAAGTCTCTAGAGCATTTATGAGCCTCCATGAGCCAAGCAAAGTCCTTGGTGGCTCAGAAATGTGACCCCTTGTACTTAGATTGACTAAACTGAGACTGAGCTGAGAAAGGTTGGGGTCCCCTTTGTGTCTCCCAGCCAGGAGGCAATGAAGCGTGCAGGTCAGTTGTTGCTCACTGTGGTGGTTTGTGTTGTCTCCTGTCCTGGTTATAAGAGTTCTTGCTCTGGTTTGAGGGTGTGTAGACCACGCTGTAATGCAGTGGTGAGGTGATGTCTGGGAGGTTCCTCTCCTCTGGGATAAGACTGTTGATAAAATGAGATCCAGTGTGAGCTGGGGGTCTCAAACACGATGTTGTGGAGCTCTCCCTGGTCAAGCTGAGATATTTGAATCAGGATATTCAAAACCCAGCTGGGCAAAGCCCCATCAACAGTAAAAAAAAACTGTCTGTAAGATCCAGGAACACTGGGAAAAAAAGCAAAGACATAGGACAAGAGGACACAGCCTCAGGCTTCGCCAGGGGAGGTTCAGGTTGGACATTAGGAAGCATTTCTTCTCAGCAAGGGTCATTAGCCATTGGAAGGGGCTGCCCAGGGAGGTGGTGGAGTCACCTTCTCTGGAGGTGTTTAAGAAAAGACTGGACATGGCCCTTAGTGCCATGGTCTAGTTGCCATGGTGGTGTCAGGGCAATGGTTGGACTCGATGATCCCAGAGGGCTCTTCCAACCTGGTTGATTCTGTGATTCTGTGATATGACAAAGGAAATGAAACCCGTCTCTCAAGCTGCAGGCCCCTACGTGTAATTTCTGTTACTGGCAAAATAATGGCACAAATATTAAAATGCACAATTTCCACAAATAGCAGGAGTGACAGAAGCTGGAGCAACAGGCGGTTCAGGCCAGCTGGGATATATTTTGCCAGCGAGCCCAGATACTTCAGTGGAAGAGCCTTGGGGAATCTGTGAGTGAGGAAAATGTAGCAGACGTGGGGAATTCAGATCCAAGAAAAGCATTTGGTGCTTCAGACACGGAACACTTAACTGAGGAAATATTTCAGATGGGACCCATTTGGAGTCTAAATCGGATGGAGGACGGCAAAAGGAAGGGAGAAAGTAATGGCAGCTCATCGGGTGTTTGCTGGGGGGGTTGGACCCTTCTCAGGCTGTGTCTGAAATTGTGGTACCTGACCATCACCAGATCTGTCATGAGAGACTCCCCTGCGGGAGATGCTCTCCTTGGAGTCTCTGCTGATACTCATCGTGTTGTCCTTGAGCATCTCAGTACACAGGTCAGGCGTGTGTTCGTCTTTCTGTGCCTCTGCAGTGACTGGTACCATGTGCTTCCCGTCCATTTAGGAATATTTCTTTACCAAGAGGGTGGTCAAACCCTGGAACAGGCTTCCTGGGGAGGTGGTCGATGCCCCAAGCCTGGCAGGGGTTAAGAGACGTTTGGACAACGCCCTTAATAACACGCTTTAACTTTTGGTCAGCCCTGAAGCGGTCAGGCAGTGGGGCTCGATGGTGGTTGTAGGTCCCTTCCAACTGAAACCTCTTCTCTTCTCTTCTCTTCTCTTCTCTTCTCTTCTCTTCTCTTCTCTTCTCTTCTCTTCTCTTCTCTTCCCTCTCCTCTCCTCTCCTCTCCTTCTGTGTGCTCCCATCCATGTGTGCCCCCATCCGTGCCTGCCAGCATCACCAAGATGATGCAAATATCTGTAGCAGTAAAAGACAACTCGGATGCAGCCAGAAGAAGCTGCAAGAGTAGGAGCAAAGGGAGGACGCAAAGGCTGGTGTGAGGCCAGGTGGAAAGGGGAGAAGGAGCAAACATGATCCAAGCTTGATGTGTGAAGCAGCCGCTAAAAGACTGTGAAACTCTGGTTGTTCTTTGGCTGCGTTACAGAGGAGCAGCACAGCTCCAGCTCTGCCCTGGCACCATCCTCCAGATCCCTGCCGGGAACTGCTGCTCCTCCCACCTCCAGTGTCCCAACCCATGAAAGCTGTGGGGTGCATCTGTTGTAGAAATAGGGCAAGAGAGAGCAGCTGCCTTCCTGGCTGCCTTACACGCTCCAGGTGACAGGTTGTACCCTCCCGTGGGACTGGACCAGCCCTCCTGTACCCACAAGACCAGCTCACACAGCAACTGGTGCTGTTACATCCTTTGGGCTCTCTAGATAAAGGGCTTTTCCTGGGTTTGGCCAGGCTCAGCAGCAACGTCGGGGCTTGCTGCAGGAGTCCCTGAGCGTGGTTCTCCAGCCTGGCTCTGCAAACGAAGAGCAGACTTGGCGAGAGTCTGGCGGCACCAGTTGTCCGTGACAATGAGGTGGAGCAGTGTGCCAGCCCTGCTGTCCCAGAGAGCGTCCCCGTCCTGCTCTGCCCTGACCTCAGGTGCCCGGGGAGTGGGGGTTCCTCGCTCCTCCTGTGGGCATCTACAGCTGAGCACTTGGCATGTGGCTTCTCCACCTTCAGTGGAGGCCTCGCTGGTGGAGTCTAGTTGTCCAGCAAGAGGTGAACCCCAGCCAACCCTTACTGCCCAGGCTGACCAAATACCACTGGTAAAGCCCTTGCCCCTACATCCCCTCACTACTAGATGAGGAAAGGCTGAGGAATCCATCTCACATGCTTTGTAGACATCCTTGGGCATTCAGGTGGCTCCACTCTTAGTTCCCAGGTGTGGGCTTGTAAATCCTGTCCTCCCCCAGCTCTCTTTCATTTGAAGTAGCCCTGGGCTACTTTCCCTCCCCTCATTTCACGTAAAGCCTGCAGCTGCGTTGTTCAGGGCATTAGGACATGCCTTAACTGCATGTAGTCGGGTGGGAAATGGACAATTTAAGAGTTGTCCCAAGGACTTAAACCCCGGTTCCCATTGATGTTCAACGGGGATGCGTGTAACGGCACAAATTGCCGTGGCAGAGGCTGACCCGAGTCGAGGAGCGCAGGGGAGCAGCGCAGAGCCGGGGGGTGCAATTAACTCCGGGCAGCTCAGAATTCGGCGTCGTCACTGACACTTAGCTTATTGATTTTTTTCTTAGCAGAAATCTCGTTAGGTTTCATGAGATCAAGCTGGCACCAAGCCTGGGAGAGCGTAATTTGATCAAGCTGAGCCTTTCATGCCTACTGTGCCTGAAGCTCTGTCTCTGGGAAGTGCAGCCGCCGTTCTGCTTGGGAGGGAGAGGAGGGGGCTTGAGAGGGACACACTCTTTGGGGGGGATGCTTGGGGACATCGTGCTGCACCCGATTTAAGACCTACGTCCTTCAAACGGTGCAAGAGAAGTCCTTTCATTTGTCATTGAAAGAGACTTCCCACGCTCAGTGCATGTCCACCATGGGTGGTTGGGAATGATGGCATGGCCATCGGGAGCTACCTCTGGAACAGCATATCGACACGTAGCTGTGCGCATCCCTGAGCGTTCCCCACCTCCCTACTCAGGGAGCCTGCAAGGATGCAAGAGCCACCAGCCACCAGCCCAGACACCCTTGGCCGCAGAGGGCAGCTGGACCTGGGACCCTCAGGGGACGCAGCCCTCGGGGGATCCTCTCCCACCACCCATGGAGCCACTTCCCTTGGACAAGCCGTGGTGTCCACAGGGAGACTCTGCACCCTGATGCCTTGAGGAGCAGTGGGGGGTCTGAGAGCTGCCCCCACCCTGGTTTGGTGTCCCAGGACATCCCTGGCCAGCAAACACCAGCCTTCGGTGGTGCAAGGTTGTGCAGGAGCAGCCACTGTGTCCTGTGTTTGCCCTCTGGTCCCAACAGCATGGGTCCAGCTCCATCTTCCAGGGTGCTGGGCATTCACCGATCCGTGATGGTGGCTCTCATCCCCAGGATGTCTTTAAGGTAAGTGGAGTTGCCATGGGAATAGTGACTCACTGCTTTGCCAGCAGCCAGCTGCTAAAAGCTGCTCCGTGGGCTGTCTCCTACAGGGAGGTGCCTTTGGTCCCACAGACATCACCAGTGCTGTGGGGTTCACTTGGCTGCAGAGGCTTGGTTGCCCCTGTCAGGGCTCCTGGGAGCAGAGACACTTCCCAGCTTTGCCTCCGCTTGGTTGCTCCATGTTCTCTTTAAGCTGTGGGGTTTCTCCAGCAGGACCCCAACTGTCCAGGCACCTTACAGGGGTCTGCAGGCAGCTGAGGTGGGGTGGAGGGACCAGCACAAAGCTAGGGCCTCTGCCTCCTGCCTTCAGACCCATGTTTGAAGCTGGACTGGTGACATCTCCCCTCAGAGTCCCAACAGCCTGCAGAGGGGGAAGCTCTGGGGTCTTCTGCACGTCCCTTGCAGGCACTTGTAGTTGCTCTGGCCACACTGGCACATCAGCCCAGCAAAGCAGGAGTTGGAAATCAAATAGAAGACGCCAAATCTTCACAGCAGCAGAGTGTTCCTCTAGCTCCATGAGATACAGCTCAGCCACAGGAGCCAAGGGAATGACTCAGGAGCATTTTTCGTCCTCAGTGCTGCTTGTCAGAGCCATGCTGAGCTTGGGTGAGTGGCTGGGGAATTCATCCTCATGTCCCAAGGTCCGATCAGAGCAAGCAGAGAGTCTTCCCACCAGCCCCCTGTACCCTTGCATAGTCTGACACCTTTGAAAAAATCCTTCCTCCATCTCAAACCTTTTGAAAGTGTGAACCTGCCCATTTCTTACGGCGCATTGAACAGTGCAAGATGTTTGTTTGATGACCTTGAGCTTGGCTTTCACCCCCAAGCAGCAGCTGCTTCTGGGTGCTTACCACAACCAGACAGCCAGTGCATGGAGCACAGCCAGGACATGGAGGGTTTCTCATGTGAACAGAGCATCCTCTCAGATCTGCTGCGTCCTAGCGATGCGAGGTAGATGGGGACCAGCCCAATGACATTCATTTGTTAATGAGCCCAGCTTCCACACCAGTAGGCGTGTGTGGTGTGGGAAGCAAACACAACATGCACAAAGAAATCTGAGGCAAAATCATTTGAGGCTTGGGGCCAGAATGGGGCTGATCAGTGAAAGATCAGGTCTGTTGTCACCGAGGGGGAAGGATTGGCCTTGAGGGCAATTCTGCCCTGCAAGAAACTCCAGTTAAAGGAACTCCAATTAGCAGAGCCACTCATTATCCTGCCAGACTCCCAGTGCTGAAAGCAAGAATCATGCAGTCACCGTGATTACAGACACAGTCGATTGCAAATTGCGAGCAATTTGCAGCAGGGAATTTGCCCGGCTCCGTAAGCGATGTGTATATTTACGGTGCCGTGTACGGCCACACAGTCATTACGGGGTGTTAGTAACACGGCCGCTTTCATAAACACCAGGGACAATCTCTCTGCCTGGGTTTGCTGCTTTGCAGTAAAGCTTGAGGCGTGGAGCTCTTGTCCTGCTGACATCAGGACTTGGGGGGGGAACTTTTCTGGTCCCCCCCAGACGCCCTCAGTGGGGTACACTCAGTTTGCTGGTCCATGGAGAGTCCCGTACCCTGTGCAGGGGTGGCAGATGGCTGCAGGTGCTGATGTGGGATGATCTGGGCTGGCCGTGTAGGTGTCCGACCTCCCAGCCCCAGCCTCTGTCCTCCCAGCTCCTCACCTGAACCCTTCCTGGCATCACCTCCTCCTCACCTCACCCATAAGTGATGCTTCTCTCTGTTAGCTCCAACCTGGCTGATCCCTGGGAAGAGCCGTCCAAGGCAGGTCCTCCTGCTGCCAGGTCCTTCCCAGCCCCTCGCCTGCCTCTCACCCCTCTCCAGAAGGTGCCAGGACTGCTGAGACCTGGGGGGAGATGTGGCCAAACTCCAGGCACAGCACTGTGTGTATCACCCTCTCCTTCATACATTCCAGGAAAACCTTCCCCTGCTGTTTTATGACACTGGTATTTTGTAGAATCACAGACTGGTTTGGGTTGGAAGGGACCTTACAGACCATCCAGTTCCAACCCCCTGCAACAGGCAGGGACACCTTCCACCAGACCAGGTTGCTCCAAGCCCCATCCAACCTGGCCTTGAACACTGCCAGGGAGGGGGCAGCCACAGCTTCTCTGGGCAACCTGGGCCAGGGTCTCACCACCTTCCGTCTCTGTTCGGCATCTCCTGTTGGAGCAGTTTAACTTTGTTTGAATAGGTAAATATTGATGGGACATGGAAATCCCCTCCGTCACCTGTGCTCATGTTTACACGGCAATGGCTGGTTTAGCTGTGCAAAGGAATAGCTCCAACAGGACACTACACCAGTGGCTGGTGTCTCAGGCGTGCCCGCAGACTGGGGGCAATGGGGAACACCAGTTTGGCAACAGCTTCACAGCAGGCTACGCTCACACCCTAATGAAGCAGGTTAAAATCAGACCAGAAATTCTCCCTGTGTAGCATCAAGCAAGAAGCCATCACAGGAAGTTGGGTGTGGTGAATAACTCTTCTCCTGAGGTCCCAGGAGAAGTTTGAGGGCTATTCCCTGAGTTTGGCGTGATGAGATACAGGGTAAGGAGTCTTATCTCTGTAACTGCTGCTCCTCTGTCATGGCGTGCTCATGCAAGCAAGCTGTTGTGATAGCTCCTCCGCACAGATGCCACTGCAGAGCGAGAGGACTCTCCAACGTGGAGAAGCTGCCCACAGGAAGACCGTGGAGGTCAACTCTCCTGTAGCTGTGCCCTGCTGTGGGCTGCTCCGGCTTTGATCTGCTCTCCAGGCAGAGCTGAGGCTGTGGAGCTGGTGCTCCTCAACAGTCCTGAGCACGTGGGCGCTCGGACTTATGTCTGGGGGGACTGGGGGGGTTGAGCATCCTGGCTTTCTGTGGTAGTTACAAGGAAATGAGTGTTTGTGACCTGCTGGTGAGGGAAGCCCCAGCTGTGCTTAGGAGCAGCTCGTTTACGTGCTAATGAGGCCTTTCAGACAGGGTGTTTCTCTGCGGCAGGAAGACGTGTCAGTGATGGATGGTGCTGTGCTCCCCAGCCTCCCTTCCCAGCTGCCTGCAGAGCAGCCTCGTCTCTCGGCGAGCGCGGGATGGCCACCCCGGCTGTCCTTGGCCGCAGAGGGCAGCTGGACCTGGGACCCTCAGGGGACGCAGCCCATGGGGGATCCTCTCCCACCACCCATGGAACCACTTCCCTTGGACAAGCCGTGGTGTCCACAGGGAGACTCTGCACCCTGATGCCTTGAGGAGCGGTGGGGGTCTGAGAGCTGCCCCCACCCTGGTTTGGTGTCCCAGGACACCCCTGGCCAGCAAACACCAGCCTTTGGTGGCGCAAGGTTGCGAGCAAAAGGCTCCTCATGGCTCGCGTGGGCCCCGTTGGGTTGTCACCCGTCCCTGCTGGGGTGTCCCATGGCTTGTACGTGTGGGCAGATGTCCTATCACCAAGAGAAGTATAAATAATGATGGTTATTCCATAAATACATAAACATTTCTCGTCGCATCAGAGATGGATCCATTGCCATGTAGATCTCTGGAGCAGGTTTTTTTTTATCCCTGAATTTTTCTGCATTTCCCATTGCTGTATTTTGATCCAGTGACTTTTCTGCATCTGTTCAGACTCTCAGAGTTTATTTCCCTCCTACAGCCAGGCTGCCTGGTTTTAAGCTGCCGTTAAACAACATTTCAGCGGGCAACAGCCTGAGTTTCTCATGTGCTCAGTGTGTGATTTTGTGCAACCAGAAAGGATTGTGAAGGCTCTTCCCCCTTTTTCTTTGTAGTTGTCCTTTTTTTAAGGCTTTGACGACAATTGTGCACCCTGGACACAAATTAACGTGTTTAATATTGCACTCTTTAGGTAAATACCGACACTTTCAATGCTCACCATGTTGTTTCTGCGGTTGATGCCCCAGTCAGCAGGTCCCAGCTGGATCTGCCAGGTCTCTTCCAGCCGTTGAGCTTTCTAGAAAGACTCACTTCTGGGTTGTGCTTACAATAGTCCTCAAATCGTACATAATTTGTTTTTTTTTTTTCATAAACAGGTCTCCATCAGCCCTCTAGTAGGGATCAGAACACACTTAGTGTCAAGGTCTAGTTGACATGGTGGTGTCAGGGCAATGGTTGGACTCGATGATCCCAGAGGGCTCTTCCAACCTGGTTGATTCTGTGATTCTGTATGAGCAATATTGCTTTTGCACTTTGCCATTATTTTCCTTTTTCTGTGTCGCCTCTTTCAAGGAGACTGAACATTTCCAGCTTTTTCCTTTCCTGAAACCAAAGCAGATCACAGTTTTATTTTACCCTCCCACCCAATTCACCTGTGCATGGCATCCCGGGGTATTTATTAGTTGAGGTTTAGCTGGAAGAGTTCCATGCAACTGTATTTTCTGGTTTTCATAGACTAACTTCAGACAGGCCATTAGCTCGAGCACCAGCTCTAACGAGAAGCGTTGGTCCAATTTTGTAAGAATTATTCCATTTTTATTCAGTATAATTGTCCCTGAATGTCGACATCTCTCCACCAATTCCAACTAATCAATCTTGTGAGGTCCTGCTGCTGCCACACCTCTCCGCATATTTTACAGGTACATTTACACCCTCCTCTGATTTATTTCTCTATATGTACCATCTGTTCGCAGCATCAGCCAGAAGTTTATGCTCTGTACATCCTCATGGGAAATCTACCTGGAAGGGTAAAAAAAGAAGATTCTTCTTCTATCCAAGTCGCTCCCCACTTGATGCACTCTTTAATTCCTGCAGCGTTATTCCATTTGCCTTCATAGTGGGTTTTTTTTTAATTATTTCTTCTTATCCTTATATTGTCCCCCCAGATTTGTCTGGCTCAGCTTTACATGGCTGCTTTCTCCGCTTAAATTTGTAATTTCCCTCATCTTTTTTTTTTTCCCCCCAGTTTGGCGATCTCTTGATCTGCAATATGATGTTATCTTCAGGGTGGGGTTCTACAAGTCATTTGAAATCAAGCATTTTACTCAAATCTCATGTCCATTATGAGCACTGTAAAATCTTCCCCCTTTTTTTTTTCTGGGAGCATGGTGTTCTCACTTTCTATAGCAAATACCAGTAATAACCGGCTTGTTTTTCACCACCTAATCTTCTACTAAGCATATTTCATGCCCAATTTGGGGATTTGATTGATTTTGACATGAATTAATTAGCAGACCTTGATAGAAAATCTATCTCGTGACCCTCGGTGGTGTCCACTTTGCTGTACTTGCTTTCACCCAGAGACAAAATCCTCATTTGAATCTTTTCTATTTAGCAGCTGCGTTCTTGGAGACCTTGACTTGCGGCAGAGCTTCAGGTGGCATCTCCGTGGACTTGTGCTGGTTTCAGACATTACCTGTTTCTGATGATGACTGATGGTCTCTCTTGAGTCTGTGGTTAATGTCAAGACCATGCTGGTGCTTAGCAGTAAGGTGGGTGCATGTACACTGGAATACAGTCTCGGGAGAGGGGACAGAGCCCAATCTCTCCACATCTGGTCTTTCAGAGACCAGCAAATCTCTGTCAACAGCCCAGCTGGTAGTACTGGGATGGTACTGGGGAGGCATGTCCCAGCACAGTCTGCTAGGCCAGCAGGCTGCATGGATGCACATGGGTCAGGCACAGCTTTATCCTGCTCTGTTGAACTGTCCTAACCATGTAAAAGCCTTTTCAGCTTTTAGGTCAGCATCAGTCTTCAGGCTCAGGTCTCCCTTTGCTTGACTGGAAGGTTCTTCTGGCTTGTTTACTCTTGGTCCATGCTCATCCACTATTTTGGTTCTTCTCTTCTCTCCTCCTCTTCTCTTCTCTTCTCTTCTCTTCTCTTCTCTTCTCTTCTCTTCTCTTCTCTTCTCTTCTCTTCTCTTCTCTTCTCTTCTCTTCTCTTCTCTTCTCTTCTCTTCTCTTCTCTTCTCCTCTCCTCTCCTCTCTTCTCCTCTCTCCTCTCGTCTCTTCTCGTCTCTTCTCTCCTCTTTCCTCTCTCCTCTTTCCTCTTTCCTCTTTCCTCTTTCCTCTTTCCTCTCTCCTCTCCTCTCCTCTCCTCTCCTCTCCTCTCCTCTCCTCTCCTCTCCTTTCCTCTCCTCTCCTCTCCTCTCCTCTCTTCCTCTCAGGCTTTCCTAACAAAGTGCTCCCAGGTACCCTGTATCCCTGTTCTGTCCATCATTGCATCACATATATCATCTGCTTAAGGATGAGGTGTTTGACTTCCTACTCACTCCTTCCTGAAGGCAAAGCACGGGCCTGTGGAGGGGGGAGAGGGTCATACTCCAGAGACATGGCAGAAAGCTGGGCAAAGAAATGGAGAAGGGAGCAGAAACAGGGATGGGGGAACTTTCTGGAGCAAGTGAAGGTGAGCCTGGGAAGCCTGTGTGGAAGCAGCAGCAGGCCAGGCCAATGTGGAGAGGCAGCAGGCTGGATAGGGAGAGATTTTTTCTATCATGTTCGATTTGCCTTTCACAATATTATAAATTCAGCTCCTGTCTGGACCTGGAGACTGTCTGGAGGCCAGAGGGCACTGCGGCTGCCAGCAGACGTGAGGTGAAGGAGGGGCAAGATGGCTCCTCCACGGTGAGCCGGGCGCAGGAGAGGGCTCTGGCAGGGCAGAGGGAACCCAAGCCGGTGCCCTGCTACGTGCTCACCCTTAGTGCAAGAAGGGGCTGTCTTGGGAGGACAGAATCCCTGGGGAAGGGGCTTGGGAGCAAGGGGTATGTGGGGCAACCAGGGGGCTGAGGGCTGCACAGAAGAGTGTTGGCCATGCCAGTCTGGGAGCCTCTGTGTATGTTGTGGGGAGCAGAGAAGCAGGAGGACCCCCCGGTCTCTCTGCAGACCACGTCCCTCCTAGGTCTGCTGCTGCCAGTGCCCAGCTGAAGCCTGCCCAGCTCAGGCCATCCTAGCGGGAGCTGTCTGCCTCGCTAATTTAATGAGCCCCTAGCTTAATGCATGGCAAATCCTGACATAAATAAAATAAAACATGTCAAAGTGGAACTTCTTTCCAATTACAATTCATTAGCGAGCTCTGAGCCGCGGGCCTGACCACAATCAATACTCTCGGCTGGGGAAAAAGCAATTTGTATCCCTCCCCGAGGACCTCAGGAGGAGGCAGGTCCACCCCACACAGGCACGGTGGGAGCAGGGCCTCCCTCTGTGGTGGGGTCCTGCGTGGGTCCCATCTGACCCGGGACCCCTGTGTGTGGGGCAGGGACAAGGGCATGGTCCTCCTTCCCTCACCTCACCCCTCCATGGTGCAGGAACACGTCCACTGTTGGGGTCTTGGTGTGACCTGAGGTGGGTTGGCCATAGAGGACGTGAGCTCCTGACAGCTTAATGGGGCCCTGCCTGGGTACCCTCTTTTTGTAGGAGCTGTTATACGACTGAGGAGCTGGTGTCAGGCACTGCCCACCCAGATGTCTGTCATCCCCCGTCCCCTGCCTTCTTGGAGAGCCCTGGGAAGACTTTTGGCCATTCTCCATCGCCATGGCCACTGGGTGAGTAGGACCCAGGGGCCTGATCTTTCATGAGTGGGGCCATTGTGTGCAGTGGCTGTGACATGGACCTCTCTGCTCCCCGGGTTATTTGGAGGCTTTGGAGATCAGAGATGGGGCCAGAGAGCCCAACACTGCTCTGGCCAGGAGCTACTTTTTGCCAACAAGTGGGGAAGTGTCTCCATCTTGGAAAGCTGTGGTCACTCTGTGGAGCACAGCGTGCCAAGGTGGGCTTGAGGACGTGTAATTGCTGCTGGTCCCTCAGCGAGCACTGTCCCTGCAGACCAAGAGCGATGCTGGATCCAACCGAGGGCATGGTGCCAGCTGTCCTGGCTGTCCCCTGGGATTCACTGCCCATGGAGCTGGCATGTCGCTCGCCTGCTCCTGCCTCTCCTGCCTACAGGCTCTACAAATGCTCCCATTAAATTCAGGGACAAAGTCCTTGGGAAATGGTGGTATGTCCCGCTAAAGAGGTCTTCAGGTCTGGATGAGATGGCTTTTGGCAACAGACATCATGGCCAGTCATGAGATAAGTAGGTAGCTGGCCCACATCATATGGGAGGTCAGACTAGATGATCTGCTTGGCCCTTCTGGCATCAAGCACCATGACACCGTCAATGCATAGGGGTAGTCTTGAGAGCCTGAGGAGCTTGAGGAGAAACGGGATAGGTTGCCATCTCAGACCTTCCCATGCTGTTATCTCCAGGCACGTAGGGCTTTGCCCCGCTGATCCTGTTGTGTTTGAGTTTGGACAGTGTATTTGCAGCCCAACCACTTCTCACAGCAGGTTTTGTTCAGCCATTTCCAAGTTTTGTGCTTGGTTTTGATGAAATGTGTTGATCAGGATAGCTCTTGAACATGTCCCCAGTGACTCCCCGGGTGCACTTTGATCCTCTGTTCCTCCACCAAATGGCGTTCATTAGGGATGCAGCCCGTGCTGCCAGATGAAATTGTCCTCCCTCGGTTTCCTGGCACAGGGTTGTTTCTTTCCAGACTTTAGCACACAAAATATTCGCTGCCAAATTACAGCGACAAGGAGAGTGCCGTGCCAAGACCAATGCATCAACCTCATTTAAGAGCAGTTCATTAGAGGTGGAAGGGTTTTTTTTTCAATGAGGTGTATTTCATCTCAGGAACCTGCCTGGCCCAGGGGCAGGTCCATGGAAGAGAAGTGTGCTGTGCTCATCTCAAGGTGCTCGTCTCATCTGCCAAAGCCTCTGAGACGGGTTCGTTTTCGCAGTGAACGACTCCAGAATGATTCTCCTCCTTTATTAGATCAGCCCAAAGTGCTGCGAGTTTTCCCTGGGTGCTACTGAAGGGAACAGCAGTGGGTTTAGCCAAGCTCGTTGGAGGAATGAGTTACTGAGAAACGTGTGGATCCTTCTGACTGTGACTATACCCCCACATTTGGAAAAAAATAATTAAAAAAAAGCTTCTTTAAGGCAAATGCTTTAAAAAACACTTTCCCCCTGCCACAGGGAGGAAATGCCACTGTGAAAGGATCTTTCTGAAATGAAGCACTAGCGTGGGGGAAGGAGTCGAGGTGGGACGGCGCCTGGCTGGCACGTGGCTGAGCTCCGTGAGCGCGGGGCAACGGTTTCCAGCGCACGAGGTGGGTGTTGAGGGTGCACGTGTCGAACGTGGGGGCTCTTAAATTGCGGAGTCACCGCTGTGACTCCGACACGGCGTCAGCAGAGAGCCGGGAGCACAACCCGAGATGTGGAACGTCGTTAAAAAAAAACCAGCCACACTCCAATCGTCAGCCCTGAATTATGATCCGGGCAGCAGCTGCAGATGCCATCAGCAATTTACTTTCCAGAGGGAAAGTGCTCCGAGCATCACATCCACGTTCAAGTGTCTAGAGGCAGATGCCCAAAATCAAAAGCATCCTGAGCTGAAGCAGGTTAGAGCATGTGGCTGGACATGCTGGCAGCAACGAGACACAAAAAGCTCACAGACACCTTTGGGAAAACTCTTAAGGATGTTCCAGGAGCAGAGGGAAGGAGCTGGAAGAGGCTTGGAAACCCCACGGGGAGGCAGGATCCAGCACATCTGCGTTACCCCGTAAAAGCCATCCCATTTTCCCGTCATTTTTGTCCTGCTGGTTTTCAAACCAGAGGAGTGGCTGCAGATTAATAGATGCAGACATTAGCTTTATTTTGTCCTTGATCTAAATCCTGCCTCTCCCCGGTGTGCTTTCAACAGAGGTGTTCTCTAAAACGGCTTTCATTCATTTTCACTCTGCTGCTGCAATACTACTGATGGGTAACTGCAACTGTTTATGGGTTTTACATATATTTTGAAAAAGAAAAACGTCCTAAAATATTGCAATTTTTAAAACACAAAAGCAGCAGAAACTTAATGAAACCGTTTTCTTAAAACACACTGGAAATACGCTACGGTTTTGAATCACAGAATCACAGAATCAGTCAGGTTGGAAGAGCCCTCTGGGATCATCGAGTCCAACCATTGCCCTGACACCACCCTGTCAACTAGACCAGGGCACTAAGTGCCATGTCCAGTCTTTGCTTAAACCCCTCCAGAGATGGTGACTCCACCACCTCCCTGGGCAGCCCCTTCCAATGGCTAATGACCCTTGCTGAGAAGAAATGCTTCCTAATGTCCAACCTGAACCTCCCCTGGTGAAGCTTGAGGCTGTGTCCTCTTGTCCTGTCGCTGGTTGCCTGGGAGAAGAGGCCGACTCCCACTGCGCTACAACCTCCCTTCAGGTAGTTGTAGACTGCACTAAGGTCACCTCTGAGCCTCCTCTTCTCCAGGCTAAACACCCCCAGCTCCCTCAGCCGTTCCTCGTAGGTCAGACCTCCAGACCCTTCACCAGCTTGGTCGCCCTCCTCTGCACTCGCTCCAACACCTCAACATCCTTCTTGAAGTGCGGGGCCCAGAACTGGACACAGGATTCAAGGTGCGGCCTCACCAGTGCCGAGTACAGAAGGAACCCTTGCTCCCAGCAACGCTGGCTTTTGGAAAGGTTGCGATGCCGGATCCGAACATCGAGGTCTGTAACCAGGTAATAATGGCTGGGGCAGGAGCAGCTCCTCAGCACACGCTTCCCTGTCCCTGGGAACACGTGCCAAGCGGCTGCTCCTCCTGTTGCCCTGCCAGGCCCACCTCGCTCTCTCTGTGGAGGATGGTTTCTTCTCCAAATGGCTGGCGTTTATTTTTAATCCCCCTCGGCTGCTGCGTGGGTCTGCACTGAGCATCCAAGGAGGACGAGCTCCTGCAGTCTCTATTGACACCATCACGTCTGATTGCCCCGGTAACGTCTTACATCCTCTGACACCATCTCCTGTAACCATAGATACACAGAAGCGGTGCACAGCAACACTTTTCTAGGTTTTTTTTTTCTTCCTTTTTTTTTTTTTTTTTTCTCCTCTTAGATGCTCTCAGCCTCCTCGGGTACGTGATGACTTGGGCTGTTCCCAGAGCAACGGGCTGAAAAGTTTAAGCAATAGAAATGGGGAAATTTTCTATGCAATGAGGGTGAGCACTCTATTAAAGCTTATTTTTAGAATCACAGAATCACAGAGTGGTTTGGGTTGGAAGGGACCTTAAAGCCCATCCAGTCCAACCCCCCTGCCACGGGCAGGGACACCTTCCACCAGACCAGGTTGCTCCAAGCCCCATCCAACCTGGCCTTGAACACTGCCAGGGAGGGGGCAGCCACTCTGAGCATCCCCCTGCCTGCGAAGCAAAGGTCTCTGTCTCACTGAAGGGCAAATCTTTCCATTAATTAAGAAGTCTGTAATGAACTTCTGACCCAGGTTCTGCTTTGACACATGCAGCCCAGCAGCTTCTCTCCTGGGAAGCTGGTCCTGGCAGCCTCAGGGCAGGAGGAAAAGGAGGATGGGGGAATGTGTGCGGTGGGAGCTCTGCAGCGGGGTTTTAGGAGCTCAGACAGCTGCCCTGTGTGATTCGAGGGGAAAAACATCACCAGCATGTCCCAAAGCTTGTGCCAGCAAGAACCTCCCTTCAGCTCTGCACCCAGTCACTCCCCTAAGCGCTTGGGAGGGTTTCCCAAAAGACAGGGCTCTGCATGGTCCTTCCAGTGTTGGGGACAGAGGTTAAGGCTCCCCAGATGCCAGCAGGAACGGTTTTCTCTTGGATGCATCCTGCGCCACAGCGTGCTCGCAGGAGGTGTGAGCTTTGTAGCAGCTGTGACTCATCCTGGCCTTGGCGAGCGCGACGGGGACTGATCTCAGATGTCCCCAGAGCTGCCACGGGGCAGGTGCCAGCCCTCGAGGAGCCACACGGCTCCCGTGGGGTCCTGCCTTTGCCCTGTACCGATTACGTCTTGTCCCTGCGCCTCCTCTTGAAGGTTGTGCGGCCCCTGCGACGCCTGGGAGGTGCAAGAGGAACCGGAGGAGGGGAGTAGGGTGCGATTTGGTCTGAACACATGATGGTCGCTCCTGCCCGTGGATTCAGCCTCCAGACCAGGTCAGCGTGGTAATTTTGCGGCATCACAGGATTTTCTCACCCTCCACAGGCTTTTCTTACCCTCCGTGGCACAGATGCAACCCTGTTGCTCTGAGATCACCTACTTTCAAAGCAGACCCTGGGGCTGCATCTACACGCAGGGAAGGGGAGGGTGAGGAGCTGGTGCTTTTTGCTGGCTCCCAAAGCCGTGGGAGTGTGAGGGAAGGAGACATGGCCCCTCTGTCCTCCCAAAACCTGCCTGAGTGCCCGGAGCATCCTTGAGGAGCACCCAGGACCCATCCTGGGGCAGGGACTGATGCCGGGGAGCTGTGGAGCAGCTGGGAGCTGCTGCTCTCCGGAGGGGAAGCAGAACGTGGCTCCCCTGTGACAGTCCCCTGCCAAGGCACTTGTGGTTTCAGCCAGGTGCTGGTCTGGGAGGGTTTCAGACCCTTCCTCATCCCAAATCATCCTACGGTTCCCCTGAGCTTGGCTGGCCAGGTTGGGGTAACACCCCATGGGTCCAGCACGCAGCGAGCGCTCGATCTGCTCTGCAGGAGCAAAGAGCTTGCGGAGAAAGGGCTTTGCAGGAAGGCGTTGACATCAGAAGCGTCACAAAGAACACTGCAGCGACCTGCCCTGGGCACGGCGCAGGCTCTGGGCACCCAGTGCCACAGGGATAACCCCCTGCGGTCCCCAGAGCCAGCGTCCCCCGGGGAAGGAGCCGGTGGGAGGGAGCACGGTCTGCTGCTGTCCGTGCCGAGTGCTCGGCTGGGTGCTGTGGGACCCACTAGGGGAACGTCAGCAGAAACTTGAGTGTGTGTGTGCAGGGCACAGGCCCACCAGCACGGACTGAGCACCAGCAGAAGCTGTGCAGAGCCCATCCTGCCCACCAGCAGCAGCCCCAGCTTTGGATGCCCCTCTAATAGCTTTATCGCTCTGTGTATCTGTTGTGTATCATTGCAGGGGACAATGACACATCCCAGCCTGAGAAGGTGCTGGGACAGGAGACACGAGCGTGCACAGGAGGCTTGAGAGCTCAAAGCCCCTTTAGGCTGAGACAGAGAAAAGGGGAGCGCGGTCACCCTCCCCGGGCTCTGCCCTGGGCTCGTGCCGGAGGCCAGCTCGGGTGCACTGCTCGGGAGAGCGGGAGGGATGGATCCGGCCTGGGGATGGCTGTGGTGCAGCGGCAACAACATTGCCACCGCCCTGGCCATCCCCCATGGGACCCCATGCCCCTGCAGCCACCTTATCCCCGCTGCATTGCCACAGCTGCATCCCCACACCCGCTGCAGCTCCTCGGCCCCCTGTAGCATCACATTCCCCTGCATCCCCCCACCATGGCAGCACATCCCCTTGCATTCCCCACACCCACTGCATCCCCATGGCCTGCTGGGGGACCACATCCCCCGCGTGTCCCACCCCCCCATCCCTCATTGCATCTCATCCCCCTGCATACCTACAACCCCCCCACAACCCCCTGCATCCCCAGGGGACCACAGCCCCCTGCATCCCCAGGGGACCACAGCCCCCTGCATCCCCCCCGCATGCCCAGGGTACCACAACCCCAACACCCCCAGGGTACCACATCCCCCTGCACCCTCCACACCCCCGCATCCCCCCCACATCCCCAGGGTACCACATCCCCCTGCACCCTCCACACCCCCCGTATCCCCCCGCATCCCCCCCACATCCCCAGGGTACCACATCCCCAACATCCCTCCCACATCCCCCTGCATCCCCAGGGTACCACATCCTCCTGCATCCCCCCACCCTGCATCCCCAGGGTACCATATCCCCCTGCATCCCCTCCCACCACCACCCCACGCCCCCCACATCCCTAAGGTACCACATCCCCCCGCATCCCCCCCGCACTCCATCCTCCACCCCCCCCGCACAGCCCCGCACCCTCCCACCTCCTCACAGCCGCTGCATCCCCCCCCCGTCCCCACACCCTCCGCATCCCTCCACCCCCCGCACCCACACTCCGCCCCCCCCCTTCATCCCCAATCCCGGGCCCCACCCCGGGCCCCCCCCCAACCCCTCCGCAGCCCAATCAGGGCCGGTTGGACGAATTCAAACCCCGGCCCCGTAAGCACCGGCGGCGGCTTCGCTCCGTTTTCCCCGGTCGGGGAAGGTTGTAGCGGTGAACGGGGCCGATCCGGATGGGTTCGGGGGGCTGGTGCGGCCCCCGCCTGCTGCAGGGAGAGCAGGTAAACCCGGGGGAGGGGGAGCCTGGGGATGGGGGGTGCTCCAGGGAAAGTTTGATCGCGGTATTACCGGGGCCGAGCCCTGGGAACCGCCCGACAGCGGCTCCGCAGGGGCGGTGCGGGGTGGGGGGGGCTCTCCCGGTGCTGGCTGCCCCCCCCCCAGCCCGGTGTGAGCTGCCACCGGGGGTCCCGGAGGCTTTGGCTGGCTGTGGGGTACCCTGCGGAGAAGGGAGGGGGGGTCTGGGGGGGTAGGGTGTCCCCGGGGGGAATGTGCTGCTGGGGGTCTGTGACAGCCTGGGGGGGAAAAAAGGGTGTTTTGGGGAGAAATATTGCTATTAGGTGAGAAAATGGGGCTGGGGGTTCTGGGGAAGAAGGAGTCGAAAATGGGGAATTTGTGCAGCTGCTGCAAAACTGCTGATTTTCGAGAGTTCTAGCAGGAAGAGATGGGGTGTCTGTGAAAGACCCCTTGTGCTGAGGGGGGGGTTTGGAGGGTGCCCACCCCCTGGCTCTGGAGAGCTGGTGTGGATCTGGGAAACTTTTGAGTTAAATGGAGCTGGTTTCTCCCTTCGGGAGCTGTGGGAAGCAGAGGAGCATCGCACAGATCCCCGGGACAAAGGAACAAGCCCCCAAACCCCCAGCAGCCCCACGAAGGAGCTGTGGGATTTAAACCTCAGCCCCCACGGGAAGAGTTGGAGCTGCGGGAACTCTCCGTGCCATGCTGGGAGCACGGTGAGCCCTGCCCACGGCAGAGGGAACCCAGCTCTCCCGAGCTCTGGGCTCGCCACCGACAGTTTTTGGTGCAGAGCCTCACGTTAAACACGAGGATAAAAGCCGTTGGCAGCGGCAGGTGTGGGTTGGACACTGGTTCTGGGTTCTCCAGCGCTTGACCTCCCATCCTCGCCATCCTGCCCTTCCCAGTGATGTTCTGCTTTCTCCCGGCTCGTTATTATTTGCCATAAATAGGCCTGGGAGGTAAAACCCTCCGGCTGGCAGGGCAGACCTGTTTGCAGTACGTGGGGAAGCGCGACTCCGGCTCTGTCTACTTGCCGAGTCTCCCTCCGTACGCACTGCGAGTGCCTCGTCACCCCCAGCTCGGGCTGCGATGCTGTAACGAGGCACTCGAGGCCTCCCATCGCTTTGCCCGCTTTAGTACCTGTCAGCTCGGGGCACAGCCCTTGAGCTGGAACAGAACCGCTGCACCCAGTGGGAGATGGTTGTCCCAGTAACGCCCAGTTTGGGGCTAGGCGGGCAAGGCCCCTGCGAGATAAAAATCTGGTCATTAGGAGCGTGCTGGTCCTTGGGGTTGCAGCTGGGAGGTGGCAGAGGCGCAGACATCCCCCGGTTTTGCTCTGCGGGTGGTTCTGGTGGTGCCGTGGCAGGGCTGGCGCGTGGCACGGGGGGACCGGGGTGGGAGCAGGTTGTGTCTCGTTGCACCTCTCGCCTTGCCTTTAGCGGCACAGCCCCAGCCTGCTCCTCGCAGGCACTAAATGTGCAAATTATGATTCTGTGAAACGTGTGAGGCTGTGGGTGAGGCTGCGCTCTTCCCAGAGCCTCTGCGGGGTGTCTGCTCGGGACGGCGCCCCGCGGCTCCGCTTCCAGGAGGGGAAGGGAGAGACCTGCCATCACCTCCACAGGCTCTCAGTGCATTGCGTGGGTAAAATGCCCAACCTCCAGGTCCCCCTGGGAAGGACCTGGCAGGGCTCCGGGGACGCACAGCCGTGCCGTCTGCCCGCCAACCTGCTCCCCGGGCTGGGAAGGGGCCGGCTGCTCTCCTCAATGTGCTGTTCACTTGTTGCAGGTGGCACTGGCTGGGCAACGCAGGCGAGTCCCGCTGCCTTCCTCGCTGTGCTTCTGCCAGAGAAATCTGCTCTATTTTTTTTTTTTTTTTTTATATTTTTTCCCTAGCAGTTGGCCAGCTCTGCCACGCTGTCTGCAGCGTTGCTGGGGCAGCCTTCCCAGTCCTCAGTGGGGATGAAGTGGGCTGCACACCAGTGACCGGCGCTTGCTGGGTGAGGACAGGGCTGGAGCGTTGGCAGGGGACGTGGGCGGATGCTGGAAAGCCGGAGGGTTATAGCAGGAGACCTGTTTTCGTGGGCTCAGTGGCTTCCTCACGGAAGCTGCCGTGGGTGACAGAAGCGGGTGGCATCCTCTGGCTCGTGGCTCTGAGCTCTCGCCTATCGCGAACTGTCGGTAAACCCCGAGCCGATGTGTTTTTCTGAACAGCTGCTCCTCGGGAAGAAAACACTGTTGGGCTGTCAGGCGCCTGGGAGCTGCTCTGATTTTACTGCAAATATTCTCTACAAAGTAAAATTGATGGATCTGAATCTAATATTTCGAAGGGGAGCTTAATGGCCATTAGGCTGTTTCTTTCCAGCGTGGAGTGCAGAGCTGCGCCATTGAACTGAAGGATTAAAGGCATAAAGATAAACGAAGACGGCTGCCAGATGGGTGGAGGGTGGCAGGGGGCTGGCTGCTGCAGGGCACAGGGCCAGGAGATGGAGCGGGAGGACCCAGAGCAGAGTCAGGGGATCACAGAATCACAGACTGGTTTGGGTTGGAAGGGACCTTAAAGCCCATCCAGTCCAACCCCCCTGCCACGGGCAGGGACACCTTCCACCAGACCAGGTTGCTCCAAGCCCCATCCAACCTGGCCTTGAGCACTGCCAGGAAGGGGGCAGCCACAGCTTCTCTGGGCAACCTGGGCCAGGGTCTCACCACCCTCACAGTGAAGAATTTCTTCCTAATATCTCATCTAAATCTCCCCTCTTTCAGTTTAAAGCCATCCCCCCTCGTCCCATCACTCCATGCCCTTGTCAAAAGTCCCTCTCCTGCTTTCCTGTAGGCCCTTCAGGCACTGGAAGGTGCTAGAAGGTCTCCCCGGAGCCTTCTCTTCTCCAGGCTGAACAGCCCCAACTCTCTCAGCCTGTCTCCATAGCAGAGGGGCTCCAGCCCTCTGATGCGAGGGATGGGGCAGGAACATTTGTGTAAGGAGGAGCTCCTGCCTGCCAGGGCAGAGCTGTGGTGACCTGAAGAATGACCTGTACCGTGGGTCTGAAATGGCCGAGACTCCAGTGATCAGCATCCCTGAAGTCCCTGGCTCTGCTCACAGCAGTGGTCTGGGACATAGCTGAGGTGTAGCCCTGGAGCCTCGGAAGCTGTGAGGATCCAGCAATACAGATGTAGCCATGGATCTTGATGGCCTCTCAAGCCCTTATTTGCCTTTCTCTTCCTATCCTGGCAGGGCTTAGTGCCTCCTGGGTCTCGATGTCCCTCACACCAAGGCAGAACCTTCTTTGGGGAGGATTTCTGTACTCTAAACCACTGTATTTGGAAGCACGCTTTGCTGCTTGAATTACCCAGTTAATGTAAGTGTTTAAGAGCAGAGATCATTGTGCCCGCAAGAGAGCGATCACTTGAGTCTGTGGAAAGGAACAAACAACTCCTGGGAGCTCCAAAATAGGCAGGACATGATTTACTGAACTTCTCTTCCAGCCTTGTTTGGGCTCTGTAGCGCTAAATGCCTCTGAACAGCGTCAGCAGGCTGCAGAGCGAGAGCCAGCTCTGTCCTCCTCCCGCATTCCAGAGGTGCCACAGCTCACAGAATCACAGAAATAACCAGTTTGGAAGAGCCCTCTGGGATCATCGAGTGCAACCATTGCCCTGACACCACCATGTCAACTAGACCATGGCACTAAGTGCCATGTCCAGTCTCTTTTTAAACACATCCAGAGATGGTGACTCCACCACCTCCCTGGGCAGCCCATTCACACGTGTAATATCTGGGAGAAAGGAGGTGCTTTGGGCATGGGATGCTGGTGGCCTGGCTGGCAGCGTGTTAGCACTGTCGTTGATCTGTTTGTCCAGCCCTGCTTGCCAACAGAAGGTACAATGAGTTTGCTCCCATCCCTTCTCAATGCTTGGGGCTGCTCCAGAGAGCCCAGTCCCTGAGCGTGGGGGGCAGCTGGACCTAGGGACCAGCCCCACAGAGCTGCACCGCGGGGGAAACGCTCCTCAGCTTGGGAGATCCCAGTTAATGCAGAGATGAATTCACAGGACCCGTTGTTGACGCAGATGGTCTGCATTGCAGATTTGGGAGTTTGCCTTTAATTGTGTCAGGCATGTGTGCTAACAGAGGGATTAAGGCCTGGAAGGGTGAGCAATGCAGGCCAACTTTGCCTTGCCTGTTTCAAGGTCTTCTGTTTCATAATATTCTCCGTTTCTCCTCTCCTTTCCCTCCCTTATCCCCGTCCTCTGCCTGGAGCAGCCTCCTGGTTTCCCCCCCACTGGAAGCCAGTGATGCTGATCCACACGCTGGATATGGACCACCTCCCCCAGACCTCCTTCCCTCACCAGCTGGCCAAGCCTTCCTCCCCTTGGCCATTGACACTTTACTGGGCTCTGGGCACTGTGTCACTGAGGTGGATGTACCTGGGACGGGGGACAGCAGGGTACAGCCTTGCTGGGGCTGTATGGTGGGTCGGAGTGAGGAAACCGAGCTGGTTTTGGTTGGGAGCTACGTTCCTGTCTGTCCTGGGACTGCTCTGAAAGAATGTGGTGCGATGTTTGGGTAGACCCAAATCCCTTTGTGTGCTTCTAACTTTGGCCAGCAATAAGCTGGGTGTTCCCTTCTCCCTGGTTTCTCCATTGTGCGTTGGCAGCATGGAGCACTTCTCCAGCAAAGATCAGGATGGACTCCAGGGCTAGACATGTTCCTGGGAGGGGGAGAAGTGGTCAGCGATGCTCTGTCTCCTGTGAGGAGCAAGGGCTGATGCAGAGAGCCATGAAGCAGGGAGCTGTTCTCATTGTCCAGCCACAGATCCTCTTCATTCCAGATCGGGAATACATGGGATGCAACCAAGGCTTGGGGGACATGTCAGCTCCTCCAATAAACCCACTGGGGAGGTGAATGGTGACTGGGAGCTGCTGCCATGGGTACAGTTACACCAGCAGACCTATCTACTAGCCTGGCTTTGCTCGATGGGGTTGGCGTAGATGATGGTGGGGACTCCGGAGCTGTGTGTAGGACAGGTGGATCAGTAATGCTCTCCAGAGAGCAGAGCTCAGCTGGTCACCAGGGAGAGAACCTCATCCCCATCACCCAAGGGAGCTCTTGTCCTTCCCTGGAGGTGTCAGGGTTTGGGGTAGAGACCACGTGTCTCTGGGTTGTGATCCTCTTTTCCAGTAAGAGCAGTCTCGCCAGAGGACTCGGGTCAGCCGCCCTTCCTGGTGCACCGACACGCTTCCAGGAACGAGCGCGGGGATGCGTTCCTCAGCATCCCATGGCGGGGAAGCAAATCAAGAAGCGACGACAAGCACTTGGCTTTGAGATGGCACAAAGTGTCCTGGCACAAGGGGACACTTGTAGTACGGACAGGACCAGCGCTGCCCTGTGAGCTTGGATCCCTGGCACTGTGCCGGAGCCTGGCTCAGTGGCAACCGATCTGGCTGGAGCCCAAAGCAGGTGGATGGATGGGACACGGGTCCCTGCCCGTTGTTCCTCCTCTGCACACCCAGAACAAGGCTGGCACGGGGGCTGTGGGAAGGGGGAAGTGTTTCAGCAGTGGGCTGAAAGGCTTTGGGGTCTCTTTGTTGCCTGAGGCTCTAGTTCTGGGGATGCTCCTTCTCTCCCACTGCAACTCATGTCCTGCTTTCCCAGTGTCCTGGTTTCATGAGATAAAATTTATAGAATGAAGTTTCTGTTAGATTTTGTTTCAGTTTGTGGCCAGCTGTGGTGATCAAGGGCAGCTGACCCAGGCTGGCCCACAGGTGTGTTCTAGATCATTAACATCAAGTTCACTACAAAAGGGAGGGCTTGCTGGGGAGGAGTAGGGGTTTTTTTTTTGCTCTCTTTTCTTCTAGTATCCCTCTTTCTCACTCCTAATGATTGGCATCCCTGGAGCAACCTGCTGCAACTCTGTAGCTAAGTATATTTTTTTATGTTTTGTGTTATCATTGATATTAATTTTCTTTATTTTATTAAATCTGTTTAACTTTTAACCCACGAGTCTCTGTCCTTTTCCCAATTCCCTTCCTTGGAGTGTTGAACTTTGGGAAAGGGCTTCAGGTGGTGAACCCCACATAGACGGATATCAGGAAACATTTCTTCACCCAAAGGGCTGTCAAGCACTGGCACAGGCTGCCCAGGGCAGTGGTGGAGTCACCATCCCTGAAGGCATTTAAAAGGCATGTAGATGTGGTGCTGAGGGACAAGGGTTAGTGGTGGCCTTGGCAGTGCTGGGTTAACCGTTGGACTTGATCTGAAAGGTCCTTTCCAGCCAAAACGGTTCTGTGATCAGAGAGGAGCTCAGTGTCTGGGGTAAGGAGATGATGATGGCTCAGAGGGATCTGCTTGAGCCCTTGCTGTGATGCAGGGCAGTGCTGTGTCTGTGGCAGGTTCATGGTTGCCCTAGTTGTGTACGTCTTGCAGCTGTTTTCATATCAGCTGTGTCCACCCCCCAGCACATCCCTGGAGCAGGCTCTGGATCTGTTTAGACTCAAGAGGCTCAACAACCCCAGGGCAGCCACCTTGATCCACAGAGTAGCTTGCAGTCCTTTTGCATGGCTAGTTGAGGTACAGGTTGGGCTAGGGGAGTGCTTCAGATGCTGGGAACCGTGGCAGATGCTGGGAACTGTGGCAGAAGTGAGATTTGATTAGGACCTTCCCTAAGGGAAAGCAGAAATGGGATACCCTGGATTCCTGCAGCTTTGTGCCTCTTGCTGCTGATGGTAGATAACGTTACTTTGAGTTAGTAGCAATATCTGCTCCAGTCACGGGAACAGCATCGATTTACACAGGCAGAGGACCTGGCCCTGGAATTGATCTGCATTTTTATCAGCTCATCTCAGCTGACGGGAGATGCTTTGACACTGCTGCTGCTGCGGAGGAGCTCTGTTCTGGGATTGCTGTTGTTGGTTGCTTCAGCTCCTCCTCAGGTCTTCTGCTTGGTCCTGCAATGTCATGCACCTGCGTGCAAAAATGTGGAGGGATATTCTCCAAGTTAAAACTCTCCCAGAGGACTGCGGTTTGTCTGGGCTGCCCTCACACCCAAGCTTTGCAGGTCTGTTAACAGCTGTGAGGCTTTGGAAAAGGCAGAGCAATTCCAGCAAGGTTTTGCCTTTGCTTTTCTCTCCTCCCTCTCCTGCTTCCTTTTGCCTCTGAACCTTATGGGTGGAGGTGAGAAATTCCAGAGCATTCAGCTGCCAAAGGCAGGGTGTTTGCTCTTTTTTCCTGTGGTGTTTCTTAATGAGAGTAATTAGCCCATGTTGGCATCTGAAAACATTCTCCTTTAGGATTTATTATTGTGTGGTGATGCTGGGTTGGAGAGGACTTGTCAGTCCCGTGGCAGAGGAAGATTTTAATATGATGTTTCATCAACTTGTAGGGCCCTGGCTATGCAGTTTGTCTGCTGTGCCCCCTCCAGACCTTCCCTTTCCTGGATGCTGTTCTCTTCTTGCTGCTTTCTGAGTTTGGCTGGAGTCACTTGGAGCCGGGGTGAAGCCAGAGCTGTCCCTGTTGGAATAGATGGGCTAGTCCTGCCCAGTGGAGAAGTCTGAACAGGTCTTTGAGCCAGCAGCTGTCCTTCCACCAGGCACGCTCAGTGCTGTTTGGGGTGGGATGGGATGGAATGCTCCTCTTGCAATTGTTATCTTCCCCTTGGGTTGTCCCACCTTCCACCAGACCTGAGAAATACTCTCTGCAACCAGTCTGGGAAGCAATGTTCCTACATTGGCTTAGTTTTTCCTGGGTGGCCTGGTTCCCTGCCTGAGGTGCATCTTTCCGCAGAGCCCTGCATGTTCCCAACATTGCTCCCACCCTGCCGGAGAAAGCAGCAGGGCTGGAGAGAGTTAAGAAGGACCAGGAGGGCTGACAGAAAGGGCTGAATTTGATTAGCAAAGAAAGGGAGTGAGCTCTTCCCAGCACATAAAGCTGTTATAAAGTGATCAATTGTTCTTTGTGTCTGCTGGGACAAGATGAGAAGCGATCAGTTTAATTTGGAGCTAATGAGATTTAGGTTAGATATGAGTGAGATGCAGATTGGTGACGAGGGAGTTCTGGGAGAATCCCCTTCAGCCGCATCTTAACGAAGCAGGTGACTGTTCTGAGCATCCTTGGACTTATTTCAGTGCTGGGGGCAGGTCGTTTTTGGACATCCTCATGCTTTCATGAGTCCAGGACGTTCTTTAAAACCTTCCTGAAGATAGCTCTAGGGTAGCTGCTTGTGATATTGTTGCTGCCAGCTGTGGTGCTGTGCAGATGCTGGGGTGGGCAACCCAACTCTTGTGTGCTCACAGCCAGCCTGGATTGTTCTTCTGGGGAATTCAGCTCCATCATCCACAGAAATACCCAGGCACTGCTGTGCGTGCTGTTGCACATGAATGGTGCCAGGCAGGACAGCAACGCAGACAAAGAAATAATTTGAAAATCACTTAATTGCAGCAATGGATTTCTTTGGAGTAGTGTATTTGCCCAGTTGCTAAATAATTCATACAAGAGCCTGGTAATGAAATGCTAAAGACCTGATTTACTTAGCATTGTTTGTACTTACATTACTATTTAAATGCAAGAAATTAGCAAGTCATTTAATTGCTAATTAAAAATAATCGTTACTTACCATCTTATAAGGATTAGTCAGCATTTCTGTTTGTCGTTTGCACAAAGCATGGACAGTCATACTCTTTTTAGGCAGTTGTCTTGTAAACTCATCCCTGTATTTGTACTCACAGAAGGCATGTGCCCCATCTTCTTTTAACGGCTATTAAAAACATGAGGAAAAATGCAAATTAAAAATATTTGAGCAGCACAGGCCGCCTGTGGAGAACGTCTAGCTTCGTTCCCCATCTTCCTCTTTCATTTCCCTGCAGAAGGTCACCTGGACACCAGCCCCTGCTTCACATCTGCTTACAAGCTCTCTCGCTGCATATGGCCTTGGGTGGTGTGTAACGCACAGCACTGGGATGAAGGTCCTGGAGAGAGAGCAGTCCTGAGCATCCAAGAAGTTGTCTTTGAGCTGGGAGTGAAAAATAGGCTAGAAAGGCATTTTTCTAATCCCTGAGACCTGAGCTTGTTGGGAAAGGCCCTGGAGGAGGCAATGGGATGTTCTGTATAGTGCAGAGGCGTTAGGAGGGTGAATTAGGTGTAAGACCCAGGGACTGGAGGGCTCAGTCTTATGGAAGATTCTCGGAAAGAAAAAAAAAAAACCCTGGGGCTGCTGGATCAGCTGAGGGATTTGGTGCAGATCAGTGGTGCCTTGGTCTGGGCTGTCCAAGGAGTAAAAGTCCGTGTAGGCATGTGTGGTGTGTACAGCGAGTGCTCTGTGTGTGTGTCAGGGGGTGTTTGGAGCATGCAGGTGCTCTTGGGGGTGGATTTGGGTGTTGGGATAAGGGACCGTGTCTGTATTTGTATGTGATCCCTGAGAAATAATGACTTGGTTCTCAGCTCTTCTGAAGGGAACTTGAGGGATGTGTTAAGGTCTTGCTCCAATGAACTCATCATTAAATATTTGTAATGAGTCACACGCTCCCAATCACAAATGCTTACTCAATGTCAGCTCATTACCCAGCTTCTTCAGATGATTCACTCTTAGCTTTTGATACTGGGAGGGGGACGGGCCACACGCACCAGGCTGGGTCCCTACAAGGCAAGCCTCCATGTCTCCTTTCTGACGTGTCCCTCTCTGTGTCTCCTTTCTGAGCTCTTCCACGCCCGTGTGTGCAGATGCAGTTGGTACAAGTGGCCTCTGCTACCTGTGAGAGAGAAAAAAGGGAAAGTTCATCCCTTCCTAACCTGGGGTGCTGTATGGCTGACCCCCTCATGGGTGCCTACCGACAGGGCATCTTTCCCACCTTTGGTGGACCCAGTCCTGAATTAGAGTGGCTTCTCCAGGACACAGTGAATTAGTGGTAGTGCTGGAAGAGGGGCTTGCACTTCCTTAGACCCCTATGGATTAATATTTCCTGGCAATATTTGCATCAGCATCCTGATATTTTGGTCAATATTTTCCATGGGAAGATGTTAAGTTTGAGGAAAAAATGCTGTTTTCTTTTCTAAACGAAAACATTCAGTTTCAGATGTGAATTAAGATGACAGGGATCTGCTTTATACAACATTTTATTACAATGTTTAATGCTGAAGTAAGGACCAGTTTTGTTCCTGTTAAGAATGTGAACGTTTCGTTCTGGGAATCTACATGTGGAAATGTTTACCTCCCCCCAGGCTGATTTCACCAGGGTCTCTGAGGACATCAGCCCTGTCCCCAAATGTACTCTTGTCCTGTCCTCTACACCCCCTCCCAGATTCAGAGTTGTTTAGAGCTGAGAATACGGGTATCTGTAGCCGAAAGAGGGGCTTGGAAGGGGCTCTGAGCTGGCCAGGGCTCCAGTTTAGTGAAGGAATCAAATCATCTCTGATAACAGCCTGCCACTTTCTGTTTGGCTGGGTCATTTCCTTCTATTAAGTGATAATCAGAAATCTGAGATGATGACTGTCTTTTAACTCCTGTCTGCAAGCCATTTTTGCAAAAGACAGTTTGCTTTCCACTCTCTTGGTCTCTGTCCAGCAAAGAAGTGACTGAGATTTCAGGAAAGGGCAGGAGAATTGGTCCTGACCCCAGCAGGGTGTGTCGTTGTGTGTTGTCCCAGAGCAGTGGCATTTCTGGAGGAGTTTTGGTCCGAGTTCTTGGAAATTACTCTGGCACCCTCTGCCCTTTCTACTGCTCCCTCATTTCACTCTCCAGTGGAGCTCTTCTCCTCATCTGTGTTTTGGTTGATGGGTTCAGCTGACACCTCCCCTACATCATACAGCAATTGGCCTTTGTGTCCTCAAGGGCATACAGCTGACTCCTGGCCAACGTGTCCACCAGGACCTCCATCTCCTTCGCTGCAGATCTGCTTTCCAGCCTTTTGGTCCTGGTGTAAGGTGTTATTCTGGCTCAGCGGCAGGACTTTGTAACTGCTGAGGTTTATTTCAGTTCTTTCCTCCAGGTTTCTGAGGTTTTGAGATTCCATCTGCACCAGTATTGCTCTGTGAAAAACATCACTTGTAGTCAACCTCCTGAAACAATTGACCTTTGAGTCCTAACGGTCCATGTAATTTTTCACCCACCCCACCGTCCACTATTCAGCCCACATCAGTTTGTTTTCCAGGACACAATGGGAGACTGCCAAAGATGAACCCTTCCTGTCTGCATTTCAGCTAAACGTGAGATTTAGCCCAGTCGGTGATGGTATCATACCACAGGTATCCCGTGTGGTATTGCCTGGCTGCCATAAGAACTTGTGCTGGATGTGGTGAGGTTTAGGCTCCTTCACAGCTCCATCAGCTGGAGAACTTCAGAGGCACCCCTGAACATGTCCTGACCAAGAAGAGAACTGATGGACTTCAGGGGGCTAGGGTTGATGCTCTTCTGGAAGGACACCAAAAGCAGAGGATGGGTGGTCATTCTGGGCTGGACACTTGCACAATGTATTGAAACAGGCTGAGAAATAGGTCTGAGAGGTAACGACCACAGGTGGACCAGCACTGAAGAGTCATCTGGGTTCTGCAGGGCTGCTTCTCCTCGGTGATCAATGACCTGGAAGAAAACCAAGATGTGATCTCTGAAAAAATATCTGGTGGAGGTAAAGACTGGGGGAGCTGTGTGTGTGTAATTAAGATGGCAGTTCAGTGATAGAGAGAGCTGGATCACTCGTTCAGCAGGTGAACCCAGCCAAGGGTGTGTGTGTTCTTAAAAATGAAAGAGGTTTGGGGAAGCAGGGTGAATACTGAATGGGGTCTGGACTTCCAGCGCCAGGCCGTGACTAACACCCAAATGAGATCCTCGGCTGGAGAACTGCAGTCTTGAGCAATAGTAGGGCTATGACTTTACTGCCGTTAGTCAACAGGGCTGAGCAGCAGGATGGTAATGAATCGGAGAAAAGTCAGTGAAGAAAGTGACTGATGAGTGAAGACGGGAAATGGAGGCTTTGCAGTGAAAGCTTGGGTTAGCAGAGATGTCCTGGTCACAGGGTATTAACCCTGGCTGGAGAACCACCTTGTTCTGCCCAGCAAAGGTGTACCTAAGCCCAGTGGCTGAAAGATGAAGCTAAATAAGCTCAGGTTAAGTACAGGTGCAGGTTTTAAGGATATTATTCAGTTATCAACAGCACAGGGCAGTTTTCAAAGAATAAAGTAATTCTTAAATATCTGCAATGAAGAGGAATTACCTCCGGGCAGGTTAAGCACTTCAGCTTCATGACGCTCACTTGGAAATAAGCATATATGGAAAACAATCTATCCAGTGCTTCTTTGTGTCTATTTAAGCTTTTTTTTTCATATTTTTAGCTGAGCTCTGACAGCTGGTGCTGCTTTTTTTTTTTTTGTTTAAAAAAAACCCATCTTCCTGGGACGCCAGAGGCTTGGCATGAGACTTCTGGCATCACAAGAGGTACAAGGAGATGGTGAGAACTGGCAAGCACTTCTTGCCTGAAGGACCTGAACACTGGGAACCCGCATGGGTGTGATTCTGGGCTTTTGGAGAGCCCGGGCTTTACATTCGCTTCCTCTTTCTGTGGGTTTTTTCCTTTTCCCTTGCCAAGCTCATCCCTGGGCTGAGCAGACACTAGTTCTGCTCCTGCCTTTGCATCCACTCATCCACTAAGTTCTCTGCATCTGGTTCCACCTCCCCCTTGTCCTCCCCTGCTCAGAGAGGGACACCTGTGGGAACATTTTTGTTGGCGTTGTGGGGGAGCTAATCTCCTTTTATTGCCTTGACCGTGCATCCCTCTTGCTCTTATGTCCAAGGTTCTCCCTTGAGATGGAGCCATCTCTCCATCTCCTCCTGAAAGCTGTCACTGCTGTAGGCTGCTTGGGGTTGTAGCCTGACTGACTCCTGCACTGCAAATCTGTGTTTTGGGGCTGATGGGGAAGACCTGAGCTGGGCAACCCTCTAGAGGGGGTGGGTTTTGGCCCTCCTTATGCCAAGCCTGGGTCCCAAGGAGAGGACACTGCATCAGTTCCTCACCTGCAATGTAGTGGCAGAGACCTTCCCTGCCAGCATGCTCATTAGGGTGTTTTAATTATTGAGACACTGATTCTAATTGTGTCCCCTGGTTCCCGTTCTGCTGAGATTACATCTGCTTCTCATTTTCTGCACACTGGCTCCTCTCCAAGCTGCTCTGTCACACATATGGAGCGTGCACAGGGGAAACTGGCCCAATAGATCAGTGAGATGCTCACTGCCCTCCTCCACCTGCCCCTAACCACCTGGGAGGAGAGCTGGAAACACCAGGGAGGGCCCTGGTCCTGGGCCAGCAGTTTGCTACCCTGTTTGCAACCCTGGTCACAGCTTGGTGACAACTGCTGTGTCCTTGTGATGGCCATGCCAACCCGCCCTGTGCTTGTGCAGGCAGCTGTATGGTCCCAGTAGAGATGCAGCCATCCTTGAACACAACGCTGCTGTGGTACTAGCAGACCCTCAGGAGAGATGCAGCTTCTGGACAAGGAGATTTTGCAGGTGCTTTGTATATCCAGCCCTAGAACAAAACTGGAGTTGTTTCTTTTCCTCTGTGACCGTCTACATTTCCAGTTCCACCGCTGCAGTATTGTCAGCTAAGTTGTCAGCATCTGTTTTGTGCTCCTGAGCGCCTTATCTTTGCTGACAAGGGTTTGGAGTACAGATTGCTCTCAGGCATTGAAGGTGGATAATGGGGAAACAGCTCGAGGTAGGAACATCCAAAGCTGCTGTCAGCTACAGGGGGTTTAGATGGGTCTGTTGGGTTGATTCAGGATCTTCTGGGTAGCCACCATCTGCATCCCTGAGGCATCTGGGGCCCTGGGAGGTACCTAGAGAGATTCAACAGGGTCCTGACAAGCAGCTAGATGTAACCACTGCTGCCACACCAGAGAATCTTTTGGTGAGCAGATCAGAGTTCCTGTGCCCAGGTCAGGATGTCCCCAGCATGAGGAGGAGTACTGCCTGATTCCAGCTGAAATATTTCCCTGCTGGCCTAGGACGGTGGGCTTGAGCTCTCTTGGCCTTTATATTTAACAGCACTTCACCCTCTCTGCTCTTTATTTGCTAGTGGGTGTTTTTAGACAGCAGTCGTTACCTCTCTGCTGTACTTTCACTAGGCTGAGCTCTTCTGGTCTCTTATCATAAAACTTCACATCCCATTGATGACCTGCACAGCTTTCCCTGCATCCAGCCCTGTTTGAGACCGTGTTTTGGACCTGCACATGCTTTTTCAAATGAGGGCTTGTGAAGCCTTACCCTTATTACTTATCTCATTATCCTGGCCCTTCAGATCCCCTCTTCTTTATGGCTTAGGCTCCTTGATGACCCTATGATCTTTCCAGTGATGTCCAAGCCTGCCATGACCTCCGTGATGCCTCTCAAACTGCCATCTTCCATTTTTTTTTCCAGCATGTTTCTTATTTGCTTTTGTCTGGCCAGCAACAGAGCCTAAACACAGTCTGTCTTCAGGAACGGGCTGTGAGGAACTCCATGAGAAACATCTCTGCACGCTCCCTTTTCAGCAGCCCCCCCTCACATCTTCTTCTCTGGCTGACAGCTCATCCTATTTTGTTCACCATCACCCCCAGCCTAACTACAGATTTCTCACCGTACCAAGTGCTTTGCTGAAATCCTGGTAGATGACATTAATTGGAATTTCTTTCTATAAACAGTGATCTTATTGAAAAGAACTGTCAGCTTGCCTGGCATGGTCATACTCGGTTAATGCTGCAGCATTTTATCTTATCTCACATATATGTCTTGGCTTTGTTCCCAGCTTACTTTAGAAACCTTGAGTGCTGTTGTAGCTGGACTACATGGAGTCTGTAGTTGCTTGTGCATCTGTTGTTGTTCCTTCAGTCCAGGATCTATATTTGCTGTTCCCCAGAAAGAGGAGGAGAGTAATCAATAGCCTGTATCACATATCCTGGCTCAACAGAGTCATTAGCAATCCCAACTAAAGATTCCTGACTTTAAGCACTGGTTATCCAAGGGAGACGCAGCACAGATTGTCTAGTCCTGCTGATTAAAACGTGTTAGGTCTCAGACTGATGCTCAGGCTGTTCCCCCTGGCCCAATGCCTGTCTCTCTTTCTCAATTGGCATCCTTTCTCTGGCCCCCGGCTGCGGCTCAGGTGCCCAGGGCAGTTAAGGTGAACACTCAAGCCCTTTGCTCTGAAACCCAGCGAAGCCAGGACATCTGAGCCTGCTGTGACCCACCTGGTCCACCTGCCAGTGAGGTTTGCTTCTCTGGTGATTTCTAGGTAATCTGAAGCGAAATAAGGCACCAGCTTCCCTTCCCTTTGTCAAACAGCTTCTTGCTGAAGTCCAAACCCACCCTCTGACTCTTCTCCCACTGATATTGCTGAGTTTTTGGGAAAAGGAACCGTAGCCCATAGAGCCACAGCTCTCTGGTTTCTGGAGTCCACAGGCCATCATAAGCAGACGTTGGGTGGATGAGTTGGAACCTGAGATTTTTCCCTGGGCAGGAGAGAGATCCAGAGGAGCTCCACAGGAGCAGGACCATCACTGTTGGGAATGCTGGAGTTGTTTCTTAGCTCCTTGAGCACGTTGCTCTATAGATCAAGGCCCTTTTGCTCCATGATACTTTGATGGACGCATTCTGCTGGCACCAGCCCTCGCTGTAATGATGCCCGCACCTCTGGGAGGTGTGGGCAGGTGCAGTCCCTCCACTATCTTTATATTCAGCACCCTCCTGCTCCTGGAATAGATTCCCAGACAAAACTGGTTTGCTATGATGCAATTAAGACTGAGAATATGAATCAGTGATTTAAGGGGAAAAAAAAAAAATCTAGTGGGGGAGGCGGCAGCGATCCCACGCCGAGCTCTGCTCGCTGTTAAGGCAGAGTGAACTGCACAGAGGCGGTGGTTAGATCTGAGCACCTTGACTCTGCCCTGGAGCTGCCCCAGGCACTGAAGACCACTGGGCTATAGCGGCGTGAACAGAAAAGCCGTGCGGTAGCCTTGCGGTTAATGTCAATGCAGTTAAGGCACATTGCGGGTACCATGGCAACCTGCGCTGGCCACGGGCTCGCTCTCGGAGTCGGGATGCTGCGGGAGCCGGCAGGCTTAGAGGTAGATGAGCTGGGAGTGCAATTGCACTGGTGAAGCGTCAGGAGGGTGGAAGAGGCACCGTGCGTGGGCTGATCTCCTCCAGAGGTGGCTTTGTCTCCCCACTGAGGTGGCTGTTAGGGGTTTGAGGATAAAGAGTTCAGAGTGCTGGACTGGATAAGCCCTAAACTGATAGAGAAGATGATGGGAGAGATGGGGCAGCACGGGCAGGTCAGAGACCAAGAGCAAGTGGCTTGTAGCATGGAGAATGCCCACGTGCTCCCCACTGGCAATAGACCAGCAATTTCCCCCGTGACATTAGGAGAGGTCATGAGGTCTTCAGGGTGGTGGAAGTGTGTCTGCTGTGCCTGAAGGAAGATGCTGAGGTCTCTGGTTGTGTCAGGAAGGCGACAGAGGAGCACAGCTGCCAAAGTCAAGCAGTTAGCATCAAGAGCTTGCAGTGGTCACATCCTTCCAGACGGCCAGCACAGCCCAGAGGAGCCAGCTTGGCAGTCAGAGTCCCGGTCTACAGAAGCTGTGACTGTGCATCTTGGTTTCACCACCAAGTTTAATGGGGCTGAGTGCACCCATCCAGGGCTGGAGGTCCCTTTGCCTGGGTCTGGGTGACCCCCTGCTCCCCGCTGGCCCAAGACTTCTTGTTCCCAGTCAGGGCACAGCAAACAAAAGCTTAGCATCTGCAAAGGTTGCACCTTCTCCTGAGGATCTTGCTAATGAGACAGTGAAGGGCTGTTGCTTTTCAGAGCAGATGTTCACTGGGAGCTTTTTTCAGCCAAGGAATTGTTGAATTTGTTTTACACAGCCCTGCTCAGGGACTTGGAGATAAAGGCAGGAAGGTTCCTGTAGGCAATTTATGCACTGGTCTCAGCCAGCACAGGGTTGAAGTTAGCTGATCTTGTACAAAGGTGGTGGAAGACATGTTCCTTGGTGTTTATGGGGTGTTTCCACTCTTATTCATGGGTCCTTGCTGGAGATGACACCAGCTCCAGCCCTGGCCTGAACACTTCCCCAGGTTCTCATCCCTGCACCTTGAGGTTCAGCGGAGATGGATGCTGGAGCTGGCAGTTTTGGTGAGATGTTGCTACGGTTTGTGACACAAAGCCTAGTTAAAAGCATAAGCTTCCTCACCACGGGCCTCAGAGGCACTGCTGTGAAGGGAAGATTCATTAAATTGTGCACGGGTTGATCAGGTGTCTTGCAAAAGCTGGCAGACTATCCTGAAGGGCTGGAGACGGCTGTTGTCCAATGTGCTGGCCGTTCAGTTCAGGGAAGTCTCAGAGAGTTGCTGCCCTGGCCTTGGAGCCTGGATTGCAAGTCAGAGAGTTGAGGAGAGTGAAATACATTTACATATTGATGATTACAAATGAAATACATTACAAATACATAGTCTTGGAAGAAAGATGCCCAGGGAGCTGTGGAGCTGGATTATCTCGGTGTGGTCAAAGCTGTAGGCGTGAAGAAGAATGTAAGTGATGCGCAAGATGCGGATAACATTTGCTTATTCCCAGCTTGAAGTTACACTGAGCAGTATTTTTTACTGCCTAAGCCCTTCCATCTGCCCTTTCCTCCTTTCATTCCCAAATAACAGACTCTAGAGGCATCTCAGTTCCTTCAGAGCCAGAATCTGAATTAATAATGTGCTAAGAAAATAAAGAGAGTTCAACAGACTTTAAATCAAGAAGAACAGCGTGTTAAAGAGTTTGAACAAATCACATTACTTTGTGTGCAGTTTTAGGGCTAGCAGAAATAAATCTCCCAGCAATTTATTGATGGTGACAAATTCTTTCAGAAAGGGCCTGCTCAGGGAATGCTTCTCTTTATCACTAGACTCTCTGTGTGAATTATCTAGGACCAGATTAATGTGTCCCAGTGAAGGTGCCAACATAATGTGTGTCCCGAGCCTCCATGTCACCTGGGCTGACACATCATTTGAATATATCTGCTAAAAACCGTGTTGCTTTTCAGATGCTTCTCCCTTTGCCGTTGAGTGGGCCTGGGTTTGACGGAGCCAGGCAGATGGGTCTCCTCAAGTGGAGGAGCATGGGTCAAGGACACAGCCTGTCTTAGACTGGACATGAAAGCTACTTGTGTAGACCCATGGCAAGAAAAGAACAACCAGAAGGGTGCAGGGTTGATGGCTCAGTTACTGCCACTGCCGGTCTGACCCTCCCTGGCAGTGTTCAAGGCCAGGCTGGATGGGGCTTTGAGCAACCTGGTCTAGTGGAAGGTGTCCCTGCCCATGGCGGGGCAGGGGGAACTAGATGATCTTTGAGGTTTCTTCCAACACAAACCAGTCTGTGATATGTGTTAAAATCACACTAACTAAAAATTCTATGACAGAGCCAGTCACCAGGGCTGTCTTCATGTGCTTGGTGGGACCAAGAGTCTGGACCTTGTCCTCCTTGATGTTGCTGTGCCCATGTCCTCCAGTGGTCTTCCTGCCTCTGCACAGCCAAGACTCAAGGCAGGGCTGATGGCAGGGCTGGAGCAGGAGACACCCATGTAATACTCCTGTGCCATTGGGCACGGGGCTGGCTGGGAAGCAGCCTTGTGTTCACTCTTTTTTGTTTACCAGCAGGTCTATCAGAAAACCACCCCGGCTCAACTAGAAAATGGCTGGTGTTCACTGAAAGCTGTAGGAATTTGTTTTGGATGTTGATTGTCTGCAGCCGCGAGTGTCTTCCCCCTCTGTTGGTCTTACTTCAGCTCCTAGTTCCCCCTGTTAGTGGGCTGTCTGAAGAGACCTCAAGAGTCTTCTCCTTGGGACCCAAGGTCTGGATTTCTTCCTTATGTTTGTCTGTGTTGCCTGGCCCCTGGAAACTAGTGCTCCAGGACCTCTTTTTCCTTCTCAGCCTCCTCTGGACATCTTCCAGCCTCTCAGCCTCTACCCAGTGTTGACATCCCAGCCCAAGACAGACACACCAGGCAGGGACCCTTGCCCATCACGAGGCCACCTCTCCACCTCTGGGAGGAGAGCAGGGAGATATGGGGACAGTTTGGGGCATCTCTGTGGTGCGGAGCGTTTGATCTGGTGTCTGAGTAGAAATGGGGAGGTAAACCCCATCTGCGTGAATGAGTTGGGCTGCAAAGCCTGAGCTCTTCTGTGGCTTGAAGGTGCCTGTTCAGGGTGGTGGTGGAGAGCACGTGTGCATCCGTGGTTGTGATAATGAGGGTCAGGGAGACCTTGGAGCTCTTGCAAGAGGTGCCCAGGTTCCTGCATGTCTGGGCTGCAGACCTGCAGTGAGCTGAGGGAACCCAGCAGAGACATCCAGGGAGCAAAATTCAGCCTTCATTTGCTTCAGAGCCCGGCCATGGGGGGTCTCAAGCTGGGCACTGTGTGCCTGCCCAGATACCTCTATTTACTCAGCAGCTACACTCCAGCTTAACAGGGAGGAAAGAAGAGAAGTTAATTTATTACTGCAAATGACTTTGAAGTAATTAATTGATCTTGTCAAAGGCAAGGGATAATTCCACAGCTGTATAATCCCAGCAGAAAGATACCTCTTGTCCCCTGACAAGGCAGCTTTGATAGAGCTGTTTCACCAACACATGCTGAAGTCGGGAAGGGGACATTTTATTTAATGATTCACAGTAATTAGAGTGAAGCGGGCGTGCGCCCTCCCTGCTCCACAGCACAGCAGTAGCCAAGTGTTTCAGGTCAGCCCCGTGGTGCCAGCCCCATTCCCTGTCCTGCCTGTGGGCACACGAGGGGTCTCCGTCTGTGCCACGCAGGCTAGAAAGGTCCCTGGTGACCAGCAGGTCTGGGCATCTGTGCATGGACCTGGCTGGGATAAAAGGGAGCTGGAAATGAGAAGGTTCCTGACTATCCGATGAGGGGAAGGAGGATGAAAGCAACCTCCCGTCTTAGGGGGAGCAGAGCTGCTATTTCAAGGACTTCAGCAGATCCGTTGTGCAACAGGACTCCTGCCTCAGCAGTCACATGTGCTAGATTTTGGGTAAAAACACCAGGTCTTCCCTCATTTTCTTGTAGAGCCAGGGTTGCTATTTTCATACTTCTGGTGAGATGAGACTGAAACCAGCAACAAATTTCTCCAAACCCCCCATCTGTCCTCACCCTCTGTCCTGGGAGGGTGATTCTTCAGCACTCCTGGAGCTCGAGCCCCCACAGCAATCACAAAGGGGTTTCACAGCCTTGTAGTCCAAAGAGGGTTGGGTGCAGCATGTGGAACAGCAAGGCCAGACATTGAAAAAGGAAAATAAGCAAAGATGTTGAACGGCTGCCGAGGCAAAGGAAGAAATAGTGAGTGATTTTTGCCATTAATTTCTGTATCAAATGCTGTTGCAGAAGGAAGCCTAATTAAAGTGGCTGAGACCAACCTTCTGCCTGGCAAATCCCAGCTCTCAAGTGGCTTGACCTTGCAACAACACTAATGTTCCTTAGCTGTGGATTAGGGGGCTTAATTCAGCCGTTGCCAATGACCTGGCCAACCCCTTGCCATTGCTGCTAGGTGAGGAGAGCAGAGTCACTTCTCTGGATGCCTTCTGGGGATGCGGGAAGGGCTACTTTGGCTTTGGCTACGCGGAGTCCAAGGGATCTTTTTCCCCAAGGAGGGTCTGCTTCAAAAGACAGCAAATGACGAGTAGATGTGGTGCTGAGGGACGTGGTTTAGCGGTGGACTTGGTAGTGTTCGGTCAATGGTTGGACTCAATGATCTTAAAGGTCCTTTCCAACCAAAACGATTCTGTGATTCTATGACTCTATAAATGTGTGCTTAAAGCCTGGTCTGTGTCTGGTGACAGCTCCAAATTTGCATCCCAGCCTTGGGTCGGACACTTACACCGGCCCCATGAGCCCTTGTGCTCTTTCTCTTGGTTACTGGCAGTGGAACAGTTTATCTTCAAGAGAATTACGTGGATCAAGCTGGACAAACTTAGGGGATCAAGTAGGAGATCTTGATAATCCATCATCAACAGTCTGCTGAGCAATGCCAGCCATCAAAGCCACAGCAGCTGGTGACAGACACATCCATCCTGGATTTTCTGAAGACTAAGCATGTCTCTTAAGCAGAAGTTGTGCCTCTGGGGGCAAAGAGGAATGACCTTTGAGATGCCTCTGTCTCACCCAGTGCAAACAGACAGGGAATGTGCAGGCTTGGGGCCCAGGGCAGCTGGTCTTACCACCTCTGCTTTGCTCTGGACTTGCTTCTTCACCCTCCAAGATATGGCCCAGGAACCATATCCCCATGCCCTTTCCCTGGCGTGACTTGGTCCTCTCCAGGGCTGACTGTGACTGTTGCCATCCCTGGCTGCAGAGGACTCTGAGATGACACTGTCATGAACTCTACAGGTGCTGGAGTACCTGAAGGACCATGAGTCCTCTCCTCCCCTCACTGTACCGGTTAAGGGAGCTCTTGGGAGCCGCTGGGGCCAGGAGGCTGTGCAGGGAGAGGTCACAACACTTGCAGATATTGAAAAACAGGTCAACTATGAAGCATCATTCATGTTATCTGTAATAGCTTTGCAGAGCAGAACTTGGCTCACAGGGAAGAGTAATGAGGTGCAATCCTCTGCTTGACCAGCTGCTGTTATGGAGGAGTCAGCTGCTCCCAAGAGCTCGGGGTGAGCCTGGGAAAGGACACTCTTCTCATTGTCACCCAAGCGTGTTGAGGGATGGGTCCGCAGCCCTGGGAAGGAAGGTTCAGGTCAGCACTCGGGACTTTCCAAGAAAGGGGCTGAGAACGTGCCACCAGCCCTGCCAGTCTCAGGGGACTAAGAAAGGGAGTTGGTGTATCTGACCTGGCCCCGTCCTTCCCACCCCTCTCCTCGGCAGCCTGCAGCAGCTCAGCACAGCACCTTCAGACCAGGGAGAGGTGAGGAACCTTCCTGATTCACACAGAATCACAGAATCAATCAGGTTGGAAGAGCCCTCTGGGATCATCAAGTCCAACCATTGCCCTGACGCCACCATGTCAACTAGACCAGGGCACTAAGTGCCATGTCCAGTCTTTTCTTAAACCCCTCCAGAGATGGTGACTCCACCACCTCCCTGGGCAGCCCCTTCCAATGTCTAATGACCCTTGCTGAGAAGAAATGCTTCCTAATGTCCAACCTGACCCTCCCCTGGCGAAGCTTGAGGCTGTGTCCTCTTGTCCTATCGCCGACTCCCACTTCACTACAACCTCTCTTCAGGTAGTTGTAGACTGCACTAAGGTCACCTCTGAGCCTCCTCTTCTCCAGGCTAAACAAGTCCTCCAGCCCTCCTGAAGCAGCGGCAGCACTTGCCGCAATCCAGTCTCACAATAAGTCAGAAAATAATTGTCGTTAATTGCCATTGGCAGTTGAATTAAAATCTTTGATCGGTGAAACCTGCATGAATAACGAATGATTTTCACTGAGCCACGGGCAACTATTTTTTGCCTTGAACTGAAGTGTGTGTTTGCAGTTGCTGTCCTCAAAGACAAAAACAGTCATTCCATGCCACAGGGTTTTACCCGGTGCAACCACTGCAGTATTTTACAATATCACTTTGTCAGCACTAAAAAAAAAAAGTGCTTAGATCCCTTTCTGAGATTTATTGCGTTTCATAGGTGAATAGATTTTTGATTAGAGAAACGCTCTTGCTTTTTTCTTTCAAAAGTGCTTGGCCGAGTGGTGAGATAATGCAAAGGCTGAACCTCATTTAATTATCAAGTCCTTTAAGTCCGGGCAGAACAAACCCCCTCGCTGTCTCCGCGGTGCAGTTAGCTTGGTGTGATCCAACGCCTGGCCCACCCCTCGTGGTGCTTTGCCGGGGCAGTGGCCACATGGGCTGCGGTGCAGCACTTAACCCGTGCTCTGAAGTGCGGTCAAGATTGATATTTCTGAATGCCGGAGTCTTCCATGTGCCTCAGGGAACTTGAGTCCCGAGTTTCCCTGAGGCTCATCCAGCTTTTTTTTTGTTGTTGTTGTAAGAGGCAAAATCTTGAGCAGAAGGATGTCCTCCAGCTCTGAAACCCTTCCAAGAAGTGAGGGCAGAGCGGGAAGCTCCCCACATAGCCATTCCCCCAGGCTTGTAGTTTTTTAGCAAAGACTTAAGGAGGGGAGGGATTTCAAGACAAGAGTATTAGAGCAGTTGGAGTTGGGCTTCCAGCGCAGCCACGCTCCTCTTTGTCTGATCATAGAATCGTTTTGATTGGAAAGGACCTTTAAGATCATCGAGTCTAACCATACCCTAGCACTGCCAAGGCCACCACTAACCCATGTCCCTCAGCACCACATCTCCATGGCTTTTAAATCCCTCCAGGGATGGGGACTCCACCACTGCCCTGAGCAGCCTGTGCCAGTGCTTGACAACCCTTTCGGGGAAGAAATTGCTCCTGATGTCCAATCTAAGCCTCCCCTGGCACAACTTGAGGCTGTTTCCTCTTGTCCTAAAAGCTCTGTGTCTCTCAAGGCTTGCTCTTATGGGCTCTTTGCCTGCGGTGCTGGAGGCTTCTGGGCCAGAGGAGACCTACCTGGTCTCTGCAAGATGCCACCAGGCAGAACAGTCAAAGTTGCTGCTGCTGTTGCAACAAGGAGTGACCCCCATGCCTGATGTGGGTTTGTGCTCCTCTGGGGAGACTCCAAAGCAAACCAGGGTGCAAGAGTGAGGGTCTTCCCTGTCCCCAGGCTCTGCTGCCGCTCATGGATACTCCATCCCCTGTGCTTTTGGGGACGTGTGGGCTGGGACCGCCGCACACCTGCGTGCTCAGCACTCTTCCTGCTCCTCTTGGCTCCTGCTCGGTGCGAAGGGACCAGTTGGTGTCACAGATGCAGCCTGCTCTGCTGGAGACAATCCCAGCCAGGGAACTCCTGTCCCACCCATAACATGGAGAGCCCTCAGCTGAAGTAATTGTGTTTGCACAAACAACCCTCATCAGTTTAAAGGAGATAAAATCAGCGGGGAGCTCATTGAGATGCAGCCACAGTCTCCACCATGGAGCAGAGCTGCTGTCACCGTCTGACAGGGGAGCAGCAGGACAGAGGATGCCCTGGGGCATGGGATGGTCTTTCCTGGGCTGATGCAGGGGGCTGGCTGCAGCCTGGGGCTCCACAGGAGCTCTGTGCATGGCACCCAGCTGCCTTCTGAGAGAGGAGGAAGGCTGGGGGAGGCGTTGAGGGCCCATCTCCACCGGTTGGGCTTAGAAACGGTAGCAAAGGCTGGAGCAGACCTCACAGAAAGCGTGCAAACTGCCAGGGCTTTGGGGGTGACCCTTGACACTGGGTGTGGATAATGCGTTGGCCACCATGAGCAGTCTGTCCTGGTCATGGTGACCATCTGGTGCTAGTTCTTCCTCCAAACTGCATCTCATCAGCCCCGGCTCCAAGGCTCCTCTTGCCTTCCTCCAGAGTGGAAAAATGCATCCTTTGAGTTTGCTGGTACGGATCTGGCACACCGAGGTGGGGAGGGCAGGCGGGTGGGAGGCAGCAGCAGGCAGAGCTGGTGATGCACGGTCCGGGAGCTTGTGTGGGACTGCCGGGCAGCAAGGCTGTGCTGGGCTCCTGGTTCAGGTCCAGGCATGTAGTCGGGTTCCTGGAGAGCTCCTAGAGCCTGGGCACGTTTCCCTGTGAGCTGGGTGTGACTCCGTGCAAGCCTGGCAGCCCTTTGCCTCCCAGAAAGTTGGATCGCTGCTTGAGCCTGGGGTGGGAAGGTGCACAGGGGGCTGCAGTGAGATTTTGCAGTCCCTTGAACACCTTCATGGCCAGCTGTACCCCCCAGCTTCTCTCTGATGCACAGTCCTCTGTCCTGGGTGCAGCAGGCAGTGGCGGTGCCTGCCCCATGGGGATGCTGGGCTTGCTCCAGAGCGTCTCAGGCTTCCAGGAGTGGGGCCGTGGGTCTGGGACAGACACGGGCACACTGACAGGGGTCTGGGATGTCTTGGAGGGGCAGTGATGTGGGTGTGTTGCCATGGGGATTAGAGGGGCTTTTCAGAGGGACACAGGGATCCAGGAGCCGCAGCCTGGGGATGGGCAGGCTCAGCCCCCAGCCCTGCGCTCTCCCACGGTCTGGCTTTTCCCCGGCAGGCAGCTCACGAAACTTCTCTCGTCTCCAATTGCTGTGCTCCACCTTTTATTATAATTGATTCTTCATCGCCATAGGAACCCGCTCCAGCGTGAGTGAAGAGCAGCTGCCTTCCCTGCGCGCTCTCCAGGAGAGAGGCGGCTGCTCCTTCCCTCGAGATGGCAAGTGATGGAGCCGGGAGTCCAGGCCAGCCAGGTACCGTCCGTGCCCCATCCCCTCCCGAGAGCTCACGCTGTGGGGAGCAGAGCCGGGGAGTGCTAGGGGGGGTAGATCCCTCTGTGCTCGGCTGCCAGGGAACCCCCCAGCCCTCGTGGTGGTGGACTCAGGAGATGGGGCTGGTACATCTCCTGATGGTGGTTGCCAAGCTTGGATGGAGAGGGCTGGAGGCTGGGCTTTGGGGTGGGATGGGTGGGAGCAACCTTTCCTGGGGGGGTTTATCTTCTTCCCAGGTGGGTTGGTTTGGCAGCAGTGGGATGTCCATGTGTGCTGGAATGACCACGGACAGGAGGCATGGGAAGGGTGTGCTGCAGAGCCCTGCACTTGGCCGGGCTTCCCGTGCCCCGCACGGGGACCAGGGATCACAGAGCCTGGGATATGAGGGCAAACATCTCTGCTTGGCTGGGGCTGGGCTGAACCTCCCCCTTGGCTGAAGGGTTGCCCCCTTCACTTGCAAAAAAGTGGATGGGACATCCCTCATGCTCCAGTTCTCCAACCCAAACCAGTCTGTGATTCTATGAGCCCTGCACCGGCAGTTGGTGGCAGAGACAGGAGCAGATTCCTGGGGACACCGCAGCAATTTGGCTTCGGGGTGCAGAGGAGGGCAAGGCAGGAATACCTCTGGGTGGTGCCAGCCCTGTTTGTTCAGGGTGCAGCCCATAGAGCAGCTGGGGAGCACAGCCCTGGCTTTGCAGCATCTGCCAGCCGTGCTTTAATATGGGGCAGAAACACCTCTGAGGACGCTGTGCAGCTCTTTGTGCCGGGGCTCTGTGCCCCGTTGGCCGTCCAGCTCCCCCGGGCAGGGCTGGCTGTGCTCACGCTGGCACAGCAGGATGGGTTCGCTTGACCCAGCAGCGACGTTTACTGAAAAAGGCAAAGTAAAACCCTGCAAAGTGTCCGGCTGCTTCGCAAGCTCTGTGTGACAGTGCCAAGTGCCAGCGTGTGCTGCCCAGATGGGTGTCCTGCTGCCTCTGTCCCGGCGGGGATGAGTGGACTCGCCGCGGACAGACGGACCCTTTGCTTTGGGAGCGCAGAACGACAGACGGACCGAGCACCGCAGCCCCCTGCACTTGCAAGTAAAGCCTTTTTCATAGAATCACAGACTGGTTTGGGTTGGGAGGGACCTTAAAGCCCATCCAGTTCCAACCCCCTGCCACGGGCAGGGACACCTTCCACCAGACCAGGTTGCTCCAAGCCCCATCCAACCTGGCCTTGAACCCTGCCAGGGAGGGGGCAGCCACAGCTTCTCTGGGCAACCTGGGCCAGGCTCTCACCACCCTCACAGCAAACAATTTTTCCCCCTCTCCAAGGAGCTTCGGTCCTAGAAATCCTCCTGCTTAGGCAGAAACTTGTTCTTTGGCCACAGAACCACCTTTGTCAGACATTCCCAGGACCCTGGGTGCATCTGTCTTGAATTTTTCTCCTATGTATCTCAAATAGGTTTGTACGGGGGGCAACAGCCAGGCCGTGCTTCTCAAACAGGGATGTTTTAGCCCCCTCCTAGTGAATTTCCTCCAGTTCTTATTCTGTGCGCAGTCATTTTATTCTGCTCTCTACAAAAGCTTCAGTTGCACTGAAGCATTTTAGCCCCCTCCTGGCTCTCCTCCATCCAAACTAGCTCTGCTTTCTCCTTTTAAGACATTAGTCTCATTTCTCATTGTTATATAATTGCAAATGTCTATTTTTGGTTATAAAAGGACTAAGTTGGGTGTATTTAAAAGCGCATAAGCTGAGTGATTCCCTAGTTGTTGGGCTGCATCCATGACACCGTGCAATTAAACCCCACAGGTCCTGTCACCTTCCAGGTTCATGCTTTGAGAATGAATTCAGATCAAGCCTTTCTGGTGCAATTGTGCTTTATTGTGCACATTATGAGGGTCTTTTTATTTTTAATTCCTGTGGATAAAACGCACACCTCTCAGTGCCGGGTATTGCAAAGCTGACTGAACCTCCCAGCACCCCGAGACAAATTCACCTCGGACCCCGGGTTCAGCGCTGGGCTCCTCGCTCCCTGTCCCCTGCACACCGGAGCACAGACTGGGCACTACCGCAGAGCCAAGGCTCCTGGCTTCATCTTTTGAAGGAGGAACAGATTATTTTTTTTTGAGCAAGGTTGTTCCACTAAATTGGAAGTAAGCAATACCCGAAATGTTAGGATCCAGAAATCACTTTCTGGCTGACATCGACGACTTTTTCCAGCTGCTTTCCCTAATTAGGCTCTGATTCTGCTTTGGACACTTAGAATGGTTTAGGTTGGAAGGGACCTTTAAAGGCCATCTAGTCCAACCCCCCTGCAGCGAGCAGTCTAGGTCTAGGGAAGTGATCATCCCTCTGTCCTCAGCACTGGTGAGGCCGCACCTTGAATCCTGTGTCCAGTTCTGAGAGAGGTTGAGGTGTTGGAGCAAGTCCAGAGGAGGGCGACCAAGCTGGTGAAGGGTCTGGAGGGTCTGACCTACGAGGAACGGCTGAGGGAGCTGGGGGTGTTTAGCCTGGAGAAGAGGAGGCTCAGAGGTGACCTTAGTGCAGTCTACAACTACCTGAAGGGAGGTTGTAGCAGAGTGGGAGTCGGCCTCTTCTCCCAGGCAACCAGCGATAGGACAAGGGACATAGCCTCAAGCTTCACCAGGGGAGGTTCAGGTTGGACATCAGGAAGCATTTCTTCTCAGCAAGGGTCATTAGCCATTGGAAGGGGCTGCCCAGGGAGGTGGTGGAGTCACCATCTCTGGAGGTGTTTAAGAAAAGACTGGACATGGCCCTTAGTGCCATGGTCTAGTTGCCATGGTGGTGTCAGGGCAATGGTTGGACTCGATGATCCCAGAGGGCTCTTCCAACCTGATTGATGCTGCGATTCTGTGATTCTGTGAGCAGGGACAACTTCCACTAGATCAGGTTGCTCAGAGCCCCACCAACCTGACCTTGAACATTTGGGAACAATTGGGCATCTACCCCATCTCTGGGCAACCTGTGCCAGGGTCTCACCACCCTCGTCATAAACCATTTCTTCCTTCTATCTAGTCTGAACCTCCGCTCTTTTAGTTTAAAACCATCACCCCTGTCCCCATCTTTCCTACAAACCCTCTTTAAACATCGAAAGGCTGCAATAAGGTCTCCCCGCAGCCTCCTCTTCTCCAGCCTCTTGTGCTTTCTCCATCCACTACCTCTCTCTAGGTCTTGGCTCCTGGTCAAAAACCTGCAAGGACTGAAAGGGTGGAATAAGCCAGTGCTCACAGAAGTGTCTGGGTGTAGTCCAGAGCACAGGCTGAGTCATGCCCCATCCCTGCCGAGAGCCCGTAACCTCCCCTCACTGCCCACTCAGCTTGGAGGTGTCTGCAGTGGGCAGGGTGAGCCCTCCGTACCAGATGGCATCCTGGTAAACACCGCTCCGTCCTTCTTTTTTAAATAAATATCACATTAGATATTTGCCGTTCCCACGTTAACATTTAATTCGTGTTTCATACCCAGAAAAAATAAAATCTCGCCACAGCGTTGCTGAGTTGTTGACAGCGATCCTCTTCCTCTGTGAGTTCAGTTTCCTCGCTCGTGTGTTCTTTTTAGTTACTAAGGGAACATGAATCTTAATAAAAACTCAGTCAAATGTGCCTTAAATAACAGCTGCCTTCATTTAACTGTCTTATCAGCTGGGGTTTGTTTTTTTTTGCTCTGCTCAAAATTCCCGGGAAATTAGGATCTGAGTCTTCACACACTAATGGAAAAGCAACATCCCAAATATGAGGGAAATCCTTTATCCTGAATCCTATCAGATATACTACTAGGGATAGTATTTAGCAGAAAATCTGGTATTTTGGCCTGAATGTGCCCACTCTGCCCTGCGCTTCTGATGTGAGTCAGTTGGGCACCTCCAGATGCGTGATTTGTGCTTGGGTCACTTACGTTCCAGCAGGGTCTTTCCTGAGCAGCTCCAGCACCGAGAACCACGAAGGGGAATTTTCTTAACCCAGATGTGTCCGTGGGAAGGATGAATCTCCCCTGAGCACGGAGAGCTGCAGCGCAGAGGCAGTGATGCCCCAGCAAGGCAACGCTTTCAAAGCCCAGGGGGTTCCTGTCATCCCGGTGTGGCACCCGTGCCCTGGGAACCTTATTTGACTTATCCCTACACCCCCTCCTCGGTTGGGGATACATTGTGGGGAGGGATAAACCCCAGCGTGGTGGAAGCTTGAGAACCAGAGGGGCTTCTGGATGGAGTCACACCAGGGGTGGCCGATGTCCCCTTAATGTGATGTGGGATGTAGGTACAGTTTCCCTTTGGGCAACGGCACTGGATGCTTCCCTGCGATAGCGTAACTACGACAAACCAGGGCAAAGCCCCTCCCCAGCTCAGCCCCAGAGGGGGCTGGAGCGTCAGCAAGTAACTGGGGAGCTGGTGTTAGTGGAAGTGCCAGGATGGCTGTTTTGGGGTGGTCAGTGTTTGGGGGTTCAGAAATACCCTGGCCACATGTTGGTGCAGGGGTGTCAGCTCAGGGCTCACCATCCCCACGGGCAAAGGGGGTTTTTGCCCCAAGGGAGAGCAGGGGTGGATGGCTCAGTGCTGTACAGACAGCGACCAAGAGAACACCCCATGGCTGGTCTAGGCATGAGATGTGTCTGGGAAGGGAGAGTACCAAGGAACCGGGGTGAAAAGCCAGCGAGCAGCTGGGCTCACCTTGTTGCTGCTCTTGCCCTTTGTTTTGCTGGGGTTTTTGATATGAAATGATTTTTAAAGCCTGCAGGCACTGTTCCTCCTGGTGTCCCAGGAGCTGCAGATAAAGGGAAGGGAGCAGGTCCTCAGCATGAGCCAGAGCCATGCCAAACCTGCTGCTGTCTGTATCTAGGGGCCTTGGCCTGGGCTCTGCCTTTCGCTTTCCCACTGGTACCGCTCCCAGAGACAGTGTTGCTGCCCACGAGGGGACAGCAGTTGCGCTGGCTGCTTCTTGATATCTCCCAGTGGGTTTTTTTTCTTTACTGGAGTCTCCACATCACTGAGAGCACTCAGGCTCCAGGATGCTGCAGAGGGACGCTGGTGTGGATGTTCCCTTAGATGAACTCCACCCAGTGCTGGTCTGACAAGAGACACTGAGAACTTCAGAGGTGCCTTGGGGTGTTTTGCTACAACTCCTAGTGGCTGTGGTCCTTTTAACCTCTTTTGCTCTCTTTGTCCTTCTGCTTTGCAACCCTAGCCCAAGAAAGCTGGACCCTGGAGATCTTTCCTCAGTGAAGTGGCTGTTTGGACGCAGCCTGCTCCTCCTCCTGCTGCAGTAGCAATGCCAGTGTCCCCATGCAGCTGCAGTGAGGTGGGTGCCCTCCTTCGCCATCGGAACTCAGCTCCTTCATAGCTTCAGAGACTCACAGAACGGTTTGGGTTGGAAGGGACCTTAAAGACCATCCAGTTCCAACCCCCCTGCCATGGGCAGGGACACCTTCCACCAGCCCAGGTTGCTCCAAGCCCCATCCAACCTGGCCTTGAACCCTGCCAGGGAGGGGGCAGCCATGGCTTCTCTGGACAACCTGGGCCAGGGTCTCACCACCCTCACAGCAAAGAATTTCTTCCTAATATCTCATCTCAATCTCCCCTCTTTCAGTTTAAAACCGTTCTCCCTCGTCCCATCGCTCCACGCCCTTTTAAAAAGCCCCTCTCCATCTTTTCTGTAGCCCTTTCAGGTACTGGAAGGTGCTAGAAGGTCTCCCCTGAGCCTTCTTTTCTCCAGGCTGAAGAGCCCCAACTCTCTCAGCCTGTCTCCATAGCAGAGGTGCTCCAGCCCTCCTTCTAGACCTGGTGCAAAACCAAAGACAGCCACTGTGCCAAGGGAAATACAGCAGCTGGACACGCATCCCTCAACAGGAGTGGGCAAACTCTACACTCGTGTCCATCTTGGGAGAACTTTAAGACCAGAGTAGATGAAGCCCTGAGCAGCTTTCTCTGACTCCACAGCTGAGGGTGCTTTTCAGTGTGAATTTTCCTATGATTCAGGGCACCTGGTCCTAGAGGGTCCTGCAGGTTGGCAGGTGGCCATCCTCTCCTGAGGATTGCTGGAGATTTATCACCAGAGAGGCAAGCTCTGCACCAGCGTCCTGGGCCACCCACCCATCCCATTCCTTTGTGCCCCTTGTAAGTGGCTTCTTGAGCACGCTAGAAAATAAGAGGTCTACTTGTGAACTTCCCTGCCCCTGGGTATTTAGCAGTGTTGCTGTAGCCCGTGGCCAATTCCTCCTCCCTCACCATCTCTCCTTTCCCCTCCAGGAGCTCTTGGCCTGGGCAGGAGCGAATCCTGAGCATGGCGTAGCCGTGGCTATGGAGTAAGCCTGGGTGCGTGGGCAGAGCAGGAGGCTGAAGCTGGCTGCCCAGGCACCGGGGTGCCCTAATGCGTCCTGCCCACGCGCTCCTCGCCTCTGCCATGAATGATGCATCGACGATGGATTATGAACTGCTCTCCCCGTCCTTGGTTGAGCACCCAGCCAGCGCCGCGGGTATGGATGCCGAGCAGAAAACCGTCTTCGCCTTCGTCATCTTCCTCCTGGTCTTCTTGGTGATGCTGATGGTGCGCTGCTTCCGCATCCTGCTGGACCCCTACAGCCGCATGCCCGCCTCCTCCTGGACTGACCACAAGGAGGGGTTGGAGAGGGGCCAGTTTGACTACGCCTTGGTGTAGAGGGCAGGGATGGGGCGAGCCTGGGTGCTCCGTGTGCCTCCCACCCCAGCTGGCCCCGGCCCCGGCCCCCCCTTCCTCTGTGGTGTTGCCCCGAGCCCACAAAAATGCTCTGGGCAGGGAGGCGAGGTCGGGCTCTTGTCCGGGGTGGGTTTTCTAGGGGTTTCTCTCTTTTCTAAGCACTTTTCAGTTCTCTTCGCAGTCTGCGGGACTCATGGAGAGACGTGTTGGAGGGGCGATAGGACTCGGCGTGGTCCCCGCTGCCCCCCAGCAGCGTCGCATGCTGCGGTGAGGGGCAGGAGGCGATGGGGCAGGGCATGGCGGGACCTGCCCTCAGCCACAGCCCACGGGGCTCCTGGTCTGGGTGGCTCTGCCTGGTGCCAGGCCAGAGCTTTGACCCCCACCTCCTCCTGCCCCCCATGTCACCCTCGTCTGTGTCCCCCGGGCAGTGCTGACCGTGGTCCAGTGCGCACGTGTGTGTCCCTGTAGCTGAGCTGTGTCTGTTGGGGGGTTTATAGGCACCAGACCCAAGTGCTGGCTTTGTTCCTCTCTGTGTGGCAGCCCCAAGTGTCCCCCACAACAAGTGAGGGGGAGATGGAGACCCCCCCCCCATGCCCAGCCCCCTTTGGCATCCAGCCCGCTCTCTGCTTTACACCGCAGCGACCTGTCCCTGCCCAGCTGGTGAAGATGGTCTGAGCAAGCTGTGGTCATGCAGCTCCCTGCAGCCCTGCCTGGGTGGCCCTGCTGACATCCCAGGAGGGATCAAAGGTCCCACACGACGCTTGGGAGATGCTCCTCAACCAGCCCAAGCCTGGCAGCATCCCACCAGCATCCCACTCTGGCAGGGTCTGGGTGGCCTCCCCATGTGCAGGGGGTTGCTGGGGGGTGGCCAACCCTTCCATCCTGCATCTGGATATCAGAAGGGCTGTGTAAGTAGTAGAGGGAAAACCCAAGGCTGTCCTCCTGCCCCTCTGTGGGAGCCATGCCTGGTGAGTAGGAGTGCTGCAGCTAGCCCCCGGGCTAGAAAAAGCCATGGTGGGTTATGGCTGTGGGCCGGTGAGAAGGTTTGGACTAAGGGATTTGAGCCCGTGGGGGAGAATCTTCTCCCCCACCATGGAAATAAAGCTGCACTGTGCTAACCCCACACAGCTCTTCCTCTGCTCTTTGCTGCGTCCCAGGAGGCACTTGGAGAGGACCGGCCGCTCCCCCGGCAGTGGTTGCTGCCCCATCTCGCTCAGGCTGAGCCGAGACCCCCCCATCTCAGCACCAGCTGGAGACTGTAAGCCTGGAGGTAGGGTTTGAGCTAAACTCAACCAGCTGGACCCTGGCACGATCTCAGGCCAAGCACCCATATCCTCACCCCCCCCCCCCCGCACTGCACCGTCTGGACGAGACCCACATCACACGAGCTCTGCTCGGCACAACCACTGCTCTGCAACACCACCAGCAAGCAGCAAGGATGGTGCTGCTGCTCCTCAGAGGGGCTGAGCCAAGAGCCGAGGGTGCCCACAGCACCAGGCAGGTGAGCAGGGCAGGCGCGGTGCCAGCAGGAGGTTTGCCTCAGCTCTCCTGCATCAGAGAATCACAGAATCATTTTGGTTGGAAAGGACCTTTATGATCATCGAGTCCAACCGTTAACCCAGCACTGCCAAGGCCACCACTAACCCGTGTCCCTCAGCACCACATCTACACAGCTTTTAAATCCCTCCAGGGATGGGGACTCCACCACTGCCCTGGGCAGCCTTTGCGAGCGCTTGACAACCCTTTTGATGAAGAAATTGTCCCTGATCTCCAACCTAAACCTCCCCTGGCACAACTTGAGGCCGTTTCCTCTCATCCCATCACTTGTTTGCTGGGAGAAGAGACCGACCCCCCCACCTCACTACAACCTCCTTTCAGGTAGTTGTAGACAGCAATAAGGTCTCCCCTCTGTCTCCTCTCCACCAGCCCTTCTTTGTGCCCCCCCATCCCATCCCAGCCCCTGTAACCTCTCCTCAGCCCAGCAGCAATGATGGGGTGCAGACACCTCTCTGTTGGTCTCAGACCTTTGGCATCGTTCTCCTTCCACTCCCCTTGTTGGGAGAGAGCAAAGGACGAGGAGAGACCATGCTGATGCGTCCTTCCCTCCTCCCTCATCTGCCTCCTGCTCTGAAGCTTTGGGAAGGACCCCCTGGGCACCCATGGGTGCTGGGACATGCAGGGATAGAAGAGATGGGTGAGGTTGTCAGAGGGAAACTGTGTCCCTGAGGAACACAGGCAAGAAACCTGCCTGGGCTGCCTCCGTGGTGGAGCTAGGATGGGTCCTACCTCTGATATGGCCCCTTGACCCCAGCAGGGTGCTGCCGCCGCTGCGCCCAGACGAGGAGGAAGACACAGACCCACTTAACCCAAAATAATTTTATTGTTGCTGTTGCTTCTGATACAAAAAAAGGAATTCCACAAAGAGGCACCTCTCTGTGCGGGACAAGGGGGCACAGGTTGTGGGTTTCAATGCTTCCCAAATATAAAAAAAAAAACAACCAGCAAGAAATGTCAGTAAAAAAAAAAGACAAAACACCGCACCAGAGAGGAATGAAGGAAACCTTGAGCTTTTTTCACTTGAGACTTTTGGCTCAACACACACACACAAACCCAGCTCTGCTAATTTATTATTATTAATAGTTTTTGTTTTTTTTTTTTAAAAAAAAAAGCACCTGTTGGAAAAACAAACAAAAAATAATAATAAAAAAAAAAAAAACCCAAACATGAGGCCACCCATCCTGTCACAAGCTCTGGGACTCTTGCAAAATCCAGAGTCTGGAGCTGCGTTACGCAAAAGAGTTTTCAAGTTTGCCGTTAGCCCAAATACAGTATACAGACACTTCCCCCACCCCCTGCGGCGGCAGCGTACCAGGAAAAAAATAAAAAAATAAAACAAAAAACAACAAACCCTCCCCACAAGTACAAAAAAAAAAAAAAAATAAAGCTACAGGAATATGCACTCCTCACACCAACGAGCAACCGTAACTTTGGTGGTTATACATAAATATGAGAGGGTGGATGGATACAGTGCACTAACGCTGACGGGTCAAGACCAGCACCAGCTTCTGAAAGCACCTTTGGGTTGGGATAAGGTAGTTCTGTGTGTCACCGGAGGGAACGAGCACCTGGTTGGCCCGTGACGCCGCACGGGGTTGATGCGAAACTGAAAAAGATTCATGCAAAAAAAAAATAGGGGATGGATCGCAGAGAGCAGCTGGGGGAAGGATGCTCTTGAGGGAGGAAGAAAAGCCCACCTGGACTTGAGGCAGCAGGGAGACCTCGAGTCACTTAATTCATATTTTCCAGACTCTTTTTAGTGCACTCTTTTTGGTGCCACACGGGTCCTGCCCAGCCCTCCGTCCCCGCTGGCGTGGGGAGCAGCCAGGTGCTCTCCACCAGACTCAGGACATTTTAGTTTGTCCAACCATGGTCAACAATGCAAGTATTTGCCTTTCCCCAGAGCTCCTCCTCATTTATAGACAGACACATTATCCCCTGGATTTGCTGGAGCTCTGGAAAAGCCCTTCCAGCCCTGATCTTTGGAGGGCATGCACGTGTTTGGTGGGACAAGCCCAGGGTACCTCCAGGAGCCTGCGGTCCCGTGGCCTGGCTGCTCCGGGAGGTGAGGTTAGCAACCCGAAGTGCCCCTTTGCTCAGAGGTGACCTTTGCTGTTGGACAGAGGAGCCCAAAAGGACCAGAGGACTTGGGGAGGACAGAGAGAGAGAGGGACAGAGCACAGCCAGGGTAGGGATGGGATGGTTTCTGCAGCACCATCGTGACAAGGGGCTGTGGGAGGGTGTATGGCCTGTGACCATGAAGGACACGCAGCTTCCCCATGGCACTGCCTTTGCCAGCAGTATCTTGGTTAAAGGAGACAGGCAGGAGCTGAGCAGAGGGAGGGAGTCCCTGCTAACAAGGTTGGAACCTTTGGCGAAGCTTTCACGAGCTCTTTTGCAGCGTGGCTTGGGTTTTGACTCAAGCAGAGTGTCCCTGCGTGGCCAAGGTGAGCGCCGAGCCCAGAGGGACGTTTCCCACCAGCGGGGGAGGCGGTGGCAGGGGGTGCAGCGAGAGAAGAGGCAGTTGTTTCCAGGTGGGGATGGCAAGGCTAAGGACTGTGCTGTCGGTTGGGTGGGTGGATCTCACGGATGTTAGTAGAGCTGGAGTTGGAGCTTCATCCTCAGTGCTTGGCCCAGCTCCCCCGCTAAGTAGTTGAGGTGGTTCTTGGCCTCTAGTTTCTGCAGTTCCCTCTTGCGGTACAGGGGCACGCTCACGATTTCCAGCAGGTAGGTGCCAGGCACTATTTTCTTGCGGCCAAGGTGCAGGTAGCTGAGCCCCTCTTTTTGGTGGATGCGGAAGTAGCCGTCCTCATTCCCGTGGGAGATGAGGTACCGCACGCGGTTCTCCAGGGGCTCCACAGCTGGCAGGAGCTCCAGGATGTGCTCCTTGTGAGCCAGGTCAGAGAGGTTCAGCATCATGGACAGAGGAGCATCCACATCCATGCTGGCCAAGTTCACAGTGTGATCCTTTGAAAGGAACCAGGCGTGTTACTTACACGTACCAGGAAAAGCTCACGGCCAGGTGAAGGAGGACTTGATTTAGAGGAGTTCTGCCCCATTGGCCACCCCAAAGCACCTCTGAGAAGTGCCTACGACTTCTATGGTGCTTGCTTTCCTTCAGGTGTTTCTTGGTACCCAGTCTGTGTCCCTGAGACTGAACTAGCCTGTACACAGCCCTCACCTTCAGGGGGAGAACCAGTAATTTCATGGGCATTTTCCTCCCAAGGCATGAAGGGCCCATAATGACCTCCCAGTCTACTCTGTCCTGCCCAGGCCTGTGAACTTCTTGGGGAAGCCTTGGACAGAGGCCAGAGCTTACCTCCACAGAAGAACCTGTATTTACAGTGACAGGTCTAGTCTGGAGTCAGACTGTAAGTGCTGACAGTCCTCTATGGCCCTATGGGAGCTGCTCCCCCATCAGCTCCCCTGGCAAGGAAACATATGCTTTATTCCTTGGTTGCACCTATCTCCAGAGATTTGTGGCCAAACCACACAAGTTTGTGTCACTTAAGATTTTCCTGACCTCCTCTAAGGTATTGTGAAAGACCTTGAACTTCTGGATTCAGTGGCATCCACAAGCACCCAGCGTGGGCAGGTACAGAGGGAGCTGCTATCTCTGTCCAGACTGAGGCAGCCCCGCAGGAACAGCCACACTGCACAGGATCCCCCAAGTGACCCAGCTCTTGCCTTGCTCCACCCCATCCAGGACGCCATGGATCTCTTACCTGGTGCTTCTCAGTGCCATTGACACTGCGTCGCTGCCGACCCCTCTTGGGGTAGCCATTTATCTTGCACTCATAGCAGGTTTCAGGGGAGAGCAGGTTGTCTTCATCCTCTTCTTGGGGGGCAGGAAGGTAGGAACCTTTCCCAAAACCCAAGCCAGAAATACAGTGTCTGGTGGCAGAAGAGCAGAGAGACTCATTTCAGATTCATGCTTCAAGAAGGAAATCTTACCGTTGCCCTCAGACGTTCTCCATGTGGCACCCAGAAACACGTGGAGGATCATGCCTGGGTATAGGACATGGCTTGTACGGAATGGCTTGTACACAGGACATGCCTGAGGAGACCAGGTCACATCTTTAGACGTGGCCAGTAGGTTTAATTGTTTTTCACTCTGGGCTAGATGGATCTGCAGAGCATCCTCTACAGTCCCAGCAGCTGAACTAACCATTGGATTAGTGAAATGGAAGAGGAGATGGGCATTAGCATGAGGATTTGTGATGGGTGAGGAACAGTCTGGCGTGGAGAAGCTGAGGACTCATGTGGGTATGGGAGCTCGGTGGCTCCTGGGGCACCTTCAGGAGCAGAAGTGTAGTGATGGAGCACACCTGGGGGCACCAGGCACTTGGCAGCCTGCAATATCCCCCAGGAGCGTAGAGGTGCCTGTGGGGACTACGTGCTGGCTGCTCTCTTACCCTTGTCCTGCTCGGAAGTAGCCTCCAGGGCAGCCGCAGAGGTAGCCCCCGTCCGTGTTGGAGCAGCCGTAGCTGCAGGGGCTGCCGCCCGCAGAGCATTCGTCCACATCCTGGCACCCCCCAAACGCCTGGTCAAAGTCGAAGCCAGACGGGCAGACGCACTTGAAACTTCCCAGCGTGTTGTAGCAGGAGGCGGAGCCGCAGGCAGTGGGGCTGGAGCACTCGTTTTCATCTGCACCCAGAGACAGCAGAACCAGTCAGACACTCAGTGGAAGGGAATTCCTGCGCTGCTGGTGCTCCTCACCCTACATGGCCGAGGAGATCTGCCCCTGGTCATCGCTGAGCTGGCAGCAGGCTCCCTTCTCCTGCTGCCCTGCGAGACCTCATCCCATGCAGGTCCCCGAAGGACTGCCTGGATTTTTTTTATCCTCCTGCAATGCAGGGAGCTGCTGGCGTCACAGAATCCCAGAATCCCAGACTGGTTGGGGTTGGAACTGGTTGGGTAGTGAGACCCTGGCCCAGGTTGCCCAGTGAAGCTGTGGCTGCCCCCTCCCTGGCAGTGTTCAAGACCAGGTTGGATGGGGCTTGGAGCAACCTGGTCTGGTGGAAGGTGTTCCTGCCTGTGGCAGGGGATTGGAACTAGATGGTCTGTAAGGTCCCTTCAAACACAAACCAGTCTGTGACTCTATGATTCTATGGAAGGGACCTCTGGGGATCATCCAGTCCAACCCCCTGCCAAAGCAGGGTCACCCAGAGCACGTTGCACAGGGTCGTGTCCAGGTGGGTTTGAATATCTCCAGAGAAGGAGACTCCCCACCCTCCCTGGGCAGCCTGTCCCAGGGCTCTGGCACCCCCACAGTAAAGAAGTTTTTCCTCATTTTCAGATGGAACTTCCCATGTTTCAGTTTGTGCCCGTTGCCCCTTGTCCTGTCGCTGGGCACCACTGAGAAGAGCCTGGCCCCATCCCCTTGGCACTCGCCCCTGAGGTATTTGTGAGCATTGATAAGATCCCCCCTCAGTCTGCTCTTCTCCAGGCTAAAAGGACCCAGCATCAGGAGCACGGGGAGCTCAGCACTCTGCAGAGCAGCTTCCTGATGGTCTCTCTTGCAGGGAGAACCTGGGGCAGGGCAGGGGCACCATCTCTGGGCACGGGCACCGTCTGCCTCTGGGGCTGGGCAGGAAGCTCACTGCTGAGTTTGCAGAGATTAATCCAGAATCCAGTGTCAGACACAGCCAGGGGTGGCTGGAGAAGGACTCGGGGCTGAGCCACCCTCTATCCCCCACCCCACAGCTACAGGATCCCAGAGCCCCCATCCCACACTCACCCACACACTGGTTCCACTGGTAGTGCTGCACGTAGCCCTGCGGACAGCCGCAGCGGTAGCCTCCCAGCACGTTCTGGCAGCCGTGCTGGCACCGATGGTTTCCATCGCACTCGTCCACATCTGCAGCAACGTAACACAGATGGTGGTGAGAGAACTTCTCCCCACTTCTCGTGGGCAGCGCTGGGTGCACAGAGACCACGTGCACAGGGTACGTGCCTGGCAGCCAGCACCCTTGAGGGTGCTCATGGGGGTGGGCGGGTGGTTCTTCTGCCTAATTATGTCTCTGCAGCTTGGACCTAAATAACACCCTCAGCCCCAAGGCCGCCACACCTCCCCTTGCAGCCCCTGCTTGGATGTTTTTTGCTTTAAGGCCTAGCCTGGACCATTACCAGATCTGTTCTTCTTCGGGCTGCCTGTGTTGAACAGAGGCTTTTCTTTAGCTCAGCACGTGGTGGGTTTTGGCCAGCATGATGAGATACAGGACTGGTCCTTTTTTACCTTTGGCTGCTATGGTTGCAGCACCAAGACCTTCATGACCTTGTCCAAGAGCCAGTCTTCCCCCAGGCAGGTCAGGCACTGACCTCTCCTTTGCCCCAGAGCTTCCCAGGTGGGTTTTTGGTGCCCCACAGTAAGGATTAGACCCTTCTTGGCTGGACTGAGCTGCTTTAGAGACTGTGAGTGAACTAGGAACTCTTCCACGTGGAACACGTGTCCGTCAAAGCCCCAGAGACACAGACCCACCTTCGCAGTTGACGCCAGAGCTGTCCAGGGAGAATCCTTTCTGACACTCGCAGTTGTAGCTGCCTGGCGTGTTCAGACACTGTCCCTTGGCCCCGCACAGAGAAGGCTGAGCTGTGCACTCGTTATTGTCTGCAAAACACCGATGGCCGCTTCTAAGTCCCTCCCCAAGGACGTGGCTGGGTGCAAGCTTTGCAGAGAGCTACCTTGCGTCGTGGAGCTCAGCCCAGCCTGAGTAGCAGAGAGACAAGCAAGATGCACAACCCTAGGCTGGTTGGAGAGGGGCAGGACTCCAGAGCCGGAGCTGGGGGGCTGGAAAGACTCTCCTGGGCTCAAAGGTAACACACAAGGACCTTAGTGGGGCTGTAGAGCAGAGCAGTGACCGCCTCTACTCACCGATGCAGGATGAGTGGTGCTGAGTGAAGCCCGGGGGGCATTTGCAGTTGAATCCTCCGATGATGTTCACGCAGAGGAACTGGCAGTTGTGCTGCTTGGTGGAACACTCATCCAGATCTAAAGCAACAAGCACAAGAACACGTGCCTCAGTTGATCTTACCGAGGTATCTTTGTGGGCTGAGTCTGTGACACCCGCGTGTACGCGGTGATACACAGTGGTCCTGGGCAGATCAGGACCTGACATGGACCAGCCTCAGGAACACCCCCCACACAATTCTGCCATGAGAATCACAAGTCCAGGGAGCAGCTGCCAGCACCGAGAGGAGCCCTGACAGTCCCCAGCTCACTCGCAGGAGATGTGCTGGCTCAAGGCTCCGGGAGCTCAGCACAGCTTGGGATATGCTGGGCAGTCTGTAGCAAAGGGCAAGGAGTATTTTTTTTTCCTGATGAGACAGATGTAGAGCATCTGAAGAGGGATGAAACCCCGACACATCAGTCCACGAGGGTCCATCATGGCCCCTTTATCCGTGCCTAGCCTTGTCCTGTGGCTGAGCAGAAGGACCTGACTGTTCTGTCACATGTTCATCAGCTCTTGCCATCCCCACCCCGCTGCCAGAGATGAGGCAGGGTCCCTGCTGCCTTCTCCCGGCTAAATACCTTTGCAGATCTTCCCATCTTCTTGCAGGATGTACCCTCGGGGGCAGGAGCACTGGTAGCTGCCTTCTGTGTTCTTGCAGATGAAGTTACACGGCTTAGGGGACTGGTTACACTCATCCAAATCTAGACTCAAGAGACAAGACACATCAGCATTCACAGGTCGTGCTGCTGGGCTGGGTCCCCACCACCCCTTGGACCATGCGGTCTACCAAGGGGCTCCTGAATACAACGTGATCCCAGGTTTCATGGCCGCACATGACTAAGTGGTCAGAGGGCCCTATGGATCCTGGCACTCCCTGCCCCAGATAAATTCATCTTTTCCACTCTCCAGGAGGGAGCGCCTTGGTTTGAGCCAGCACAACAAATCTAGGAGATCTCCTGCATGAAAAGAGCTGAATCACCTCCCTGCTCAGACATGGGATGTTGTGTGACCTGGTGGATCTCAGTGACATCCTCCCCAGCCCCTTCCTAGCTGAAGAGACGGGTAGATGCTCCTCTTGACTACTGAGAACATCAGGGATGGGGCCAGTTCTGTACTTCTGGGGCTTTGCTACCCCTGCCCAGCAGGGAGTAGCAGCCATGGCTCTGACAAAGCCCATAACTTTGAGCCAGGCTGGAGGGTGCAGAGCTGGAGAAAGGGCAAGGATGTTTAGAGAGGAACCTTGTCCTGGTGCTCAAGGTCATATCCACCCTTCTCCTAGGCACAGGGCTTGGTTTCTGGGAGCCAAGACCTGTTTTCCACCCCGTGTCTAGGACACACAGCCACTGGCATGGTCCTGAACACCATCTCAGTGCTGGAAGCACAGCACATCCTCAACTCCTTCAGTATTCCTCCAGATGCCTGCAGCTGTGATTCCAGACGTGCCTTTTATGTCAACATCTGGATTCCCAACACGGCACTCAGGCTGGCCAAAACCACCTGACCTACCAACGAAAAGTTTGGCTGCTCACAGACTTTAATCCCTGGATCACACTCCCTGCCAGCCCCTGTGACCCCTGGGTTCAGAGGGAGAAGACAAGGAGCCTGGGTTTTAAGGAGTTAAACCACATGGAGTGATGAGTTTGCTGGAGAGAGGACAATGCAACAGGGCAAAGTGTCCAGAGCCCTGCTACAGGTATGCAGGATGGTATGGCCAGAGGTGATGGGGGGTCCCAGGTGGGGGTACAGGACCCTCTCTCTGCATGCGGAAAAGGAGGGGTGGAAGTCTGCCCAGGCCAAGGGCTGCCCGGAGACAGGGGTTTCCTTCTCCCACCTCACCTACGCAGGCTGTGCCCGTGATGTCCGCCGTGTAGCCCAGCCTGCAGTGGCAGCGGAAGGAGCCGATGCTGTTGATGCACTGTCCGTTCTTGCAGAGGTTGGGCAGCACCTTGCACTCGTCGATGTCTGCGGGAGGGAGGGGAGTGACCTGTTAGTGCCAAGGCTGCCCCTGTCCCCGTGCTCCTGTGCCAGCACTGTGCCAGGGCAGCTCAGACACTCCCTGGGACACCAGAGACATTCAGGGAGTTGTAAGATAATGTCACAGAGGCGTCTTGTGGAGGTCTGTCCCAGCCAGTTCCCAGGGGAATTCTGCCTGTACCCACATCTCTGCTTTCTCCCCTCTGCATTGGAGGTGATTGGGGTCCCAGCTCACCTCTCCCATCAGTGGAGTACCCTGGCCCATGAGGACACATTTTCTTGTACTGGGTGGTTCCAGGAAGGGGGCAGAGCTCACACTGGGGGCCCCAGCTGCGCCCACTGTTGCAGCAGCACTCCGACTTGGTGACCAGGTTGCGGTTGGTGGAGGACATCTGACACATGGTTTGCAGTACTTCAGTGAAGCAGAATCCTTGGCGGGTGTCTGGACACAGAGAGTGGGGATACAAGTTCAGGATCTGAGTCAGTGTCAGCACCAGGGACAACCGAGCAGCTTCTCCAGCCTGTGCCAGTTCCAGCATGGAGGGTGGTGTGGTTTGGATAACGCTAAAGGTAAAGGTGATGCCCCAACAACCTTTCTGCTCAGAAACCTTGAAACACCTGAAAAGCATCATCTGCTACTAAACAGAGGCCGCTCAAGACCCTCCAGGACTTGGTACTTACCAATACACTCGGTGCCGGAGGGACTGACTTCAAAACCTTCATTGCAGTCGCAGCGGTAACTTCCCACCGTGTTGACGCAGCGGCCGTTGGGGCAGATTCCAGGCTTGGTGCGACACTCGTTCTCGTCTAGGAAGGAAGGAGCCACAAAGAGCTGCGGTGAGGCACAGGACAAATTTCAGCTTCCCATTAGTTCTCATGCTACCACGCAGTTTGAAACGCCCTCCCGTAGTCTTGAGGAGCACTTCCATATCCTTAGGCAGCTGAGAAACACATCCACCTGCCCTGGACCTCTCCCAAAGCAGGGTGGCTGAGTACCAGGCTTCCCTGCTTTGCACATTCTCCACCTGGAAGTGGCCAAGCTGCTGGGCTAGGAGCAGAGCTGGGCTGGCTCTGCATTCCTGCTCTGCCTAACACTGTGCAGGGCTGGGGGGTCCAGCGTGATCCCTTCCAAAAGCAGCTCAGTGCAAAGCAGCTTGACACAGACATGGAAAGACTCAACAGAAAGGACACGTGGCATAATGCTGTGTCATCCTGTGCTGGAACTGTGTAGACCCACGGGTCCAGAGATGAAGAGGTTTTTTTTGTGTGTGCAGGCATCTAGTAGGACATACAGGAAGTTCTGACACATGGGAAACCCCAGGGAGGAGCTGTTTGACAGAGGGACATAAATTAAAGCTACGTGGACAACGCCTAGAAGAGGATGGTCTCCAGCCTGGTCCTTGGTACCTGTGCAGCCCTCTCCATCGGGCCTGCGTTGCATTCCTGGGGGGCAGATGCACATGAAGGTGCCAATGAGATTCTTGCACAGCATCCCTCGAGACTCGCAGTCGTGCAGTCCCTCTGCACACTCGTCCAGATCTGCAACCGAGAACCTCATGAGACCACGTTCAACCTGCCAGTTCTGCAGCACCGTGGGGGCAACTAGGAACTGAGCGCTCCCATCTGCGCTGCTCTGCCAATCCCTGCTGCCTTGGTCCAGGCTGGCTGGCACACAGCATGGACACCAAGGTAGGTGAGAGGGAGCACCAGCCCAGAGATGCCAGCTCAGAAGTTCTGCCTTCTCTCTGTACAGCACCCAAGAGAGCGTGGGAGCTCCCCTATATGGGTCCAAAAGGGGATTTTACCTCTGCACATTCTTCTGTCTTCTCGAAGGGCGTATCCAGAAGGGCAGGTGCACTCATAGGAGCCAAAGGTGTTGATGCAGCGGAAGGCACAGAGCAGGGGATTCAGTGCGCATTCGTTGATGTCTGGGAGGCAGGAGAGAGGAGAGAGGTTGGGACTGCGCTCTCAGCAGAGTCAGCTGGGAAGTAACGGTGGTGGACCTCCCCAGGACCGCCCCCCCTCCCCAGGCATTCATCTCATGAGAACTTTGTTCCACCAAGGCTTCCTGTCATGGTCTTGAGTTGCAGAGGGACAGACACCTGGTGTCTCAGCAGCTTTGGTGGGGATGGGGTCATGGCTCCTTGGTGAGGCAGCTCCTGGGCTCCAGCCTCAGAGGAAGCCAGAGGGGACCAACGCTGATGTACACACTGCTGTGGAGATGAGCCCCAACCAGCTTTTCTGCACTGTCCCTTGGAGGCTGACCTGACTGCTGCTCACCCAGGCAGTGACCCAGTGGGGTCACACACATGGCCCGGTATGCAATGGGGGTGAAGGGATTGTCCCACAGCAGAGTTACCTTCGCATGTCATCATGGGACCTGGCTCAAAGCCCTCATCACAGGCGCACTCGAAGCCTCCCACCACGTTGGTGCAGGTGCCGTTCCCACAAGGGTTGCCAATGGAGCACTCATCGGTATCTGGAGGAACCCGGGACCACGTTAGGTGATGAGTTAGACAGGGAAGGCGCAGGCTGGTCTCTTCTTGCAGCCAGAGCATTCAAACAAGCCCAGCAAAGCCAGGAGCCAGGGGTAAAACACAAAGGGGCAAGGGAGAAGCGAGTTCCTTCTCTCTCCACACACACACATGCTCATAGCTCCCCACGCAGACCCTTACCCACGCAGTTGACGCCTGTGTAGTCCAGGTTGTACCCGAAGGGGCACTCACAGCGGAAGGACCCATCGGTGTTAATGCAGGCTCCGTTGATGCAGACACCCAGGTTCTCAGAGCATTCATTAACATCTAGAAAAGAATCCAAGGCAATGAAACCTCATGTGAGCACGTAGCCACAAACATACCCCTGTCCTCTCAGGACTGACCCTGCAATCCCAGATACTCCCTCTCCAGAGCTGGTAGCTGAACCACTGGTGAGCACTCAGAGTTCATGAGCTTGGGAGGGAACCCAGTCCTACATCCCTCCCCTTCTGCCACTGGGATTCAACCCTGCTCTCCAAATAGCCTACGTCTGGTTGCTTCTAGGCAAACTTCCCACCTCCCCACAGGACAAATTTCTCCTCATCTCTAGATCAGACCTTACCTTCTCGGGTGTCACCTGGGCCTGGGATGGCTCCATGGCCATATGGACACAGCTCCTGGAAGGCAACTGGAAAAAAGCAAAAAAGGGAGATGATACACTCACAAGTGCTTCCACTCCCAGAAGCTGAAATGTGCTTTGGAGGCTTCTAGGGCATGACTGGGAGCTTGACAGCTCACTGCCTGTGGGAGGCCACTAAACTCCCACGGCTGGTTGGGAAACACCTGAGCTTGCCTTGGATCTGGAGGCACTGAGATGCTTTTGCCTTATCTAAAGCCCCGCAGAGAACTGAGAGCAAGTCCGAAGCAGAAAAAGCAATCCATTTCCCAAGAGCCTGACCGTGGTTGCTGGAGATCCAAGGAATGCTGCAGAGTCCAGTAAGGGCTACTAGGTCTCTAGAGTACTCTCCAGGTGGAAGAGCCCACTTTGCTGGACGCCTTGCATTGCTGGTTGTCCTGCACACCTTCCCCACACCCTGTGCACGTCGGAGACGCACGCAGCTCTCTCTCCCATGGAGCTCGGTTCCAGCACACCTACCGTTTCCTTCCTGTGGACACAGCTCACAGGGATCTCCCCAGCCTTCTCCTGGCATCTTGCTGCAGCAACACCGAGCCTTGGTGGTGTTGAAGGCCTTGGGGACAGAGCATTTGCCGTTGTCAAAGCGAGTGAAGCAGAAGCTCTGGCGAGTATCTGTAAGAGGATGGGGAAATGCACAGGTCATTGCAGACATCCAGGATGGTGATGCTCCCCCTGCCCACCACGAGGAGCCACACTCACCAAAGCACCGTCGGCCGTTATCAGACAGCACGAAGCCTGGAGGACAGACACACTGGAAGCTGCCAGGGGTGTTGGTGCATGTCCCGAAGAGGCAGATGTTGGGCTCCTCTTCACACTCGTTGATATCTGGGAGCACCAGGGACATATTACTTACAGAGCAGCCAAAGGTCACTCCTCTCCTCATTGCATTAAAACCAGGTGAAGCTGTGATGTCTGGGGAGCTCTGATGCCAGCAGGACACCACCCCAGCCCTACCCCTTAACCCACCCTCAAGTCAAATGGGACAATGAAGAGACCAGCAAAACCACCGAGCCTCCTCCATGTTCAATTGCTTTCCAGAAGATATTTGGGGGTGCTGCTGCATGCCCCAGCCCACTCAGGAAGAACATGGTTGTTCTGGGACTAGTCCAAGGTGACCACATGCTGTGCTGGAAATGGAGGAGGCAGAGAGCCAACGTTACCGATGCAGTTGTCGTTCTGCACCTCATACCCAGGGGGGCAGATACAGCGGAAGGAGCCCTCCAGGTTCTGGCAGGTGCCCGGGGCGCAGGTCCCAGGCAGGCTCACGCACTCGTTGATGTCTGCAGAGGAAGGGAAATAACCAGTGGTAGTGTCTGTGCTCAGCTCAGAGGACTTGGGTGCAGGTGCACCCAGGCCCTACCTGCATCTACACTCTGCTTTGCCCCAAAGATGCAAGGGGACCACATAGGACGTTTTCCAGGATGCTCTGCCTTGTGTACCCTGAGCACAGGGACTCGGCCCTGCAGGACCTGGTGCTGCAGAAGGCAGCGTGGTGGGCACAAGTAACCGGAGTACAACGTGCCTGTCTGCCCCCACAGCCCCTGCCTGCAGGGTGGTTCCCAAGGTGTCCCTGGTACAACTCTGCATGCTTTAGGGGCACAGACAGGACAATATTTCTCACTGCCTGCAGATCTCAGGACATGGAAGGGGACTGGCTTGACTGTTCCCTGCATTGCTGGAAAGGAGATGCAGGCACAGTGGGGCCCAGTCCAGCTCTCCACGGGCAGGCAAATGACCAGGCTTTGGCTCCAGAGGACTTGGAGCCTTGTGAGCGGTTCTGGAGAGTCCACTGCTCAGTTGCCTTTGATGGGACCAGCCTGGGGACCACATCCCACAGCACAGCACAGTGCCAGCCGTGCCAACATACAGCTCAGCCCACTGGGAAGGGCCAGCCTGCTGCCCGGACACTCACCTACACAGTTCTTCCCATCAGGGGTCCGGTCATACCCCTCTTGGCACAGGCACTGGAAGGAGCCGATGCTGTTGATGCACTGGCCGTTTCGACACACCTGCCCCACCAGGGATGAACACTCATCAATGTCTGCGGGAGGGAAACGATAAGCACAACGGGAAGAGAGATGCACAGCACGTGAGCGTCAGCGTGCCACCGTAGCCAGCCCTACACCTCAGACACGTACAACGACCCCTACAGCCACCGCCAGGTGACACCCAGAGGTCAATTCTACAGCCTCTGCCAGGTGAGAGCCAGAGCTGACCCCCCCGTACGCCGCTGTGTGACACCCCACGGCCATCGCCACGTGGACCCCAGTCAGCAATCAGGATTTCATGCAACTCACCCATGCAGTCGTTGTTGTGTGTCAGCTCGAAGCCAGGGAAGCAGAGGCAGTTGTAGGAGCCGACGGTGTTCTTGCAGGTCCCGTTTCCACACGGCTGCCGGTTACACTCATCGATATCTGCAGAGAGAAGGTCACAGCTGATTCAGAGGCCGAGTGAGATGAGAGCCACTGTCTTGGGTGTGCAGGCAGGGTCCAGGGAGCTGCACAACACCCCTGTGGCTTGCAGGGGCAGCCTGGGCTCGAGAGGACACTGTGGCCCTTGACTGTCCTTGGCACTTCCCAGCGGGCGCTGGAGAGTCCTGCTACGTGGTTCACGGCGGGGCTGTGGCAGTCACACTGACCCATGCACATGGTCTGCTCCCCCGTGGCCTTGAAGCCGTTGTGGCAGATGCAGACGTAGCTGCCCTCGGTGTCAACGCAGTCCCCGTGGCTGCAGACATTGGGGATCTCCTGGCATTCGTTGCGACCTAAAACAAAGCAAAGCAGGTACTAGTGAGCAGAAGGGAGGGATGAAATGGGAAGAGCCGAGGCACTGGCCTTCTGCAGACCCCTGCCTGCTGGTGGGAAGCTGTGTCAGTGAGCAGCAGCACAGCAGAGCGGGGTCTCTGTTTGCTGAGAGGTGGCTTCACAGAGAACAAGATTTATGCATGGCCATGTCTAAAAAAAAATAAATGTCATTAGAGAAAATGGCCTGAGCTCCTGGACTAAAGCTGCACTTCACAGAGGCCTTTTCTCATCCCTCAGGAGCCCACAGTCTCGCCTGCGGGCAGGCAGGTCCTGCTTGACTAACGTGATCTCCTCCTATGACAAGGTGACCCGCTTAGTGGATGAGGGAAAGGCTGTGGATGTTGTTTACTTGGACTTTAGTAAAGCCTTTGACACTATTTCCCACAGCATTCTCTCAGAAAAACTGCCTGCTCATGGCTTGGACAGGTGGACTGTTCGCTGGGTGAAAAACCAACTGGATGGCCAAGCCCAAAGAGTTGTGGTGAATGGAGTTAAATCCGGCTGGTGGCTGGTCACCAGTGGTGTTCCCCAGGGCTCGGTGTTGGGGCTGGTTCTGTTCAATATCTTTATCAATGATCTGGACAAGGGGATCGAGTTCACCCTCTAAGTTCACAGATGACACCAAGTTGGGCGGGAGTGTTGATCTGTTGGAGGGCAGGAGGCTCTGCAGAGGGGTCTGGATAGGTTGGATCAGTGGGCTGAGACCAACTGTATGAGGTTCAACAAGGCCAAGTGTCGGGTCCTGCACTTGGGGCACAACAACCCCATGCACTGCTACAGGCTGGGGGCAGAGTGGCTGGAAAGTGCCTAGTGGAAAAGGACCTGGGGGTGTCAGTCAATGGCCGGCTGAATGGGAGCCAGCAGCGTGCCCAGGTGGCCAAGAAGGCCACCAGCATCCTGGCTTGTACCAGCACTAGTGTGGCCAGCAGGACGAGGGCAGGGATCGTCCCCCTGTGCTCGGCACTGGTGAGGCCACACCTCGAATCCTGGGTGCAGTTTTGGGTCCCTCACGACAAGAAAGACATCGAGGTGCTGGAGCGAGTCCAGAGAAGGGCAACGGAGCTGGGGAAGGGTCTGGGGCACAAGTGTGATGAGGAGCGGCTGAGGGACCTGGGGGTGTTTAGCCTGAAGAAAAGGAGGCTGAGGGGAGACCTTCTTGCTCTCTACAACTGCCTGAAAGGAGGGTGTAGCGAGGTGGGGGGGTCGGTCTCTTCTCCCAGCAAACAAGTGATGGGATGAGAGGAAACTGCCTCAAGTTGTGCCAGGGGAGGTTTAGATTGGAGATCAGGAGCAATTTCTTCACCAAAAGGGTTGTCAAGCCCTGGAACAGGCTGCCCAGGGCAGTGGTGGAGTCCCCATCCCTGGAGGGATTTAAAAGCCATGTAGATGTGGTGCTGAGGGACATGGGTTAGTGGTGGCCTTGGCAGTGCTGGGTTAACGGTTGGACTCGATGATCTTAAAGGTCCTTTCCAACCAAAACAATTCTATGATTCTTTGGGAATTGTTCCTGAAGTAGAGGTAATCACAGCACAGCCAGGTCATCATCCCCACGCTTGACAACAGACCAGGAACCCATGCATGGCACTGGCACGTCCTTCACCCTGTCCTTCCTTGGGTCCCCACAGGGTGGTCTGAAGAGCCCAGGTAGGGGTTGCCAGCGCCTCCCACACGTGTCTCTGGAATAGGTAGCAAAGAGCTCCCATCTTACCCACGCAGGCTCCGCTAGGCGACAGCTTGTATCCGGTTGAGCATTCGCACCTGTAACTGCCCGGGATGTTGATGCAGTCGGCGTTGCGCTGGCAGAGGTTCTCCCCGCTGCTGCATTCGTCGATGTCTGCGGGAGGAGAGCAACACAAACCTGGAGGCTGCAGAGTGCCAAGAGCTCACCAGGCACCAGCGTCCTCGTAGGGACTGAATTTTAACTGAATTTTAACCCTTGGTTTGCTCCAAGCAGGGTCAATTTTCAACCTTTTTCTATTGCTTTGCAATAAAATAATGACTCAAAACTTTGAAACACTCCCATCTGCAAACTTTTTCTAAAAAAAGAACCCCAAAAAACAGAGGAAGGGAAAAACAGACAGAACATGAATGAAAATCAGCAATTTTTGTCCAACCATTGATACAGGAAACGAAGATGATTTCAAAAAGGCTGAGAACATGTAGACTCTGACAGCCCTCACCCTGGTGCCTCATGAGGTGGGGCGATGCTAGCGCCACGCTGAGACCCCCCACCCTCCCGGGTGCCCTCGGCAGCGTCGCCCTCGTGCCCTGGTACCTTCGCAGATGAGCAGGATGTTGTTGTAGCTGAATCCAATGGGACACTCGCACCTGAAGCTGCCGATTTGGTTGATGCAGACACCGTTCGTGCAGATGGCAGGGATCTCACTGCACTCATCGATATCTGCACACAGACAACACCTCTCAGCATCCCGGGAAGGCAGCAGGGAGGAAAGCATCCCCCAGAGCTGCAACACTGCTGCCTTTGGTCATTCTACAAAGACGACCAGCAGGAAAGGGCCACCAGACCACAAGTGGAGCAACTCTTGGAGGATTGATATGGACACTGCAGATCACGCCAGGCTAGGGCTGCTCTGGGTACACAACAGAGCCACACATGACTCTGAAGTCGTAGGAGCCATGGCAGAGCCTGCACAGCACACATTGGGAGGGCTCCTACCCAGGACATCCACCTTGGTTTCGCTGAGTGTGCCTCTGCAGTAACCTGGACATCTGCTCAGGTTCTGGGACCAGGTGGCAAATGGGAAGTTCAGAGGGCCACCAAAATGCTGAGGTGGCTCGAGGGTCCTTGACTCTGTCCCTGTGCTCAGGACAACCCACCATCAGCCCTGCACGGGTGATGGATACCCTCTGTTCCATGGCCTTGCTGCTTGGCCTTGGCAGTGCCAGCCAGGGGACTAAAGAGGAGGGAGATGAGTTCACCAAGGCCATGATTAAAGGTAAAGCAATAATTAACTAATCTGTTTGTCTCATGAGTCCATCTTTCAAGACTGCAAAACACCTGTAGAGAGCCCACAAATCCCAGGACTTTCAACAGCTCCTCTGGCTTTCCATCTACCAAAACTCAAACCTGAAACCTCGGCTCTCAGCGGTGCCCTGCTGCTGGAGGGCTGGTGCTGCTGGCAGTACGAGTGCCAGGGCTATCACGGGTCTGGATCTACCTCGCCACTCTCTGTGGTCACTGGCCACCATCTGTGGTCACTGGCCACACATCTCTCCAGGTGGGACAGAAACCAAGGCACAATTGCAGATGTGGGGAGGTTCGAGCAGCCCAGCCACTCAGGACATAGGCTTGAAGGCTTGGCCAGCTGCTTGCAGCCATGTCTGCCATCTCTTTTCCTCATCTCTCCCCTGCTCAGGGCTTAATTTACTAAGGTAGGGAAGGGAACAAGCTCACAAGCACCGTGGGAACGAAGCAGAGGGGCAGAGAGCAGACCCGGCTCCGCGGGGCAGCGGGGCTCTACTCACCGATCGGCTTTCCTGTGTGGATGTCGATGATAAACCCGGGGGCCTGGTTCCCACACAGGATCTGGTACTCGGCTGGAAGGGGAACACCAAGGTCACGGCCATGCAGGGGGACCTTCCACCAGACCAGGCTTCTCCAAGCCCCATCCAACCTGGCCTTGAACACTGCCAGGGAGGGGGCAGCCACAGCTTCTCTGGGCAGCCTGTGCCAGGGTCTCACCACCCTCACAGCAAAGAATTTCTTCCTAATATCTCATCTAAATCTCTCCTCTTTCAGTTTAAAACCATTCCGCCTCGTCCTATCACTCCATGCCCTTGTAAACTGTCCCATTCCCCTGTGTCCTTCTAGTGCAATGCATGTCCCCACAGGCACCGCCTGCCAGACATGATGCTCACACCTTCTGCCCCTCTATTTTGTTCATGCCTCTGCCTCAAAGTGCACGAGATCACCAGGAAAAGCGAGGGGTAAAAGCCATGGTATCAAGATGCCCTTCCAAGAAGGTTGACTTACGGCTGGCTGGTGTGGGGCAGGGCTCGCACGGCTTGTTCCAGGCCTTGCCAATGTTGTAGGAGCAGCAGCACATCTTCTTGGTCATGTTGAAGGAGAGCTCATTCTCACATGTGTCATTGTAGTTGCGATAGCACACGCTCTTCCTCATGTCTGCAAAGGCAGCGCAGACAGCACCTCGTGCCAGCCCCAGAGACGGGTGCTGCCAGCCCCAGGGATGGGTGCTGCCAGCCCCAGGGATGGGTGCTCATTGCTGGGGATATGCCAGACTGCCCTTTCCTGGTGCTCAGGGGCTGCAGGTGACACAGAGGGGAGCCCAGCAAGGTGATGGGCTAAAGCCCTGCTCCAGTGGGAGCGGTGGGTCCTGCCCTGGGGCAGGCAGTGGCCATGCACCAGCTCTGCTGGGTCTCTCACCACCCTGTGCCAGCTGTTCTCCCTATAGCTGCTGTCAGGGTGAGCGCCAGCCCTGCTGGCATGGGCAACGTGCGCGGCGTAGGGGCAGGGACACGGTGAGGCACTGGTGAATTGGGATGTCCCATGACATACCCATGCAGTTATTTCCTCCGTTGACTTGCATGTACTCGGGGGGGCACACGCAGGTGTAGTTGCCCAGGGTATTGTAGCAGGTCCCAGGGCCGCAGATCCCGATGTGAGCAGAGCACTCATCAATATCTGCCGAGTAAAGGAGATTGCAGGTCAAAGCACTGGACACGGGGAGAGAAGGGCCTGATGTGGGGCTTGGGGGTAGGCTTGGCACAGGGACCAGGCTGGCCTGGCACTGGGAACGGGGACAAGGTTTGTGGTGAGGATGGGAAGCCTGGAAGAGAAAGGGGAAGGGATTCTGCCAGCTGCTCCTAGGGCAGCCCAGGTACACGTACAACTCTGTCACACACACATGCCCACACGCACGCACACACGTGTCTGTCGTACACGCCAGGCACCGCGGGGCAGCTACCTTCACAGATGCGCGTGTCCTCGTTGAGGTAGTAGCCGAGCGGGCACTCACACTGGAAGCTGCCAAAAGTGTTGACGCAGTTGCCACCCTGGCAGAGCCCCGGCAGCTCCTGGCACTCGTCGATATCTGAGGAGGGAGAGCAGGCGGGAGGCGGTCACTGCCTGCCAGCCCAGCTCAGGCCGTGCCTCCACCCTGGGGTCCCCGACGGGGTCATCCCACCACCTCCAGCCCTTGCTGGTGCCCGAGCAGCTCAGCCAGGTGGTCGGAGAACATCCGAGGAGAGAACAGGGGCTCGGTGGGCACCCAGCCAGCCCAGCGCCACAGCAGACAGTGCCCACACGGGGCTGGGCTCCCCCAGCACCCAAGCCCCTGGTGAGGGGGAGCCCAGCACCCAAGCCCCTGGTGAGGGGACATGGAGGTCAGGTTGGCTTACCTTCCAGGATGACAGTGATGGGGTTGGGCCGAAAACCTTCTCCTCCAGGGCACAAGGTCTTGTACTCGGCTGTAAAAAAAGTCATTCAGGGGGATCCTGGGCTGAGTGGGCTCCCATGAAACAGGAGGGGTAGGGAGAACCAGCAGAAACCCAGGAGAAATAGGCCATGAGGATGGTGACAGTGGTGCAGATGGAGCAGCCTGACTCCCATCACATGCCAAGCCAACTTAGCTGCCCTGTTTCTGCCTGCCCACCCCTGAACAGGGTTATTCCACATCCACTGCCCTCCCCCTGGCCACTGGACTAGGAACGAAGGATCCCAACCTGGACCCCCCAGGCACAACCAGCCTGGTCTCCCCCACCCTACTTCACCTCTCTTCTGCCCTGGTCCGCCTGTCTAGCCCTGCACTGACACACCAGGGTTACTGCCTTCTTCCTCAGCTTCCCTTGCTCCATCGTGATGACAGCATAACCTGGACCCAGGACCCCCAGCCTGAGTTGAGAAGCCATAAGGAAGCGGCCCCATCTCTCTTCTCTGCTCTACGCTGCCCATCCAGCCCATGCCCAAGTTCTCCCCAGATATTTTCCCAACTCACTCGTGTTGGCTGGAGGACAAAGCTCGCAGGGGTTGCCCCATGCACGACCCAGTGAGCAGCAGCAGGATGCCCGAGTGACCCCAACTCCAATTTCTGCGCTGCAGGAGATCCCCCCATCTCCTCGATCCTGGGTGTCCAAGAAGCAGTTCCCAACACGAGTATCTGCACAAAGACACAGTGGGTGAGCAAAGACTTGTGTGCCCAGGAGGAATGAACGGCACTATTGCCTCAAGAAGCAGGGGGAGGGATAAGGACCCAGTCCTGTCCCAGATGGCCACACTGTCAGCTAGCTGTGTTGTAGTAAATCACGTCCAGACTGTCCTTGAAGCTCATGACTTTGGGAATCCTTCAAGAATAAAGTGTGCCCAGCTTGTCTGGTAAAAGCCACACTATATCCTCCAGAGGTCATAGCATGGTGGCCTGTTTTCTGTACGGCCAGGAAGCATGACCCAAATAATGCTACCAGTAACCCAGGGCCTTTCAAGAAACAAACACTTAAGAACTTCAGAGCTGCCCAGGCAGCTGTTCATGGTGCCATCTCCACTGTCAAGTTCTCCCTCCTTACAGGGTCACTTTGCACTGGCACTTTGCTACCTCTAAGGCTCAGGCTGAAGGAGTAACATTGCTTCAACCAGGAGAGCACCCACACTGGTGACACAAGGTGGGCCAGGCTTAACTCTTCTGCCCCTGCAGGGTTAAACCCATCATGGGCAGCTAGGTATTTGGCAGGGCAGATCATCATCAGCCACCCCAGTCTGTGGTAGTGGTTAGCTCCAGCTATGTGGGACCAATAAAAAGGACCACCCAAGGTCTTGGATGGAAGGTCCGCTCTCTACACAGGTCCCCACTCACCCACACAGCCCACACCAGTGGGGTTCAACTCGAAGTCTTGTGGACAGTTGCACAGGTAGCTGCCAGGGGTGTTGACACATAAGCCATTGATACAGTTCACAGGGTCTGCACATTCATTGATGTCTGAAAAGATGAAAAGATGAAGACAAGATGTCTGAAAAGATGAAAAGATCACAACTGCCACAGAAACCACGGCCCTAGCCCTAAGCTCTGTACTCTGCGCTTAGGGTGTATCCCCACAACCACGGTGTTTCTAAGGCTCTTCATGTGACCGTAGGCAAACCTCTTCTAGAAACAGACCTTGCCTTGTCCTACCTCGTACCACCCTGCCCAGAGTCAGAAGAAAGGAGCAGAGCCACACCGAGCTTTCCTTCCCATCCACTGAAGGCCCACCTTCCAGCAACACCAAGGCCTTGCCAAGAGCAAAGAGACATCACCACATCACCCAGGGACGCTTAATTGGCTTTAGGCTGCCAGTGTCACTCCCTGTCATGGTTGGGGGAGGCTCACACCAGCAGGTCCCAGAGCAGTAATCCTCATCCAACAGCCCCGTGAATGTCCTGTACCTGTGCAGTTGCCTCCACTCCTGTCCAGCTCATAGCCATCGTCACAGGCACAGCGGAACATCCCGGGCAGGTTCTGGCAGGTCCCAAAGACACAGATGTTCTGGAAGGTGCATTCGTCAATGTCTGCAAAACAGAGAGAGCTGGGTACTCAGGGTCTGGCAGAGTGAGGGCCAAGACAGGCCTCTCCTGCTCCCATCGCAAAGCAGAGCCACAGCCCAGCTGGGGGTAACCCATCTGCTCGGGGTAGTGCTAGTGCCATGAGATACCACCTCCTGGGTGAGCAGGACCAGGCGTGCTGTGTGTATGCCCTCTCCCCTCACCCCTGTTTTGCCGATTGTCCACATCTTGCATGGCTCCTTGGCTTAGCCCAGCCTCTCTGCAGGCTGGGGACCAACTCCTCTAAGTGGAAGAGCTGGTACCTCAGGAGCCTTGCACCACCAGGTGATGGTGGGGCTTGCTTAGGTGAGTCTTAGGAATAAACCAGGTGGTGACAGTGCAGTGGAGAGACGTGGACACTGGATCTCCAGAAAGGAAGTGGACACTGGATCTCCTGGAGTAGCCATCAAAACTCTGGGCACTTACCCTGGCAGGCCTTACTGTCCTCTGTGGGATTGAAGCCCATCTCGCACTCGCAGCGGTAACCCCCAGGTGCATTGAGACACTGTCCGTTCTCACACAGGTTCACGTTGTCCGCACACTCGTCCACATCTAGGGAGAGCCAAGCATGAGACTGAGGTGGTGCCCACCTGAAGATGGGAGCTTCCCTCAGCTGGCCCAGGAAATTCCTGCAAGTTTGTTCCCACCCCACTGCTGGGAGGCTATGAGGAGGGGGCTGCAAGACTTCTCATTGCCTTGATCCTCCCCAAACACCTGCTGAGCAGAAGGCAGATCTCTGCTGAAGGTATCTGAGCAGGCTGTGGTGCAGGGCGGGCTGCAGTGGCATTTGGGGGACAGCTGGTTTGGGGAACCCCAGACACAGGCTGGTGGTTGAGAGGGGGTGACTCCCTATCCCAGCAGGATGCCCAAGCCATGTTCCTGCTGCCAACTGAGCCTACGGGCCTCACCTGAGCAGGAGAAGCCATCCCCGTTGAAGCCTTCTCGGCAGGCACAGCGGTAGGAGCCTGGCGTGTTGACGCAGTTGGCATTGAGGTTGCACTTGTGCTCTTCAGTAGCACACTCATCCAGGTCTGGTCAGGGAGAACACCCCATCAGTGTTTTGCCTCTGGCCTTTCCTCTAAGCCTGGGTGGCTAGTGGAGGGCCCAGGGGGGCACGCAACGGCCCAGGAGACCACAGCCTCCAGGCACCAGGAGCACTCAGGAGGCTCCATCACATCTCTGTGAGCCTCTATGGCCATGAGACACCTCCCAGCCATGAGACACTCCCCGGCAGTGCTGACACAGACAATATGGCAGTGAGACACATTCACACCCCCACATTCCCAGTACCTCCCCAGTTCAGACACACGTATCCATACGCAGACCCTTTATACACACCACACACCGGCCAGTACGCCCCAGCACTCGCACCCACACCATACACCCCCCAACACATCCCTACACCCCTCCCACATCCACGTATCCCTGCATACATACCCCAACACACCACCACGCAACCATGTTGCCAATCCAACAGTCACATTCATCCACGTTCATCTACACCCCCACGCCCCACAAATGTGTGCCCTCGCTCCCACACTCATGGCTCATGTGTCCTTCACGGACACGGTTGCAGAGCCTGACGGTGCAATATTTGTACACCCACACCTACAGTCACACATCCACATCTCGCCACACTTCCATAAATCATGGTGCAGGGCTCCAGAGCACTGTAAGTGCAGGTGTCACCTCAGCCCAGCCTTCACCGGCACCTCCAGAGCCCTTGGACACACGAACGTCCTCTCCTGGGATGAGAGCTCACCGTTGCACTTCAGCCCATCTCCAAGCCAGCCCGTCCGACACTTGCATTTGAAGCTCCCGGGCACGTTGATGCAGGAGGCGTGCATGTCGCAGTTGTGGGCCCCGATCTCACATTCATCAATGTCTGCAGGAAGGAAGGGTGGACATCAGAGCTGACACAGCTCAGCTCCCCCAGGAGAGGAGGGGGCAGCCGGGAACAATCCTGCTAACGGGTCTGGGTACCAAGGGCTCCTGGGAGTCTGAACCTCAGGGGATGAGAACAAGGTGCCTGGAGTCGTACCCTTGAGCTGAGAGCTGATCTATGCTCACCCTTGGAAGATGAAGACAAAAAGGAAGGGCAGGTCCCTGGCTTGGCTATAAAGTAGGGAAGTGTCAGTTCCTGCCTTCCTGGCAATCTCTGCCTGCCCAGAAGGGGCTCCCAGCACTCAACCACATCCCCAGTGTCCACAGCACCCCCCACTACAGGGACGGTGTTCTCTCCATGGCAGCTGCAGGAGGTGTTCGTGAGGGCTCCCACCAGCAGCCCTAGCTCCAGGTCTGGGGAGTTCCTACCTGTGCAGCCTGTGGTTCCCTTCTTGACAAAGTAGCCCAGCTGGCAGTGACAGATGAAGGAGCCCTTGGTGTTTTCACACTCGCCGTGCAGGCAGATGTTCGGGTTGAGATCACATTCATTCACATCTGCAGGAGAAAAAGGACTTGCTTGGAACACCACAACAGCAATGACCTGACTCTGGGGCAACCCTCTGTATCCCCTTCCTCCCTCCACCAGCAGCCTTATGATGCAGTGCTGGCACGTCCCCAGGGTACAGCCTTGTCCTCACCGATACAGGTCTTCATGTCCAGGGATGCCATGAAGCCATCGAAGCAGAGGCAGCGGTACTCCCCGGGGATGTTGGTGCACTGCCCACCATCACAGATGTCTGGATTATCCTCACATTCATCAATGTCTAGAGAGAGGAGACCATTGCCAAAGTAAAGACGTTAGAGCCAGCGAAAGGGTATTGTAGGAGCAGGAGGGGACATGAGGGAGTCACAGGAGGGGCTTTGCTCCAAATCATGTAGTTACAGGACTCTGGAACCTGTAATGAGGGGCTGGACATGGCAGCGCAAAGCAAAAACATCTGTCCAGGGAAATCACCTCTCTGGAAGTGACTTAAAAATGAGCCCCCCTCACCCTGAAGCCAACGCTGTGGCTCGCTGGCAAGGGATGCAGAGGTTCCCAGGGCAGCACCTCTGAGAGCCCAGCTGACTGCTCACCTGCACACGATCTCTTGTCTGGCATCAAGGCGTAGCCTTCACTGCAGCTGCATTCATAGCTGCCCTCCGAGTTGGAGCAGTGCGTGTCACAGCCGCCGTTGGTTATGGTGCACTCGTCGATGTCTGGGGAGAAGGGAGAGGTCAGGCAGCTGCTTGGGTCACGGGCTGGGGTATGTGCCTTGCAGCAGAGCCAGTACACAGAGACGGGGCGGGGGAGGTGCTGAAGAGGAAACAAAGCTCCCCCCAGTCAGAAGAAAGCACCTCTCGCCTTCTCTGCCAACCACTTACAGCTCATGGTGGTCCCACAGCTGGTGACGGCCCCTTACCCCACTAAGCGTGATATGAGGTATGAGGCCAGGAGGGTTCTGGCTGCATACTAGGGTCTTGGCACAGCTCTTTGGCAAAGGGGAGCACTCACCAACACAGCCCTGCCTGTCCAGCGTGGCCTGGAAGCCCGAATCGCACGCGCACTGGTAGGTACCGATGACGTTGACGCAGCGTCCGTTGCGACACAGGTTGTCACTAAGGGAGCACTCGTTGATATCTGCGGTGGGAAGAACAGTTTGAGCAGCCAGCCGTGCTGATGCCACGCTGAGCATCATTTGGGACCCATCCCTGGGCACCCCCCACCCACTGCTGTCCCCAGACTGAGTTCATCATTGCCCCATTGGCCAGTCTTCAGTGAGCAGCAGGTAGAACAACAGGCATCATAAATACAATGAAACCCTGGGAGTGACCTCGATCCCTCCTGGATGAGTATGTTCTACCCACACATGGGATGGGAGGGAGAGATTCACGTGCCCAGCATTAGATCCAAGTCTCCCTGTATCATTACCCTTGAACAGGCTCTGATCACAACGTAGCTTTCCATCATCTCACCTATGCAAGTGTTCCCTTCAGAAGTCAGCTCGTGTCCAGGGGGGCAGATGCATTCAAAGCTGCCATCCGTGTTCATGCAGATCCCACCTCGGCACAGCAGCGGGTCCCGCTCACACTCATTGATATCTGCAGAGAATGACATGAAATGTGGTGGACTGTCCCCTCCAGCTGGGTTTTCCAGATCATGGGGTGGTGCTGGTGCCGTGTACCACAGTCCCATCACCAGAGATATATCCCAAAACAGAGGGACATCACAAAATGAACAGGGCAGTGAATCCAGGGCTTGGACGAGTCCAGTGGACTGCTGGTTGAAGTACGTGTTTTGGAAGACCGCAACTCTTGCCTTGACCTCAGTAGAATGTAAAGTGTAACATCAGGAGGAAAGAAGTTATTAGAATTGTGCCGATTAGCCAGCAAGGACCAGAAGGATCGTTCCTAGCGTGCATCCCACCTATCTTAGTACATTTTCACAAGACCCATCAGCAGAGGGAGAGTTCCTCGGAAAATGGGTCGTTTGTTGGATAGAAGACTAACACACAGACAGGCTTGCTTGGTGCCATCCTTCAGAGCAGTTCCAGTATCACACACAGGGCTAGGAAACAGCCTGTGCCTTTCTGAAAAAAATCACATGTGGACAAAGGGATTGAATTTACCAGGAACTGGAGAAACTCCTGAAATAGATTAAACTGCTGTGAGAGAGATGTGAGCCAGCCAGAGATGAAACCAGGCTGCTGGCATTAAAAAAGAAGAAAAAAGTGATAGAAATGTTTAAAAATGCTAGACTAAAAAATCCCAAACAAGTGAAATGCTGGAATGGTGGCACTGGTGATGGTTGGAAAGAAAAACCAACCGAAGGAGGAGATGAAGCACTACAAAAACTGAGCAGCTTTGTTATCAATTAGTTATCCGTGGCCCCTGGCGAAAGCTCTTTGTGATCTGCTGTGATATTGTACCGGTAACAGTCTTTGTGATACTTGTGGTGTTACTCTGTGTTATCTGTTACTCAACAGATACTCTGTGATACTGTGCCTTTTGGAAGGGCAAGTGCTGGATGAACCTGATCCTCTAACTTTGGAAACAGGAACTGGAGAATGAGGGTCTCCATTCTTGCATGCCCCTAGAATTGACTCAAGATGTCCTGCACTGACAGTAAGAGAGTAAAAAAACAAGGGAAGCCTCCCTGGAACTGCTCAGAGGATTCATCTGTCCACAGGTGTACATTCAGAATACAAAGCCACTGGATGTAACATAAATGAACTGAGGGAACTAAAAAAACTGCTCCAAAGAACCCCTTGGTGACAGCAGACAAAGGGAGTGATGTCAGATATATTTAAAAAACCCATTTTATTCTCATATGTTTATTTTTCTAAGAATGGAACCTTTCACCTTACTTGAATAAAACACTGTTGAGCTTTTCAGCTTATCTACAGCTAAAGTGGCCCGGAACACATCTGAGAATGAGGGTGATGGGTCCCTATTCCAAGAGTCCCACAGGAGCCATGACTCTGGTTCTCCAGGGTGGGAGACCTCATGAACTGCAGGATGCAGGTTCAGGGCTGATGTTGTTTATTGCCAGGGGCTGGCAAGAATTCCTCCCTCGTGAGGCTGAAGCCAAGTTCTTTTGCCAAACACAGGCGGGAAGAAGTTAATCCTTGACCAGGTGAAATGTCATAGTGTCACAACACCCTTTGGGGTGAAACGACTCAATCTGCTGTCACCTAGAAAAAAGGATAAGGTGGAATTGTGCAGATAAGAGTGAGCATTAAAAGAAGAGAATGGTGAAACACAACAACCCAGAGAATCAAAGATGAAAAATAAATAAATGGCATTGAATCCTGCCCCAGATTTATGTGGCTTGAAAGGCCAAGCCAAAGCAGAAAGAGCAGAAAATTAAGACTAGGTCAGTCAGACAAGTTAGTCTGGCTGGACAGACGAGAAGAGGAACATGGTATGCCAGGAATTAGAGGACGGCAAGAGTCTGGCTGACTTTTTGGAGATGAACTGAGATGCTGAGGTCATTGATGGGATTTTTTTTTAAGCTACAAACAAGAATTATTAAATTGAAAGCAGATGAGATTCTGACAGAATAAAAACAAGCATTGGCCAGATGGAAGGAGCTGTAAAGAATTATCTGAGGATAAAGGACAATTAAATGGGCAGGTGAAAGGGAGCCCTCACAATTATAACTGGAAATAGAGTGAGGTAGAAGAATGTAGATGGTCCACCAGAAGTTCTCATGAAGGACTTGACCTGTGCAAATGTCTGGGGAACTGGGCAGAGGCCTGATTAATGGTTGAAGCTGGTATGAAATTGCTGCAGGTCCCAAGGAAAGGTGCAGAAACAGCAACAGTTGATTAGATATCACATATAAGTGAGACCAGGTTGAAAGTCATTTTAGAGAAGATTCAGTGGAAAGCAGCCCCAAAAAATTGGATGAATGGGCAAGATTCAGAGGTAGAATCACAGAATCAATCAGGTTGGAAGAGACCTCTGGGATCATCGAGTCCAACCATTGCCCTGACACCACCATGTCAACTAGACCAGGGCACTAAGTGCCATGTCCAGTCTTTTCTTAAACACCTCCAGAGATGGTGAATCCACCTACCTGTCCAGATCCCTCTGTAGGGCCTTCCTACCCTCTAGCAGATCGACACTCCTACCCAGCTTGGTGTCACCTGCAAATTTACTGAGGGTGCACTCAATCCCTACCTCTAGATCGTCAGAGACACAAGCTATCAAACGGTGAACCTCTTGCTGAGCAAGGTCTATCTCCATGTTCTCATGCCAGCGAAGGCATTTGATTTAATGGCACATGGCTGTAGGATGTGCAATGACAGCAGGAGACCAAGCAGTGCTATAATGACCAAAGCTTAATATGTCTCCTAATATAGGAGTGGAAATAATAGGGCTACTAATCTCAGCAGTGATCTAATGAGGATACAACCGACAGCTGCTTGCAAGGAACATATATTACCTAGAAAAGGGACCAAGCTACATGTAACTGGATTAAAATGATGGATGTAGTATGTGAGACATCATTTAGGGCAGGTAGATGAACCAAGTTAAGAAGGTAACTGTGGCGGCATGGATAGGGTACCACGCAAAAAGATCTACAAGTTGAGGAACATTCTGCGATGGTGTTTCAAAATACATGGTTTAATGCAAGGGTTGAACATATGATATTAATAATGTCTGGAGATGGATGTGTGTTTACAGTGAGTATATGTAAATAATCAGTGGCAGAATAAATAATAGATGGGTAACACAAGGCTGAAAAGAAATAGAAGGAGATGAGACGTCACACAAAGGAAACAGCCAAGTGTGTGTGAGAACTGGAGCTCACAGCCACCGAGTTCAAGCTGCTGGCCTGGCAGAGCTCCACTGTGTACTAGCCAATCCCCGGTATAAAGGTTGCCATCTCCCTACGTAGCAGGGATGAAAATACCAGGCATGGATCCTGTCCCAGCTCAGTGGCAATGCCAGGCTCAAGCTCCAGCTGCTGGTGGCTGAAACAAGAGAAAAGGTTAGTGGCCAAGGTTTGGTGTGAGGGAAGGTCCGAGTGAAGGAAGAGTACAAAATGAAGGAGAATGAACATTGTACAAGTACAGGAACAAGCACAAGATGAAAAACCCCTGTAGGCTCCCACAGCTGAGCTGATGGTGGCCAGGAGGTGGCAGGGCAGGACTAACAATGTCCCATGAGTGTCATGGCAGGAAGAACCCAGGATGCTCCTCTGGGCCTGGCACTATAACCAGAGTCCTCCCTGATGCTGCCAGGCTCCTTCCCCAGCTCACAGGGCACCACCAGCCCAGGTGCTGGGCACAGGCTCTGGCCTCTGCTCCAGGAGGTCCTCGTAAATAGAGGTTTCTGAGGGAAGACTCCCAGTTTTGGCCACAAGTCTGGCAACCTTTTCTGTGTGGTACAGAGCCCTGGGGCACTGCTAGCAGAGACAGCATGGGGCCAGTCACCGATGGCCCACGTAAGGCACAGCATCCACGCAGCAGGCAGAGGCTACAGCTCTGTCTCTTTGCCCTCCTTCTCTGGAGGGGTCTGGGGTTCAAGCCAAGCCTTGCGGGGGACGTGGCCTCTCCCTTTACATCCTCCACCTTAGAGAGCCTGGGCTGTGTCTTATGAACCCCTGACTTCCCTTTGCATACGCTTTCCTGTCCTCCCATGGTTACATCTATGGCACTCTCAGCTACACACATGGAGCTTCCTCTCTCTACATGTGCTGCCCTTCAGCCCAGCTCAGCCTTTGCAATCAAAGCAAGGCAGAAGACTCACTGTCCTGGGGCAAGCAGAGGCTGCCAGGGCTCTGTGCAGCACAGGGGCTCCCACAACTCCCCCAGAGGGCAATGAAGAGATTTGTCTTGATACCAGGGAACAGAGAGCCAGACAGACAGGTAGCCAGACAGCCAGACGCATGGAGAGCAGAGGGGCACGAAGCCCTTTGTCAGATCTGGCACCAGCTACTTTCTTCTCTGTTTCAAAAGAGTAAGGGTGCTGCCCTGCCCCAGAGACACGTCCTTACCCATGCAGTTCTTCATCATCATGAAGCCACTCTCGTAGCCTTCGAAGCACTCGCACTCGAAGCTGCCCGGCGTGTTGACACAGGTGCCGTGGCCACAGAGGTCTGGTGAGATGCGGCACTCATCGATGTCTGTGGGGATGAAGACCAGCTAGTGGAGGCAGGACAGGCTACAAGCACCGCTACAACAGCTGGCACTGGGCTGCCTGGACTGCACATCAAATTCAACGAGCAAGGACTGGCGAGTCTGACCCGGCAGACCAAGGAACTCCTCTTCCTGAAGGGAGAGACAGCAGTTAAGCTTTCTCTCTGGTGCAGGACTGATCCTTCATCCCACGAGCAGGAGGAGCCTTCTGCTCGTGGTCCTGCCCTTGGCTTCTCAGCATGTCCCTACAACAACTGCCATGACTCCTCTGGGTACCACCATCACGCTAAGCATCCTACAAGGCAGGCAAGGCAGCAAGATGGGCCAGAGTGGTCCTGAGGGGTGCTACTCTTCCCTTACCTGTGCAGTTCCTTTCCTCAGCATCCAAAGCAAAGCCGTTGCCACAGAGACACCTGAAGCTGCCAATTGTGTTTCGACAGGTCCCATGAGTGCACAGGCCAGAGAAGACCTTACATTCATTCACATCTGTGGGTGAAGGCAGAAGGGCAGTGATTCAGGGAGGGGATGTCTGCAATGAACCTCGGGTCCCAGGGCAGGCAGCAGGTTCCTTGGGCTGTAGCTGAGGTGGGCTGAGCACAGCCCACAACCAGCAGCTCCCTTCTTTCTTCTCACCTTTGTAGAAGGGCCTTCCTGAAAGCACGTCTCCTCGGTTGGCAAAGCCGGGTCCTCTCGGGCAGATGGCCTTGTACTCGCTGGAGCCCATCTTGGGACATTCTTCACAATCGATGCCCCAGGCTGAGCCCACAGAACAGCAGCACATGTCGATCCGGTACTTGCCGGGAAGAGGCTCCGTGCACTCATCTTCATCCCACTTCATGTAGCACTGTTCCACACGCACGTCTGGTGAGAGAGCAGAGCTGAGCCCTTGCCTGCAGCACCCACCCTCTGGTAAAACCAGAGATACCATTTTCTGTGACATAGTTAGCAAGGTTTCTGGAACAGCTTTGGCTGGGAATCCTCCAATCAATTCCCAGGTATGGGCCATTTGGATGAGGCCACCTTGTTTGGGACGCTATGAGAGACGTAAATAGTAAGGACATGGCCAGCCTGTGATCGTTGGCAACAGGGCCAGAGAATGGACCCTCCATGGTGAAGTTAGAAGTGCAGATGGCCCCTATGAAGGGCAAAGGTTTGTCACTGTGTGCCCAGAAAGCAGCCAGGAGTTGTTTCAGGGTTGCTGGGTTGTGTCATTAACCAGTTGGGTAATCAATTTGGCTGCCCCTGAGGTCCACCCAAGGAGAAGGATTGCTTTACTGGCTGGACCTGGGGACATGATGTTGTGGGAGCCTTGCCTTGGTCAGGCTGCTGGGTTTGGCAGCCCTTACCGGGTACGATGTGCCATCACTCAATTCCCAAGACTGCTGCACGTGGTGGGTGGGAGGTGGTTTGACCTCTGTAGAGAGGGCTGAACAGAGGCCAAGGTCTGGGTGATATGAGGTGTCCTTACCCACGCATGTCCTAGCAGTGCCGTCAAGGGTCAGTCCTTCCGGACACTCGCACCGAAAGGAGCCAGCCGTGTTGACACAGCGCCCGTTTGGGCAGACACCAGGGAAGACCTCGCACTCATTCACATCTGTTGGCACAAAAGCAAGAGACAGGCATGAGAGTGGCACATGGCCAAGGCCAGTATGGCCTTGAGGGGCTCCTGGAGGAGACGGAAGGAGCCCAGAGCTCCCCACCAGACTGAAACTGGCAACTTGTCACAATGAAAAACATATGCTCCATGCACAGCCACAGCCACATCCAGACACTTTTGCAAGGAGATTGCATTACAAAGCCTCGTCAGAGACCAACAGACAGGGTGGTCCTGTTGCACATGTCCATAGTTGGCACAGCGCTGGCAGAGCGGCACCAGGACTCCCAAACATGGGAGTCATCATGGATTGACCAGGAGAAGTCATGATTGATGAGCCTGATAAAATTCTATGATGAAATGACTGGCCTAGTAGGCAAGGGAAGAGCAGTGGATATTGTCTCCCTAGGCTTCAGTAAGGCCTTTGGCACTGTCTCCCATAAGATCCTCAGAGACAAGCTGCTGATGTAGTGGCTGGACAAGCAGACTGTGAGGTAGATGACTGAAAATTGGCTGCCCCTGGGGAGGACCAATGCCATGCACCAATATATGCTGGAGGTCACTGAGATGGAAAGCAGCTTGGCAGAAATAGGACCTGGAGGTCCTGGTGGACATCAAGTTGAACATGAGTCAGCAATGTGACCTTGCTAGTGATATCCTGGGTTGCATTAGGAGGAGCGTTGCCAGCAGGTCAAGCGAGGTGATCCTTCCCCTCTGCTCAGCACTGGTGAGGCCACACCTGGAGTGCTGTGTCCAGTTCTGGGCTCCTCAGTACGAGAGAGAGATGGACATGCTGGAGAGAGTCTAACAAAGGGCCAGACTCAAAGATGCAGGATAGCAACAATAAACAATGACCATGTTCCCAATTAAAAAAAAAGTCTTCTGTGTCCTGCAGCACTTTACCTTCACACGTGACCCCCTTCATCCTAGCATATCCCCGGGGACAGGCAGTATCTGCAAGAACACAGAGGAACATCAGCAAAGAAAGGGGCTGCATCCTGCCTTCCCGATCTCCATGCCAAGCAGAGCCTTACCGATCTCGCAGCGCTCACAGGGGCTGCCCCACGCTGCCCCCAGCGTAGCGCAGCACTCTGATTTCAGCGTGGCCCCGTTGATGTTCACCTCGCAACGCCCATCCTGGATGTTCAGCCAGCAAGTCCCTTTCATGCTGTCTGCAGGGGCAAAGACAAGGCGTGAGTGAAGAGCTGCTCCTTGGCAGAGGTTCCCAGCTTCACGGAAACAAGGGTGCTACGAGAAGCAGCATCAGTTCTGTCCCCCCTTTTCCTAGTCCCAACCTGCTCATCTTCTGGGTAGAAATGGTCCTTTCTCTCCAGCTGCCCCAGTGATGCATTGCAAGGCCCTGACCACCTAGGAGTGGGCACCTTCTCACCTTGATGAGAAGGGATCTACTTCATCTGGATGTGCCTTAATGTCAGCACACTACAAAGCCATCTGGTGAGTGAGAACCCACCATCCTGATGCCCCACAAGAACTCCTGGGACCCCACATCTGTGCTTTGTCTTGCTGCAGCACAGCTGGGGATTTCTGTGTCTGACACACCGCCCAGAGCAACCGCTGCCTGACGTTGAAGCTTTTCAGGCTCCCTGGATGCATAAAAGAGACGTTAATTGTTACCAACAACCAAGGAAACACGAGGTGAGAGAGAGAGGCCTCAAATTATCCCCATCCCTAAGGCAGGCGCACAGGACTTGCTACAGATGACCAACAAGGGGTGCTGACGGGCACTGCTGATTTCAGAGCTGCCTCTAGAAGGCCCCATCCTTACCCACGCAGATGGTGCCACTGGGGTCCAGCTTGCTGCCCGGGGAGCACTCGCAAGCGAAGGAGCCGGCGTTGTTCCTGCAGACACCGTTCACGCAAGGGTTAGAGGTGCACTCGTTGATATCTGCGGGAAGAAAGGGACTGTCACTGCGGTGAGTGCCACGGGACCCAGTTTTTTGGGCCAGAGACTGGGGGAGATGAGAAGCAAAGAACACGAAGAAGGGAGTTTTTCAACAGTTCGGAGAATCACCAGTCCAGGCCATAGGAGTCCTGCACGTACAACTCAAGTACGCGCCATCTCAAGGGGGACTGACAGCAGACACCATGACATTGGTGAGCTTCTTCAGGACTGAGGGAACGGATGGATCGAGGGTGGTTGGTGCAACTATGGGGGGACGATGGACTCGCTCGCTCAGGGCTGCTCCTGGCTAAGACGGGAGCAGCCACAGCACTGACCATGGCCTTCAGGTACTGTCTGAACCAGACAGGAGGCTACGGAGCATTTGCCATTTTTCACCTTCCAGGTTTTTTTTTCTCTAAACAGACATTTATGTGCAAAGTGCCACTTCTCCAATGTCTGACAACTTTGCGGTCAGGAAACAATTTCCCCCACTCCAAACTGTAAGCTTTCAATCAAATCCCCAAAACTTGCAATTTTGGTCAGGTTTTAGCTAAAATTTGGGCAGCCTAGAGGAAATTGTTCTGGTTTGCAGTCAGTGAAAAGCCCAGATGTTCTGGGTTTGGATGTCCACCGTTTTGAATGAAGTGTGAAATTTCCCCCTAGGAAAAAAAAAACAAACCCAACTCACAAACCCAGAGCCTGGACCTGCTCCAGTTCAAACCACTGCGGTCAAAAGGGAACCAAAGACATGTCAGACCTTGAGCTCCCTTTTAGGCAGGACCTCAAGCCATAGTTTACCCTTTACATGTTGTGAAGATGTTCTCCGTTGCCTTCAGAGCCACCTTACCTTCACAGGTATCTGTCTCCGTCCTGAAGACAAAGCCCTTGGGGCAGGTGCAGGTGTAGCTGCCGGGCGTGTTGCGGCACAGTCCGTTGTCACACAGCAAACGATTGACGGTGCATTCGTCAACGTCTGTGGGCAGAGAGATGGGGTTTCTAAGCTACAATGTCAGCGTCCACCCTTCTACTCTGCCAGCCCTACAGAGCTCTGGCGGCCTGAGATGCACAGAAACCTCAAAGCCATGCAACATGAAAAGTATGTTAAATCACACACGTGTAGGTTCTCATGTAGCACCTTGTGCTCTTCCATGGGGACAAGGCAGCCCTGAATGGGGACAGTGCTTAAGGGCATCAGCTGCTGTATCACACACTCACAGACTGGTTGGGGTTGGAAGGCACCTCTGGAGATCATCCAGTCCAACCCCTGCCAAAGCAGGGTCACCCAAAGCACGTTGCACAGGGTCGTGTCCGGGTGGGTTTGAATATCTCCAGAGAAGGAGACTCCCCACCCTCCCTGGGCAGCCTGTTCCCATGATCTGGCACCCTCACAGTAAAGTTTTTCCTCATATTTAGATGGAATTTCCCGTGTTCCCATCACAGAATCACAGAATCGTTTTAGTTGGAAAGGACCTTTAAGATCATTGAGTCCAACCATTGACCCAGCACTGCCAAGTCCACCACTAACCCATGTCCCTCAGCACCACATCTACACGGCTTTTAAATCCCTCCAGGGATGGGGACTCCACCACTTTCCTGGGCAGCCTGTGCCAGTGCTTGACAACCCTTTCTGTGAAGAAATTGCTCCTGATCTCCAATCTAAACCTCCCCTGGCACAACTTGATGCTGTTTCCTCTCATTCTATTGCTTGTTACCTGGGAGAAGAGACTAACACCCTCCTCACTCACCCTCCTTTCAGGCAGTTGTAGAGAGTGAGGTCTCCCCTGAGCCTCCTTTTCTCCAGGCTAAACAACCCCAGTTCCCTCAGCCCTTCTAATTTTTTCCCTGCACAGCCTCACAACATCACCTCAGGCTCCTCTGCAGCTGGAGGTCTGCGTCTGGCTCCCAGCCTCCTACGCTGAGTGCATGCCACCCTCTCCTCACCAGCGCTGAGCTCCTGGTTCCCTGTGCCACACCAAGCCTGGCCTGTCCTGAACTCACCCACACAGTTCTTGCCCGTGGGATCCGACTCGTAGCCCAGGTTGCAGATACAGCGGTAGCTCCCACGCAGGTTCTCGCACATGCCGTTGGGGCAGATGTCTGGGTTGAGGGCACATTCGTTGATGTCTGCATAGAGAAAGAAGTCAAATTAGATGGACCACAAACGCAAATACAGAAACCTTCCACCCTGTAATTCATTGTTCCTTGGTGTCAGGGGCATCTCCCTGCAGAAATCCCTCCTTCCTGTCCTACCTACCCTCCTGGTTTGACCCAGTAGGTCCTGGCCAACCTTGTTCCTCTCCTTCTGGTGCTGTGGAGCTGGGCATCTTTGTCCTGGGGATACACAGCTGATCTATCATAGGGCTCTGAGCTCAGGAGGAGAGAACTGGGTAAGGGGTTGAGATAAGCTCAGACTCAGATCCATATCAAGGGCTCTCAAGTCCTTCTGTTATGTTCATGAGTCCAGGAATGGTCCCCAAGCTGAGAGCTTGCACAGGCTCCCTGCGCACACGGCTGCCAGGCTGGAAGAAATCCTGATCAGGCCAAAGTAAATTTCCTTTCCCTGTTGCTGACATAAAGAACTGCCTGAAAGCAGCTTGGGCAGCCTGGAAAGAGAAGGGAGGACCTGTGGCTTCTGACTGGTTCCTGGCCCTGGAGAACGTGTGGCGGTGGTGGGGCAGGGGCAGAGGGGAGTGTCATGCTTGGGTGAAGGCAGTGCCTGGGACAGGGGCCAAGTCCTGCAGGATGTCAAAACCTCAGCTTCAAAGACCTGCAAAGTGCCTTGGACAAATCTGCCTCAAAGTGAGAGAGTTTTGGATGGTTCTGCAGCAAGGTGTGGTGAGTACCACAGTCCCTGCTGCCCATGAGCACAGTGGTTGGGCCCAGGTCTGCAGGACATGTGGCAGGGAGAGCCGTGGGCATCTTTGCCATCACCCACCTCCTGCCTGCCTCCTCACTAACAGCACCAAGTGCCCAGTGCATGTGGACAGTAACCCAGAAGGGTGGCAGCCAGGTGGGCAGCATCTCTTCCATCTGCATCACCTCGCTGCCTTTTTGGAGCAAAGCTCTGGTGCCCGGGCAAGGAGATTTTACCATGGTGACAACCAGCCTCCCCACAGAGCGGGGCAGGTCTGTGTTTGTACAGCAGTGTCCTCCCAGTGCCACAGTGCCAGATGGCAAGTGGCCCAGGCCAGGGCTTCCCAGAGGCTGCTGGCCTTTGTCTCCATCAGTTGGAGTTCAGTTACATCCCCAGGGAAACACAGCCCTGAGTGCGCAGAGTCCTGGCTGCGGGCAGCGCCGGGCTGACCAGAGCACATCTGACGTTAGCTTCTTGCTAGAAAGCATCTTATCGTTAGCCTGAGACCGACTTCGGCCAAGACAAGGTGCCCTGGCAGGAAGCCCAAGAAGCCACCAGGGTTTTGCCTCTGGCTCAGTCCCACTTGGAAAGTTTCGAAAGGCCGGAGCTACGCGGCTGCTTTGTGCTTTTCCTGCTGATCCAAGCGCTGCCCGGGGCTGGCAGCGCAGCCGCCCGCCTGACCTCTTGCCCAGCTAATTCGAAGCAGCCCCTTGGCAACGCATCCCAACGTGCGCTTATCACCTCCCTCTCCCTGGGACACTGCGAAGCCTCTGCCCCCGCGACCAAGGAGCTGGAGGGCAGAGGGGGGAAACAAGCAAGAGGACGCAGTTGGTCATGCTCTTCGTTCCCATCAAAGCCGGGAGCAAAGCCAAGCTCTGCATGTGCATCCCCAGAAACATTGTTCCCACAGGGTGCCAGGAACCAGCCCCTCGATTCAATCCCCAGCCCTCAGGGACACTTGCTCAACGTGAACTCGTGGTGCTTTAGGGAGGAGAAAAGACACACCGCACCCCTCTCCCCCTGTGCCCACGTCCCCCCCCCAGACACTCGCTAATGCAGAGGCAGGTTCTCGCACGCACTTACACCCACCCAGGCTACGCAAACTCCCCTGCACTTACTCCCAGACAGCTCTCACGTACACGGGCGGAACGTGCGACCTCTCCAGCCCCACTTCGCGGTGCCAAGTCTCCCGTGGCACACGCTCCCAGTCCCACAGACGCACTCCGTTAAAAGCAGCCAGACGTGCCTGCCTAGAACCTGGGACAGGGGATGCACGTACCTCTGCCGTCGGCTGTTATCCCGATGCCGCTGCTGCAGAGTGCCTGGAATTCAGCTGTGGAGGAAGCACAACAGAGCCATTAGCTTTTCCAGACAGCTCACGCACAGCGACGTTAATTCTGGGTAACGTTAGATTTGTTCTTTGGTCGTTAGAGTGTTATCTGGGGGCTTCCAAGCAGTGTCTTTTTATACTTATGCAATGTGTATTTTAGGGCTGATACTCGCAGTTAATAGTCCAACACTGTGAGAATCCCTGCAAGGAGATCAGCGGCAGATTTGGGGATCCAACCTGAATTTATTGACTGCATGGCACCCCTTTCCCCCCGCCTATGGCTTTCCCATGTCACTGCCGAGCTGCCTAGGCCATCTCAGGGACCTCACAGGGACCCAGAATGTCTCTAAGCACCTTCCTGGCTTTTTGCTAACTCAGACAGCGAGGAGCTCACCAGAGTTTTTGGCTGGACAGGGTTGGCAGGGCTCTCCAAAGCCATGGTCTGGGTTAGCACAGCAGCACTCAGACTTGGTGACCGCTCCCGGGAAGGGACGAGCGCACGTGCCCTTTTTAATGCCTCCATAACAGGTGCTGCGCATGTGGGTGTCCACGCAGACTCGTCCATCCACGCCGATCGCCAGGCCCCCGAGGCACTCACAGCGGAAGGAGCCCTCTGTGTTGATGCACCAGCCATTCATACAGATCCCCGGTGTCTCGCACTCGTCGATGTCTGAAAGAAGAAGCACGAACTGGCTGTTACCTCCCCACGGGCAGCAGGACACACAGACAGGGGCTTTGGACTATTTTACAGGGAAACTTGGAGACTAAGAGGGAGCCAGAGGTGCAGTTTAGAGTATCATGTCCCCTGCACACTCTGCGGGCTGTCCCTGACGGTTCAAGGGGAGGAACAGGCATCTGGGCTTCTTCACTCCCCCGACACCCAGCGACCCAGACGATTCACCCCGTGTCACAGCAGCACATCAAAGAAACGCTACGTTCTCCTCCTCCTCCTTCCTGCACTCTGCGTTCACATCCTAACCTTCCTGGCTTTGGGAGGTGGCACACAAACCATAGTGGAATATGCCGTAGAGGCTGGGGAAGGTGTGGAGATGACTGCTGCCAGCTCACGTTGGCCATACAGAGCTTCACAGCCCTGCTTCACCTCCTTCAGAAAGAGGATTTAAGCTCCAATTTGTGCTGAAGGAGCGGAGGTGCAAGAACACTTTCCCTTGTGCCCATTCTGCTGTGAGGGGGGAATTTCTGGTGGCAGAAGGAGATGTCTTGGTTCTTCTCAGCTCCCCTTAGCCTCAGACACATTGTGAGCCCCCAGGAACATGGATGGCAGGCTGGGAAGAGCGCAGAGACCAAGCTACGCACCGACACAGTACCGCCCGTTGGGAGCCAGCACAAAACCCGGCTTGCAGATGCATTTGAAGCTGCCGTCCTCATTGATACACATCCCGTTGAGGCACATGTTGGTTGTGGCACATTCATCATGATCTGGGGAGGACAAACAGAAAACATGAGCTGAGCCTGAGAGCTGCAGCAAGGCTTTCCTGTGCTCAAAAACTCCCTGTCCTCCATCTCATGGTCAAATTGCTTCTCATGGGAGTGGGTGCTAATTCTCAAGGCAGAGTTCCCACTGCTTCTCCTGGTGAGAACTGTCCTGCTGCATCCCTGCCACTCTCGGTACCCTGGTCAGGCAGTACAGCTCGCAGCAGGACTCAGTCACTGGCTGTTGGAGAAAGTCCTGCTTCCAGACCCAGCCCTGCTCATGCTCCTGGACTCCAAAACCTACAAGGAGCACTCCAGGAGTACCAACACCCTTATAAAAACACCTCCCTATTTCAGTCCTCTTGTTTTGAGATGCACTCTGCCCTAGAGACGAGGGGAGTACAGCACGGATTAAAGTAACCACCAATCCCCGGGGAGGACACTGTCTCAGTGTCCCCACCTCCCCAAGGCACATCAGGAAATAGCTTACCAACACAGTTCTTGCCATCAGGGGTGATTTCAAAGCCAGCGTTGCAGATACACTGGAAGCTGCCATCAGTGTTAACACAGCGGCCATTCCTACACATCACTCCGTTCATGATGCACTCATCAATATCTAGCAAGGAAATAAAGTAGAAGCAAGTAGAGTGAGAAGCAGTTCCAGCTTAATCTGCTCCATGAGAAAACCAGGCAAGTGCTCTCAGACACTCAGAGTGTGCCCTGCTCCAGGATCACACCCTTCCCCTCTCTACGAACTGCAGGAGATGGAACAGATGTGGAAAAAGCTTTCTGCATGCTCTGGAAGCAGGATGACATCTGTGAGGTCAGAGCTCTGGGGTCTCAGACCCTCCATGATGTCTTTGTCAACCTCCTTGGGCCCCCTTTGCAACTCAAATTATCCTATGGCTGTTCAAGTCCAGAGTAGACAGCAAAAGCACTCAGACCAACAGCCACAGACTCAGGCCTGCCACAGAGATGGGGTCCCAGCGCCTCAGCAAAATGAATCCCAGGACAGAAGTTGGGGTACAACGTGACTGAAGTACGGCAGGAGGGGAGGTGCTGTGTAGCACATCAAGAACGTGATGTCCACTTGCTCTGGGACACAGGCCACTGAATGCCTCTGGGTAAAGACAAAAGAAGGAAGGAAGAGAGTATCTCAGGTAGGGGGTTGTTACTGACCCTTCAGCCAGCGCTGGGGAAGACAGGACAGGCTATTTTATGAGCAAATTACAGAAAACCAATAGTCTGGTCCCAGTGGCAACGGACAATGCAGACACTTTATAGACTTCTCCTAATGTGGAGAAGTTAGCTTGAGAGCAGCCTGTCAGAAAAGGGTCTGGATCACAGATGAAATGGGGTGGCCCTGCACAGAAGGAAACCTCCTTTTAGGCTGCATCAACAGAAGAGCTGTGTGTAAGCCACATGGGACAGTTTTTCATCCTGACAGCTAGGGAGGTCACAGCTGAAGAATGACATCCAGTTTTGGCTCCATGCATTAGAAAAGATAAAGACAAAATGAAGGAAGCTGAGAAGATAAAACCAAGGACAATGAGAAGCTTAGAAACATTATCAACAAGAGGAGATTGAGAGACTTGCATTTGTTTAGTCTAGAAGGGAGATGACAGCGGGGTTACAAGATGCAGTTTCCCAACACATAAAAAATGTAAAGGAGACAGCAATGAACCAATTTTCATGGCCAGAGAGAGAACCACAAGAAGAATTCAGCTTAAAAGATTCTGTTTGGAAATTAGGAAAGCCTTTCACACCATCAGGCAACTGGGAGGGTCCTTTGGAAACCCCTTTATCAGATGCCACTGGATAGAAAAATTAAAAAAATCAAAGGTCAGGTACTGACAGGGAAATCTGCCTTTGCTTCTTGTTCACATGGGACATTACCTTCCCATTACTCTTTTTCAGCAGTCCCTCATCTAGAGCACCACCTTGCTGCAAGCCACGGACAGAACACCTTTGCTAGAAACCACAATCCCTACATTGACACAAACATCCCCCAAAATCCTCTCTTTTGTCAAAACAAAATGTTGTCACCTTTAAATAGAGTTCTGCCCTTGAAAAGGACTCTGTAAGGTCCTTGATTGCCACCAGCCAGTTTTAAGGTAGATAAAGGTAGAAGAAACTTCTCCTAGACATATTTCAGGACACTGCTGGCAGCTCAACTAAGTTGTTCTCAAATCCCATCACACACCTGGCTGGGAGGTTGGTTGGTGCTGGGGACTCCTCACTGTTTCCCCTTTACAACCCTCTCCCTTTGGTACCCAGGTCTCTGATAACCCTGCTGACACTCTCACAGCACGCTGCGCCCTCCCAAACAAAGAGACGGAAAATCCTCACCGATGCAAGCCTGCTTTGTGGGGGTGCTCTGGAAGCCTTCGTGGCACTTGCAGTGGTAGGAGCCGGGTGTGTTCACGCAGTCGCCGTGCACGCAGGGGCTGCTGGAGCACTCATCCACATCTGCAAGAAGAAAAGCCTAAACCTGTGAGTCACCGTAATGCAGGGAATGCACAGCAAGCTGCCAGGGCAGGCAACAAAGGCTGTGAGCTGCTCAGCCCGTCCTTGAACTCCAGGGCTCAGCATCCTGACAGCACGGCCAGCAAGGTCCCTCTGGATGGCATCTCTTCCCTCAACTGAATCACTCAGCTTGGTGTCATCTGCAAACTTGCTGAGGATACACTCAATCCCACTATGTACGCCATTGATGAAGAAATTAAATAGTATTGGTCCCAGTACGGACCTTTGAGGGACACCACTTGTTACTGGTTTCCACTTGGATGTTGAGCCATTGACTGTAACTCTTTGGACACAATCATCCAGCCGATTCCTTATCCATCCAACAGTCCATCCACCAAACTCATATCACTCCAGTTTAGAGGTAAGAATGTTGTGGGGAACTATATCAAAGGCCTTACAGAAGCCCACACAGATGACATCTGGAGCTCTTCTCTTTTTCACTGGTGCAGTCACTCTGTCGTTGAAGGCCACTAGATTAGTCAGGCACGATTTGCCCTTGGGGAAGCCATGCTGGCTGTCTCTAACCACCCCCATCCTCCATGTGTTTTGACATATTTTCCCTTCTGAGCAGTTTATAGCCATTTATTGCAGCGCTCCACTTGTGTGATTTGTCCACTGCATTTCAGTGGAGCTTTCTAGCTGCACAGTGGCTCCTAACTCCTCCTGTCTGTTACCCATGCTGCCTGCATTGGTATAGAGGCCCTTCAGCTGGGCTATCAACCCTCTCCCCTTTTTAGAGGAACACACCCTAATTCCTTTCAGGCATTTCACAGGTGTTTTCCTTCTGGTTCCTAATACATCAGCAGCCCCTGGCTCTTCTCTGTTGCTCAAAACTCCACCCCCTTCTCCCACTAAATCTAGTCTAAAGCTCTCCTTATAAGTCTGGCCACCTTTTTGATGAATACCTTCTTGCTCCTCTTGATAAGATGAATCCCATCAGCTCCCAACAGAGCCAGCTTCTCAAAGGTAGATCCATGATCATAGAAGCCAAAACCTTGAGTACGGCACCAGGCATGCAGCCATTCACCTGTTCAATTTCTCTCCTCCTTCCTGAAGCCCTTCCTCTGACTGGGAGGATAGAGGAAATCACCACCTGTGCTCCAGATTCTTTTAACATTGCTCTCAGTGACATACGGTCTCTTTTGATGGTTCTACGTTGCCTTGTCGCAGTATCATTAGACCCTACATGGAACAGTAGGAGTGGATGATAATCTGGAGGGTTCACCAGTCTCAGTGATGTTGCAAATGTGAGCTCCTGGTAGGCAGCAGAATTCTCTAGGGAAATTGTCTGGATGGCAGTTGGGTGCTTTGGTGCCTCTCAGTAAGGAATCCCCAGTTACTAATACTTTACGTGCTTTTCTGGTGGCACTGGTTCTAACGCATGTAGGGGGCTGGATTAACGGTTGGTTTTTCCTGGATCTTGTCCGTTTCTCAGGTGGTCTTCATCCTCCAACCCCAGAGCATCGTGTCTTTTACTTAGGAGCACTTTAGAGGAAGGGGGAAGGTTCTTCCTTCTGCCCTGAGCAGAGACAAGGGTCCAGCCTCCTCCTTCTCCTGAGTTACCTGTGTCAGTCAGCTCGAGATTGAATTCAGGCTTACCTCCCCCTTGCACAGCCTTAACAGAGGGCTGTCACTCAGCCTGGGACAGCACACAATACCCTGTGCCACGCGTGTCAAGCCGAGCCTACTCACCAATGCACTCTCCGCGCACGTCCTGCTTGTAGCCCATGTTGCACTCGCAGCGGTAGCTGGATGGGGTGGGGATGCAGCGGCCGTTCAGGCAGAGGTTAGTGAAATGCTTGCAGATGTCAATGGTCTGATTGAGAGTGGCGGTTCCTGGAAAGCACAGAGACAGCGTCAGGCAGAGGATTAACGCTCCCTTCCCTCGCGTGTCCCCAGGAAGCAGGGTCGGTAAGTCCAGGCACTGTGACGGATCAGCGGTGCTCTGGGGCCCTGAACAGCCACGGGGCTGCGGACACAAACTCAGCTGCCTCGGCAATCTCTGCAGGGCGCTGCGGTACCTGGCATGCCCTCACCCTGCTGACACGCACAGGATGGCACAGCCCCTCAGAAGCAAGGTGGGAATCCATATTTATCGACATCCAGTGCATTTCCCCAGGCTTCAGACCTTAGCAAGGAGCTATATGGGATGCACATGAGAGGGGTGTCCAAGGTGGTGGGAAAAACAGTTTTGTTGTGAGGAGGCAGAGAGCGAGGCGGTGACGTGAAAGCTTCATTCCTATTTGGTAATTAGAAAGATATTCCGCACCGGAGCCAACCTCGGCTGCCTCGCTCTGCCAGCAGACGCTGTTTGATCTGCTCCCGGGCTCAGCATCCTGCACAGTATTAGTGTCACATCCCATCACTCCCCCCGTGTCAAAATAAACCTCGTAGCTGGCTCAGGGCGCGGGCGCTTCGCTCGTGTGCGCAGGGCTCAGAGAAGCGGGCCGGCACGCAGGCAGCCACGCCGCCCGTGTCCTGAGACAGGCAGCCAAATTGGGTTCGCACAGTAAGAAAAGGATTTTAATTACCAATGCTTGAACTTCCTGGGCCCATTCCAGGCAGACCTGGGATCCCGCCTTGTCCATTTGCCCCATTTGGTCCGATGCCTCCAGGCCCGTTGAGTCCCGGCCCAACACCATTGGGCCCGAATCCAGGAATTCCTGGAAAGTTCCCAGGGAACCCTGGCACGACCGGGAGTCCTTCGATGCAGAGCCTGCGGTACTCATCTGAAACAAAACAGCTGCCTTAGTGCTTTTCCAAGAGTGCCTGGATCCCCCTCCTGAGAACAGAGGGATGGAGACAGGCTGTCAGGGAGCAAAGAGAGTGGGTGCTGATGGGAACAGGGCAGATGGGTGAGGAGAGCTTTAACACCCTCCACTCCAGAGCAGATGATGAGATACAGCTTGCCAGGGTGTTTGGCAACAGCTTCTTGGGGTGCGTGGGACAGCTGGCACTGTGGGCTCCCTTCACACAGGCAAGGACAGGACACAGGAGGGTGCCAGACACTGTGAAGCTCTGCCCTCCTCAGAGCTGGTGATGAAAGAAGAGAGGCAGAGAGATAGATCTATGGTGCCATGCCTCCTCAAGGCCTCCTGCTGCCTGGGCTCACCCCCATTTGGCCCCAAGGTTTAGTTATGGTGGAAGCCAAAGAGAGCTGAAGGGGTAGGAGGAAAGGGATAAATTCTTGCCTTGGCTGAACTCATCTGGCTCAACTTCAGATGAGAACCAGGCAGAAGAGCCAGCATCCCCATGTGACCTTTCTCTGGGTGTTCTGTTGATGATTCTCCACGTCAAGCCTGGGGTACCACTAGGGCCAGCAGAGCCACAAGCTGGCCTAGATGCAGGTGGAGGTCCTTTGGGTGGCACTTACCAGAGCCCCGGACAGGGCACATCTCTGGAGTCTGCCCAATGGCCCAGCAACGCCCGGAATCACAGCAGCACTGCATCTTGGTGTACTGGCCAGGGAGGTCCCCGGCACAGCGGCCCCCAATCAGAGCAGAGAAACATGTCCCAATCCGCTGGTCTGCAGAGAGGAAGAGGAGAAGGAGACACATTCACAAGGTGTTACCACCACACTCTCAGTCAGGTCCTGACTGCCTGTTCCCAATGGCATCTCTTCTGGCTGTCCAGTGTCCCAATCTGACCTCCTGTTCTGCCTCAGCCTCCCAGATCATGAGGTTCTCCAGCAACTCCATCTGGAGCACAACAAGGCTGTAGGGCCAGGCCTTATTCCCCAGCATTAGATCTCACGTTCCCATTTAGGCTCCTAAATACAATAAACAGCCTGACCTAGAGCCAGGAACAGGCAGCCGGTGGGCAACCCCTCTCCATTGGATTCTCTGTTTGGAGCTGCCTTCCTTGTCCTGCAGGAAGGACACAGCAGATTCTGGCAGGAAACAGTTGAGATCCCCCACTTCATCCCATGTTTCCTCACCTTCCCAAAGAAATGGGATTATTTACAGGTGTCTCCCTCCTCTCACTAGAGTTTCTGCACTGACAAGAGATGTCAGGGCCGGGTTCCCCCACTGACCCAACACACCAGCTGGGAGAGGGAACAGACTGAGGAGAGGTCTGCAGCAGACCACTGCAAACGTTGACACTTCCACTACTGGACAGCCTGACCCATTTCCTCAGTGTTGACAGATAAACTGTTCTGGACCAAATACATAATTCAACGAAATTGCATCCTGGGGCTGAGATCTCCGTTCTTCCAGTTCCTCCTCTGATGTTAGTGTCTGTCTTGCTTATTTGGATTACATTTGTGACCAAGGGTTGGCCATCAGTGCCAATATAACAGTACAACAGGCCCTTGAACTTGGCCACGTGGAGTGGCAGCTTCTTCTCTTGCGCTGTTGGACCCAGCATGATATATTTTCCTCTAACTTCTGCCACTAAAAACACTTATCCGTGATAAAAACAATTCAGAGCCGCCTGCTACTACTTTGAGGGTTCCCAGACAGCGAGCAGGCATTCCCCAGCCATTCCTGCTCTAGGCTGAAGCCTTGGCTGCAATAGTCCTTTCCCTTGTTCTCACTTGTTGCAGGACAGAGCTGGCAGATCAAGGTGGTCACCCATCTCCTACACCACTTTGGTCAGGCTGGGGATCCAGGTACAACCCTTAGTCAGTGATCCCCGATGCTGTGCTAAGCAAGGACCTTTCTACAGCCACCGCTGTCCAGTGTGGTCCTGCACATCTCAGGCCTGGCAAGGACCTGCCTCTCCTTCCCAGAGCTGATTTAATGGCAAATATCCCACGTCCCAGCCTTCCCATGAGGAAGCATTCCCTGCCAGGTCCTAGTGGTCCCAGCATCTCTCGCTAAACAAATAGAGCTGTTCCCAGTCCCACATCCCTCCAGCCTGATCACTCCCATTCCCAGTGGATGCCTGTTTCAGGTCACGGGTTAGTTCCCACAGCCTGGACTGAGCTGGGAGGAGAACGAGCCCTGGATGGTGGTCAAAGCCCATGAGCCTGGCCAAAGCCACAGACACCAAGCCTGGCACTGGTGTTTGGTGCGTGTGGCTTCTGGACAAGGCCCAGGAGACTGAGGGTCTTTCACATGTCTAGCAGGCTCTGTCTGGCACCAAGTTCTCTAGGAAAACCTGGAATCTTCCACTCATTCATCTCCTGTCCTTGTTTCTCAAGTAAATTAATGAGGGGGAAAGTCTAGTCTGATTTGTCATCTGTGCCTCTAGACTGACATTAGCCAGCAGGCTGACACTTGCCTGAAATATAATTGAAATTAATTGCACGGAGCTGTTTGATCTGTGGGCTGTGGTTACGTTTCTTCTCTAATCACAGCTCAGAGGCTTACAGAGGACAGTGACCCCATTTAAAGCCAGGGTGACTAAACCAGCAGGTCTTTTCTCAGATACATCCTTTCCGCCGTTCTGCAGCACTGAGTTCAGCATGAACTAGTCCCTTGCACGAATCTTTCTCCACCAAAGAGACTTGCAGCAAGAAAGACAGAGTAGGAGAAGGGAAGCTTGAGTGAGGGGATCGAATGCAACGCTGGATTAGCTCCCAGTCCTAATGAAGGGAAGTACAAGCCACGTGGGCGCTTGGGTCATCTCAAGCCCTTGATCTCTGGCAAGTGGCAAGAGTGCAAGAGCGATGCCCACGTCTTTGCAGGTTCCAGAAGCTTCTGGAGTGTAGAAGAGGGACATGTTTCCAGAGCACATTGACAGGTTGCTGTTACGTAGCATCAGCACGCAGCCCACTCGTACTCCAGAGAGAAGCTGCTCTCTGAACAAGCCAGGGCAGGACAGTAGGGTCATTTGGAAAAGCTGCACCTCAAACCCTTGATGGGAGTTTAGGTAAGTGAGGGCTTAGGGCTGAGCTTAAACAAACTTCTAGATTTGAGGGTGGTAGTTTGGAATAAACCCTTTGGGCATTAAAGAGGACAGATCCCACCCGGCTCCTTCTGTTCTTCTGTGGGACATTTGCTGTCCCAAAAACTCTGATACACGGTGACAGCCAGACAGTTAATGGGGCAGGAGTGATGTGGAGAACGCAACCTCTTTCCCCCCAGACAGACACGTGCTGACAGGTTTGACAAGGCAGGGAGGTCACAGCAGTTTGTGTAAGGGAGGGAATGGCCCAGCCCTTATTCATCTGGACAAACGTTTATTAAATTCAGCTGTTGCTGCTGCAGTTTATAATAATCTCTCTCAGAAATGAAGGTCAGAACTAATTGAAAACTCATCTGGAGCTGCCTTGGGCAGAGAGAGAAGGGTGGATGGAAAGAACAGTGGGTCCCTGCAGTCCCTCTGTGACCTCCTGCAGGACCACCCACATGCTGGAGGTAGGAGCACAAAGCCGTCGCGGTTTGGTTCTGCCTTTCTCCGCAGCTGTGAAGGGAACAGGTTTGCACAATAACCTCAGGAAATCAGATAAAGCTGCAGGCGAGAAAGGAGGTAAAATTCCACATGAGATTAAACAGTGCACAGAGGTGGGGGATAGAGCCACAGGTCTGTTGAAGGTCTCTGATTCAGAGGCTGTGGGTGCTTCAGAAGGTCCTGCCAGGAGCCAGTAGAGCAGGAAATTGAGCTTGGCCTGCTTACAATAGTGGGACAGGACTGACTCCAAGCTGGACCTTCCTGCTGGGGTCTGGCAGAGCCTGCACCCATCTGCTGGGCCATGATGCCCTGGGGTGTGTGTCCTGATGCCCAGGAGAAGCCCCACACCAGGAGCTGCACCCTCTGAGTGACTAACTAGCATGGCTAATCTCCATCTTCCCTTTCAAGTTGGACATCCTCTCTGTGGTATGCACAAGGTGTCTGCTGTGCACCTCCAAGGGATTTTGCAACTTTCATCCTGATGAAAATCTGGTTTGTCCCTTTGGTGGTGGGCAGGGAGAGATGGAGGAATAGAAAGTGCTGGTACAGCTTCCCAGGAAAGAACTTTAAAGGGTGAGTATTTCTCTCACTTCGTGTCTTGTCAAGTACAGAAACTGAGAAGCTCAAGTGACCAAACCCAAACAAACTCCTGGTTGCAAAAGTCAGTTGGCTCTGACTACAAAGGACCTGAGGGCTGTTAGCTCAGCAGGGAGCTGCAACACAGCAGCAAGTAGCCAAAGGTCTCCCACCCAAGATGTCCAGTGGTGCCTGGTTTGCAAGGACGAAGGGTGCAAAAGGAGCCTCATACTGCGGTGAGGACACTCAGTCTAGACCGACTGATGCCATCATATGTTCTCTGTTTCTGGAAAACTGACCAATTTCATTCCTGTCTGGGTAATATTAAGCTTGATGGTGGTGTCTGTCTCATTGAAGGGTCACGCCAAAATGAAGGCACGAAGTGTCCCTCTGGGCACAGCTCCCCCCAAACTGCAATATCCACGGTACACCTTGGCCCCCGATGCTCCTGCAGGCGAAGCGCTGGGTGTTACTGCAGGACAGTTTCTTTGCTGGCAAGCGCTATAATTCACTCCCTCCCTGGCTGTTCACTCTTCTCCAAATTCACCTCCCACTTCAACTGTTATAAGGTTGGTGTATAAACGCATCCCTGGAATGATCTGATAAAAAATGATTCTCTCTAGGGGGAGATGCTTGACAATCCAGGTCCCTGCACAGGTTTGCACTGGAGCCCCAGCAACTATGGAGCCTTCCTCCACCCTCTGGTCCCTGCAGACATCCAGGCAGAGCTCTGCTCGGCAACATCCCCAGCTCCCTCGATGCCTTGGGAGATGTCGGGCTGCTCTGCTCAGGGTCTCTCTCCAGCTCCTTATCCATCTATTTCGAGCCTATGACCCTCACAGCACTTCCCTTTTGTCATTTCTTGCCCTCATAAATATTATCTCCTCATATTTTCTTTTTCCTCTTGCTCTTTCCTTTCCTGGATAATGACCAAACTGGCTAAAATGGTTCTCCAGGCAGGAGAGCTCCTCAGTAACGTGCTCACAACCTTCTCTGAGCCCAGGACTTTGCAACAATAAGCAAGATCTGGCCCTACCCAGAACTTCAGGCAGTAAATCTGCTGATGTTGCCCAAGGAGAGATAAGCCCCAAATCTCTCAGAGCTTTGCTGCACTAGCAGGGAAAAAGAGCAAAGGCGGCAATGTGCAGGAGTGCTGACTTGCAATGAGCAAGGGAACACCGTGTGCACGTCTGGAAATGCATCTGAAAGGCCATTTTTCTCATTTGAAAATTATTCTTTTAAGCTGTTCTTGAAAAGCAACTCATCGTAGCAAAAAAGAAAAAAATCCCCCAGCCTGCTGGAGCAGATCCTCCTGCTGTCTGCAAAACCCCGAGCCTGTCTTTTACAAGCAGAAATGAATGAAACTGTTATGAACATGTGTGGAACTGGATTCTTCGTGTCAAGCACAGGTGGTTGAATCATTCAATAAATGTTCAAACTCTGACGGACTTTCTCCAGCTACGCCGCTGTTTGCATTTGACTGAGGCAGGCAGTGAAAGCAGCTAATGAGATTTGGGATCAACTCAAGCTCGGTGTCTTGCTGTTTCAGCTGCAAAAACTACAGGAGATTATTCAAATGCAATAAAAAGGTGTTTACTTAAAAGGGAGGGGGAAAGGGATGGGAATATATCAAGGCTGCCACCATAAAGTCACCACATACCCAGTGCTGGTGCCCCGTGATATACGAGACACTGCGGTTATCTCCAGCCTAAACATCTCCGAGGTGGCAGCATGACAATGTCTTCTGCTCTCTCCTGATACTGTTTGTGTTTGAAGGGCGGCCACATTATTTATTAATTTCCAATTTTACAAACTATTTACTTGATTTATTTCATAGGACGTAAATTGTGGGCTTAAACTACCATAAACTCTCAAAACGAGCACTGAAACCCGCCCCGAACGATAGAAGCAGGGTTTGCAAAATATGAATCCCAGGGCAACAACACCCCGATGGTAACTGTGCATCTTGCCAGAAAAAATACTGGCTGTCCCAAACTGTGACAGCACACTAGCAGCGTACATTAGCTCAGGGAAATGACTAGAGCATGATGTATGGAGCTCAGATGCAGTCATAGTCCACTGCAGCTAACTAAGCTTTGGACTATTTTTAAATTGGAGCTTTCTAATTTTATTTAGTTTTCATTTCTCGAAGCATTTGGTTTCAAGGAAAGTGGGGAAATGACTCATCCGACAGCCAGCACACCCCTCTGGGCTCATGGCGGGGTCTGGGAAACAGGGAGGAGAACTGCATTCTCATTAAAATCTATCAGATTCCCAACCAAGGTGACTCGTACGTTAAACTTTACAACATTTTTCTTCCCGGAACTAGAACGTGATTAATTTTTTGTCCAGGTTATATAAAAGATATATATTTTATATATATAAAAGAATTTGAAATATAAAGATATACAATAATTGGATATAAAAGAATTTGAAAATTATTTTTTTTCTGTATTAATTTCCAGGATTTTCAATATAAAGCTGTACCTAATATTTTTGATAGCACTAATAATGATCTTTGCCTTTTCTGTTCCAGTCCCTCTTTACAAACCCTCGCATCCTTGCCTTTCTACAGGCGAAGGAACTTTCTGATCAGTGAGACAAACCCTGGGATTCATTTTGACTAAAGTGCCCCTGCTGAGAGCAAGTAAACAGAGCGCTGATCTATTTATCACACAAACCATTGTCTGTTACAAAGAGAAATGGACCATCAAATATTTACAAGGCTTGGAAAGGCATTTTGATCTCTTAAACATGCAAGATTCATCCCAGGCTCTGTAGTCTGCAGGCGGGACAGCTCGTCAGGCTGGGGAAAGCTCGCCTGGACTCACGCCGGTTCTGGGAAGCTTTGAGCTACAGACACCTTGAGCCAAACTGGGATGGGGGTGAACGGGTATGGGGTGGCACACACCAGCCCCACCAAGCCCTTCGTGCGCTCTGTGGGATGGGGACTGTAAGAGTGGGATTTCCATACGGCCCTGGGAGTCATTTTATTGCCAGAAATCGGCTACTGTGGGAGGGAGGTGGGCTACAAGGTGATGTGGAAGAGCTTACACGACAGCCTTGTAAATCTCGTTCTCTCCTCCGGGTACAGAGGGGATCCAGACAACCAGCACAGCACAAAGCAACTCACTCCCGAAAGGTTGAGTTCAGTGAGATGAAGTCAATTGAGTCCACAGCCCTACTGATTACTGGCTTGGGGCAGGAGGGATTTATGAGCCATTACGTGTGGTCTAAGGAGGAAGGAGGAGGAGATGATAAAAGTCACCGGTTATTTGCACTGGTTATGCAAACACTTGGAGTAAACTTTTCCCCGCCTCACCTCTGCAACGCAAGCGGATGAATGTGCAGTTGGGGGATGTTCCCCATCACTGGGTCCCTCTTTGCTCCAGGAAGGCTCACCAGCCTTCTCTTGGCCTTACACACTCCACAACCACACACTGTACCTGCAGTTCAGCTGTAGGAGAGGACTGGTGTCTCTCCCCAGCTGACGTCTAGGGGTAGCGTCTGGGATTCTCCTGCTAGCTGGTGCAGTTCTGTGAGTAGGAGCACAAGGATCCTTCCTCAAACAGACCACTATCCCAGCCAGACACCTTCCACCCTAGTCCTCCTCCTAGGGTCCTCAGCAACCCCTTGTCAAACACTTGAAGCACTGAGGCACTTGCAGTCCAAGTTATGGAGATGGAGAAAGCCCTGGTCTGCAACAGCATCAAAACGTGTGACCAGGATGGACCATGTCAGCCACCGCACACGTAAGAACAGCACATGGCAAAGAGCATTTTCCAGCTATTGCAGGAACAACGCGCCCTTTGATTTGCAAATCTGGTGATCACCAGATAATGATATGCAAATCACCAGGTCTGGGTACCAGAGTGCGCTCTCTCCCTGTACCTGTGGCCCTGAGATCTATTTAGCGTCTTACCAATGCAGCGTGATCCATCAGGGCTGGTCATGAAACCACGTGGACACGTGCACACGTAGCTGCCCGCTGTGTTGGTGCACTCGCCGCCATCGCACACGCCGGAGATCGCGCCACACTCATCCACATCTAGAAAAGAACAAACCAACAGTGATTAGGTTTCCCTGCAAACCATCTCCTTTCCTATCAGCAGCGTGGATCCAGGACCAGAGCTGGGATCACAGAGGAGAGTAGATGGGGTTATGGGTTGTCATGGGATGTTTGAGACCATAAGTGGCCTCCTAGCAGTGGATACTCCATGGAGTCCTCTGCTTATGTCTACTGACAGTGTAGGTCTTTGGGTAGGCTGATCCAAACTGTTGAGCTCCCTAGAGTACAAAAGAAGCTTCAGGACAGAAACGTGTCTGTGCAGGCGCGTTATCAAGCATTGGAACAGGCTGCCCAGGGCAGTGGTGGAGTCACCATCCCTGGAGGGATTTAAAAGCCGTGTAGATGTGGTGCTGAGGGACATGGGTTAGTGGTGGCCTTGGCAGTGCTGGGTTAATGGTTGGACTCGATGATCTTAAAAGTCCTTTCCAACCAAAATGATTCTATAATTCTATGACTGGCTGGACAATAGGTCTCTCCATGTGACCTGGTGGCCTCTCTGAAAGCGGAAATGCAACATCAGAGACAACATCATGTTTTTAAAAAGCACTGGGCTCACGCATTATTCACCGAATTTCTCCATACAGGAGGGATTTGGTTCAATTTTAAGTACGTTCAGGCATGAAAATCCTGGTGAAAAGGTCTCTGTACTATCAGTTAGGCAAGGGGGGTCTGGAGATATCACTCTAGGGGTTCAGCTCCTCAATCAGCAGTCCTGTTTTAGTGTGAGCTGATTTGCATAACAATGCCATGAGCATGCCATAGTTTGAGCTATTTATCTCGTCACAGGGATGATAAGTGAGACAGAGAGAAACACTGAGTCCTTGGAGAGATCACACCTAATTATCCATGGCAATCAAAGAAGCACCACCCGCATTTGCAAGCCCTGCCACACACTGCTTCTCCAGCAGCCCGCTGCCACCAGTGTGAAGATATACCAGTGAGGTGCATCTATTTCGATGTAAGAGCAAGAAAAATAAGGACAATGCAACAAGATTTCGTCAAGGCGCAAGAGCTGGACTCAGACATCAGGGGACCAGGCAGCCCTAGTGCCCAGACATGTGGTAATAATTGCAGAAAGGTTACAAAAGTACCAAAATTCAGAGACAATCAACCCCAGTCGTGTAGCTTCTGCCATTTGAACTTAGGATGTGCTCTCCAAGCATCTGGCTAGTGCAGTTATATGGCAGACCACACGCTGAACACGGTGACTAGCCCCATTGCCAATGTCCTGGATGCCTGGGTCTGGGTCCTCAAACAGAGCATCTATATTTGAAATCTTGCTCAGAGTTAGATTTTAATCCACCGAAGAACTGAGCTGGAAAGATTCTCCATTGGGTTTGCTTGAGAGCTGTAGAGTTCTCCAAACTTTCCAGGCCATTTATATTACAACTTTTGAGAAAATTCTTGAGTTAATTATTTCTTTGGCTCTTTTTATACTGACTGTTTTAAGAGCTTCATATCCTTGTGAAAGTTGTGGTTAACAACAGATGGGAAACCACACAGAAAGCCTGAAAGCTGCAGCTTAACAAAAGTCAAACTGCGACAGAAAAGGGAGAGGATGGAGCAGAAAATTCAACAAGTACCTATACAGGTGATACAGAGAGGGACGGCCTATAACTTGTGTGTGCAGCTATCACTTGGGACCTGAAACTTGGAAAATGAAAGGGAAGAAAGTGGCAAATCAGCTGTTTTGAAAAGGACAATCTGTTTTCAACAAATTTTGATCAAAACATCAATATAATGAAATATACAGGGCCCAGCCACGCTTGTGGGGCACATGACTCTAAGGACTTGTCTGGGAGCAGGGTTGTAGGTTTTTTTTTCATTGCCAACTGAAATCTGTTTCAGAAGCTGAGATGGAATTAGATCCAACCTCTAATTAATCCACCCAAAGCACTCGGTTGGTGGTCGTGGTCCAGGTGGTGGTAAAAGGCAGAAGGAATATTTGCCTGATAGTTTTTACAGTGGCAAAAAAAAAAATGCATCTTGGCAATTGGGAGAATAAATTATTTCTGCTAAGCAACTTTATTTATTGTATTTTAAATCTATCATGCTGGTGTGAATGGATAAGGGGATTTTTATATGCAATTCAGATGCTGCCTGGGGCTGGCAAGAAAGTAATGAAAAGGAACTGGTCAAAGTCTACTCCTTCGAGGGGATTTTTCTGATGCGAAGAGCACAACAGCCTTGCACAGCCTGATGGCATTAGCATGTGTGGGGTTAGAGCTGCTGCAGGGCAAAGACTAATCTGCAAAAAAAAAAAAAAAGGCAGAACAGCAAAGACCTCTCATGTGGGAGAGGGAATGGAAGATGCCTTTGTAAGAGCTCATCTAGCAGTGATGAAGGCAGCATACGCACTTGGGAAAGTTACCTGAAGTCCCCCATCAGGGCAAGGGAAGGAGCAGAAGAAGTCTGTGCTGGGAGCCAGAAGACCTGGCTGTGACGATGGATGTGAGCCACAGTGACAGAGCTGAGAAAGGGACAAGAAATTTCTGCCCAGAGAAGTGGTGAGCTGTGTCCTGTCCAGCGTGAAACTGGGAAAAATGTGAGTTAGGAAGGCAATGTCTGACTGCAATCTCACAGTGCCATGCAGTGGCTAGCGATGCTAGTGCAGCCCTGAAGATGTATGGGAGAAACACCGACCAGAAGCAGGTAGGTGATGTTACCTCTTAACTAGGATCATCCCTGAATGCCACAGCTCTGTGTGGTGCCACCTCTTACAAGAGGATGGCAATGAAATGGAGGGGTTCAGAGTCTGGAGGGGGCGATTCAAGGTCTGGAAAAACCTGCCTGACGTTAAGGGACGAGCAGAACTCAGTTACATTTGTCCAAGAAACTCTGAGGATGTGATGGGATCATCAGAAAAGAGAGACACAAAGATGATGTTGAGAAAGCAGTGCTCTGCAGTCTCCAAAACAGAAGATGAAAACTGAAGTGGAGACATTATATATTCAGGCTGGAATGAAGCAGATAGATTTACACCAATGGTAAATGATCTTTGGCCTATGTACCCAGGGATAGGGCTGGATGAATCCATCCAAGGCTTGGGATGGATTCAACTCACCTAACAATGTCTGTAAAAGGATTCCCTAGCACAGGCACAAATCCAAGGGAGGACAAGGGGGCATGAAACCTGGCTGCACAGAGGTGACTCTCAAGGACTAAGCGTTGTCCTCAGTCCTCCAGAAACATCCTCATAAACTTCATTCTTCTCTCTAAAATTAGAGAGGCTGCCAGGAGCCTTCTGCCTCTGCGTCCCAGGCACTGACTCCACTACACCAGCCTTCGGCTGCAGCATGGGATAGCCATGGACATCTGATGATGACAATTAATTCACATCACCCCAAAGTCCCCACCTTGTTCTGAGGGAAAAGAGGTGTAAGAGGGTCTACACTGTTAGACCTCCAGAGAAAAAGACTGCAGAAATTATCTGGACAGTGGTGCATGTTGAGTTGTGGTCAGATGTGTTAGATGGTTACAGAGCAGGCATCTCCATCAGAGGTTTTACTAGATACCATTTACACTCAGTGGAAAGAAATAATCTCGTCCAGGCAGTAACCCATCACATCTGAATGGAAATGCCCAAAGAGAGCAGAAGAGTTTTGCCCTAAAAGTGACAGGTTTTCCTTGCAGTGAGACATAGTGAAATTCATCCCGCTCAGCTCAGCAACAGACCCTGACAATGGAGGTGTTTAAGATGAGCTGAGCTGCCTTTTGAAGTGAGGCATATGTGTGGACAGAGACCCCCCATGGGTGCTTCATGTGGTCAAAGAAATAATCTTCAGTCTCCCCTCCTTGCTCACACAACCTATTACAAACACAATTATCTTCTGTTTTACTTTGGCTACAACTCTGAGTCCTGAGGAATCAAGCGAAACCTCGATTTCAAGGTGTACAAAATTAAGCCCAATGCGCAGGGCAGGTTATACACTCATATATCAAGAGGGGAAGGCACATTCCTGTTTGGCTTCTTAGGAACTCTAAAACTATGCTTTCAGCTAGCCAAAGATTTCAGCCGCCTTTTGCAAGCAGCAGAGATATCCCCTCTTGTCCTTGCAGTGCTCCTTTAGCTCTTTGATGCTCAGAGCCCCTCCAACACACAGCCAGGACCTGAAACCTGGCAAGGCAGCAATGCAAATCTACAGAAAACACTTCCCCCACCTGGGCCCCTGCAGCGAGAGAGATTTTATCACTACAGCCTGCCCTGTCATTTAATTACAGGCCTGTGTTTGGTTACAATTTGCAGAACACTGGAAGGGAAAGAGCTTTATGAAGTAAAAGCTGGTTGTACTGTTAGAAATAACAGCTTAAAACTTCTGCGTAGCTCTCCTCAAGCTGGTTGTAGCAGAGGTCTGGAGGCCAGCTGATGGGCAGGCATCTTATTAGATCAATACTTATGACATAGCATCAAGAAAAAGAGTACGAGGTTGTGGGGGCAGCAACTACATTCCATTCTTAAGGAAAAAACAGAGTTAATTCAAAAGGTTAAATCAAACGGCAACATTTTTTTCCCCTTGCAAACCCTAGCTCAGAGGAGAGCAGTTAGCAACCCAAGAAGCAGGAAAAAAGCCAGAGTTTCTCAAGCCACCTCGCACATCCTGTACTTTGAGAAACTGAGCTCTGGGCTTTGTTGTTTCAGTTCTTCCCCACCACATTTGCCTTCATTATTTTCTCTTGGTAAAGTGTCTCATAGTTTTGATTCATTCAGAGCTGGAGTCCATGGAGAGCTTGACACAGTGGGATGGATATGTACACCTCTCATTAACACCCAGCTGCCAGCTCTGGGGAGGGAATTCTTCCAACTCCAACCTGGCTACTTCACGACTTTTCCAACTCTCTGTTAAAAATTAAAGCAATATTCTGCACACTCTGCTCTTCAGACAATGGCAGGATTCAATGCAAACGTTGATTTTGGATCTGGTCTCCAACTTGCTGGGTTGGAGTTGGCCTGATCATTGAGGCTGAAAATGCTGGAAGCCAAAGGCTACAGAGCTTCAGAAAGAGAGTTGCAGTCTGCAAAGCCCATCCAACTCGGGTGCCCACAGACATGTTGAAACCCCAACTTTTCCATCTGCTAAAAAAAACCCAGGACTTGATGGAGAAAACATCTCTGTGTCACGTAGCAGAGGTCATGCCTCATCAGTCCTCTCTCGTGCAGCTCACGGGACTCTCAGACCTTCCCTTCCAGAAAGCACAAAGAAACCACAGAGGAGAGTAATGGAAGTCTCCAAACCACACCAAATCCATGGAAATGAGCTTTTAATGGATCCAAACAATGAGCTCTTCTGTAGACATTTTGTAAGAAAATTGAAAACACGCTAATAAAATGGCTATCGTGTTCCATTCGTAAGGAAAGTGGGCCAGCCTACCCACTCTGCTCATGGAAAATGAAGGAAAGCTCCCTCCGAGTCAGAAACATGAATGAGATTCAACAGAGTGAAAAATAGACCCTTGTCTTCATTAGGAAATTTGGAATTTTGCGTGGTGGTGACAAAAGACTAGCCCCTAGGGACATAAGTAGCATCTAACCCATTACCCTACAAGTGCTAAATAGAAAGGGCGAGTAAAAAGAGGTGAGATTTGTAGTTAAAGGATCTGTTCACCCTTGGCAGAATCTGTCTCCTGGAGATGCCAAAGACCATCAAGAAGGATCTGCCCTGGATGGATTTGAACAGAGCCTGTTGCACAAAGCATGCAGTGCCTTTCCCTCCCTTGCCTGGTGTTTCTCCATGTACTTTTTTGTATCTTGTATGTTATCATCCTGGAACAATTTTGGATGCAAGACACTTATTCCTTTTGGGGCATTGGAAAGCATCCTGGGTGAGGTAGGGGCATTACATACTTCACTGATAACGGAGCTGGCTTAGCGTTTTGTTACGCAGCAGAGGAAGGGCTCTTAAGGAAAGCAGTTAAATTATTGGCAGAGAACTGCTGAAATTATGGAAGGAAAAGCTTTATTCAGTCAGTGATTCCACCCTTAAGAACATGCCGTGGAATTGTTCCCTTAAGTGTAATTTTTACGGTTGCTTCCAGGATAATTTAAAAATGTCACTCTGTGTAACACTCCCCCCACTTCCCTGTGATTTATTGATAAAGGTCTTTGTAGCAGGAAGATGCATCTGATTTCAGCTTTGATGTTTCCTTTCTGCATTTCGCACCATTATTGCCAGGAGTGCTTTCTTGCATCCTCCTCAACAATTCTTTTCTTCCAGCAGTGTTAAGAAGTCAGCTGGGTATAAGCAAGCCCTTCTCTCAGAGTTCACACACTTCTTCCCCTACAAACCTCAACAGAACCTGCTCTTTCCCAGTTTCCCCCTAGTATCAGTCAATTTAGCCACAAGCTGACAACATCTGCCCTCCTTGCTCATCTTTTTCTACAAACACAACACGAACACAATCCTTTGGCACTTGCAAAGCAGCCTTCCTCTTCCCCACCCTCAGTCCACCCCCCATCACTGCTGGGTTTCATGAACTGCTTATATCTTTCAGAAAGTGAGCAGGCAACTCCCTGTGCCAGAAATTTCTCATTATATATTGCACAGCCCCAAGCTCAGGAACTCTTGATCCCTCAAGCTCCCTCACAATACAATGAACAAAGGCATAAAATAAGCCACTATTTGAAAGTGTCACATTCATTAGAGATGAGCTGCAGAAACAACTGTGGAACTGAGCAACCCTGAACTTGGAGGATATTTAGGTTCAAATCCAAACTCGATGTCATGTGCGTGTTTTCACATTTTGCAGATAGAAAAAGGACATAGTTTTCCATCTGGGGTTGACTGAAATTCATTCAGTGTATCCAGCTGCAGCCCCCTCGCATACCTGGGAGACCAGGGCCTGAGCTGGCCTCTACTATCAGCACAGAAGATCTTGCATAAGAAAAGCATCTTTATTCTTCAGGGATTCAGGGGCTGAAAATGGAGCCTTGATTCCAGGTGCCATTTGTGTTAAGAGATAAGTATCACTATGGGAAACGAACAACATTATCTCTACTCCTGCCCATTCCCACCAATAAACAGCCCAAAGAAGATTAGTGGTACATGCTGCTGCGTTAATGAGGGAGACATCATTAATCAGCAGACTCGGTGACACGGGCTCTGACCTTTGGCTCAAACACAATCCCATCTGCTGACTTCATTCCCCAGGAGGAATCTTCTAAACAGAAAATACAAGCTCCTGGGAACTCGGGAAGTATTTAACATAGACATTTAAGCTAGTTTTAATATTTCCTGTATGCTAGGCTTGGATAAAGAATCTGAAAACAAGAGGAAACCATCTCCTCTTCCTAAAGCAAGACAGTCTCAGTGCAAGCTGAGAAATCACTGCTTGCCCCAGCTGTAAAGTTAGCACAAACAGACTCACCAAGGGAACTCCTGCAGCTTTGAGATTTTAGGCTTGGAGCACACCCAGATAAAGAAAATATCCTCTTATGCCTGTGGTCGTTATTTTGATTAAAACCCTCGGTTGAGTGAGGAGGTCCCTTGGACTGGTACAGCTACTTTGGCAGTACAATTTCAGCAAATCAGGAATTTGGTGCTTATCAGCTGTACCAGTTTGCTCCTGATGTATCGAAGCATGGAGCAAACTCTGAGACAGGGCCCAGATCTTCCTGTGTTTATAAAGGTTTAGCAGCAGATGAACCCTTACAAGATCCTGGCTCTCTATTCCCTTATTCATATAGTTTTAGTGACTCATGGAGTACGTGTACTAGAGGGGAATGGTGATAACCCAGACAAAGGCATCCTCTTCACCTGCCTGGTGGGGATGTGCTGGTGATTCACATCTGGCAAACAAGCCCTCAAAAACAATCTCAACCCTGTCAGTTTAGAGCATCCCTCATGTTTATGTCATTCTCACCGACATTCCCTAGGTCAGTAAATCATACCAAAGGAAAGCATCCTCTTTTGGTGGTCTCCTTAGCAATCGAGGTAAGATAAGTGATGGAACAGACACCGTAGATGCTGGGGATGGCTCTTTATGGCTGTTCAGGAAGGAGGGTGAAAGGAAGCTGTTTATGGCTGCATCATGCTGCTTTTGCAGGCGTTCTGGGAAGCAGGGACCCACGCAGAGGCCCCTCACATCTGGATGACAGATTCAGACAATGGATTGTTTTTAATCTTGGTATATAGGAGATTCCAGCTAAACTGATTTCATATGTGCTTTGCCCGGTCCCCAGCCAGCACGGGTGAGGCAGATGAAGGCAAGAACAACTTTTTGTGTCCTGAGGTTAGGCCCATGGTTCTAGTGCAGTCCAGCCTTAGCCCACTGGCCAGGACATCACTGGGTATGGGGAACTGGTTCTTCACCCGAGATGCATGTAAAAAGGCTGTTTTGGATTCTACCAATTCCAAGCCCTTGGATGCCAGAGCACTGCAAGAAGCCCTGCTGTTAAAATTTTAGAAAGTCTCGTGGCATCCTGCCAAGGAAGATCCACAGACACAGATGTCTTCTCAACATAAAAGAACGTCCATCCCCCACCGAAGGATTAACCTCTGTAGCTGGTGTCTCACTTTGGAAAAGTTTTTCTGAAGGGCTGAACCCAGGTCACATGGCATGCACTGACACAGAGACTACTAGAATTATCCTAGCAAGGAAAATGTCTGGATTGCAGGAGGGTGGGGTATGGGAACAGTCACCTGGAAGCAGTGATGTTCCTTTCCCTGAGAAAAGACTGTTGGGAGAAACCCCCGAGACAACGTATGCTGTCAAACTCATGGTACCATGGGGGTGGGTTGCTGTGATGCTGACTGCTTTAAGTGCTCTCTCTGTGTAACTTTGCCACCTGGAAACAAATTCCAGGTTAAATGTCTGGATTCTAACACATTCATCATCCCTGTCTTGGTTACAACAGAGCCTTGGAAAGCCTTCCTCAAGCCCAGCTAGGTGGGACGCAGTCACACCAGCCCAACAAACACAATTTATCCCTAAAACAGCAAACACAGGCCAACAGTGTTCCACTAGGGCATGCAGGAAAGAACTTTAACAACCAAGGCAGGAAAAGTTTAATGCTGTTTTCCTTTTCATTTGCCAGATGTTTGGAAAAATACAACAAATGTTTACTCCCCTACTTCTGAGGGGTGAAGACTGCCTGGCAAGGTATGGTCTGGCCCATGAGAACTGCTACAAAATGCCTGGGGAGAGTGTGTCCTTCCCATGGGGGTCTGCACACCTCTCAGGGGGATGCCGAGCAGCGATAAAGGAGATGCTGAGACTGGACCTTAAGGAACTGGAGCCAGACTCTCAAAATAGCATGAAGAGGGCTCAGATTGGTGGCACTGTGAGAGTTAAACATACCGACTGCACCTAATCCTTGCCTGTGCTCCACACTTGCCAGCCTTGGAGATGCCCTGTGAGCAGATAGATTCTCCAGTTTTTAAATGCCCTTGTGCTCTCAGAGTGTGTCTGGGAACCCAGTGCTGAGCAGTCTGGTGAAGGCGTGCAGGAGTCTGCAGTCTTACCTTCACATCTGTGGCTGGTCTCACTCTGCTTGTGTCCCGCGGGGCATTTGCACTCGTAAGAACCCACTGTGTTGATGCAGTTACCACCTTGACAGAGGCCAGGAATGGCTTGACATTCATCCACATCTACAGGAAGAAGAGCAAAGACGTTAGAAATTGCAGCCATTGCAACAGATGTTCAGTCCCAGCATGGTGGGAGTGCTGTGAGAAAGAAGCAGCTTTGCTCCAAGTAGGTGGATTTACATTTCCTGATGCAATTACCCATTGGATTATAGTAGAGAGAAGGTGAAGGACAGAAGATGGACATAAAGATATTGCTGGCTTATCTACACAAGCAACAGGGAGGCAAAAATATAGTAATGTTTTCCACAGCAAATATCAATGTGTCTACTCCCTCATGGTTCATTCCAGGCTGGTAGCTGAGTTGGGGAGGAGAATTGCTTTGGTGGGATGTCCTCCTGCAGCCTTCAGAGAGCAACACCAGCTGCAGGGCAGAGAGGGGAACTTATGGACTGTGAGGTTTTGCTCTTCGGCCTCGTCCCTGGAAGGCTCATCCTGCAGCCATGGTTTCCTCATCGCTGAAGGGACACTGTGCTTTCCAAAGCGCCTCAGGAAGGCCTCAGTACTTGCTGCTAGGACCAGCATGCTCTATCAGTCACCTGATACAAGTGCTGATCATGTTCCAGTGCTGCGACAGAAGCTCCAACAATAGCAGCACCACAGAATGAGGGTGTATTGAAGGCTCAATGAGCAACTTATTTTTAAGCCTGAAGAAACATTAACCTGATTCACTACATCTTGTGGGATGGAGGATGTCACCTGAGAACCACAGCATGGCCAGAATATTTAATTGAGCTAAGATGATCTTACATGATCCCATGGGAGACCCAAGGTCCATTGTGATGCTCTGTGACATACAATGGTGGATTCAGCAAAGCTTACACAGATAGCTGTTCTCTCTTGGGGCTCCTCTCATCTACAGTCATTCCTCACTTGCCCTTTCAGTGCACATCAGAATGGATAAGGGAACATCCTCTTAGAGGTTCATGGCTTTTACCTTGGCAGGCTCCAGTACGAATGTTGGGAATGAAACCTCGGCGGCAGGGGTGAGGCTGGGCAGGGCACATCTCACATGGGTGACCCCAGGCCCGTCCAATGGTGGCACAACACATGGTCTTGGTGCAGACGATCCCACTGAGTTGGCCCTGGCACATCTGGTTATTTACTTGGCTAAAGCAGGGACCAGTACGATAGTCTGAGGGAGAAGAAAAACATCCACAGGTTAGATCGAGACCCAAACACAAGGTTTTCTGTCTAACACAGAGTCCCTATTCCCCTTCCCACCAGCACAGCCATTTGAGTGCAAAGTCAACAAGTCTGGAAAAAAAAAAATCCGCAATCATGAAAAGCACCAAAATTTAAGACCAAGCTGGAGATCAGTACTAGTATTGGTGACCTTCTTTCTGCTGTATGTTTCACGTAATCATCTAGAGGTTCTCCAAGCCAGCTCTTCCTGGTCTCCCTCAGGCTCATCCCCTGAGCTACACTTATACTATGTTTTGAGTCACTCTCTTTAAGTACTGACCCTAAAATGAACTCAAAATATGAAGTCAGGCAAAGAGGCAATTTGAGGGCTGCAAGTTCACCGGTTCTGTGGAACTGCTGGGGTCAGCAAAGCAATCAAACTTCATTTTAGTTAGGGGCAAAGATGCATATGGAGATGACGTGGTACAAGCACCTCTCATGGACAGTCTTAGGGCCTGCCAGTCCATATAACATAAATAGAGAGGATGATGGCGATGTCTTGCTGTCAGATCACTTCTACTTGGCTTGCAGAAGAAGAGTCCTACATCTCACCCACAAAACTTTCTGGGAGAGAATTCCCAAACCTTTCCCCATAATGTCTACTGTAAATCCTGCAAAGGGATGTCTACGCTCGCTGGCAGTCTCTGTAAAGGCAGCCTCCTGCAGTAATACACATCATTGTGATTAATTTCTTCGGTTTAACTCTTAAAGGTCCCCTGGTAATATTAACTAGATCTGTAAAACCCAGATGCTGCAGAAACAACCAGCCTGTTTCCCATTCCCAACCAGGATCCTCCTATACCTTAAAACCAAAAAGGTTTTGAAGGGCTTGTTTGCACTAAGGAGTGTGGTTTTGCCACTGTCTGGGCTCTCATGACCCTTGATTAGGGATATTAGCACAGCAGGCATTCATCAGGAAACAAAATTCTTAAACAAGAGGGTTTTTTTCCTTCTGCTGGGAATAGACCATTGCATGCAAGTGTTTGATCTGTGGCTGGAAAAAGGACCTTTAACCATGTTAGTGTCAGACCAGAAAATTCCACATTAACTCTCTAAGGAAGTTAGGTGTTGGTCAAACAGCTGTTATTGCAGATAGTCTGGCTAAGATTTGCAAAGTTGCTTAGAGAATTGTGATGTTGGAGTGCCCAGTAATTAGTAATTGACTGTGAACCCAAGTCCCTGCACCAGTACACAGGTTAGCCCACAGCTGTCTTTGCAGTGAAACATTTGGATTTGACATGTGAAGCAACAAGAAACTTGTGTGGAGGGTGGTTATACCTAAATCGTGAGCCATGGGCAGCACTGACACCTACATCTAGAGGTTAACAGTCCTGTTTCCAGAAATATCTTAGTATAATATAGACACTCAACAAAGCAAAGCTCCATTTCTTGGCCTGCAAGTTCTCACAGAATCACAGAATCGATCAGGTTGGAAGAGCCCTCTGGGATCATCGAGTCCAACCATTGCCCTGACACCACCATGTCAACAAGACCGTGGCACTAAGTGCCATGTCCAGTCTTTTTTTTAAAGACCTCCAGAGATGGTGACTCCACCACCTCCCTGGGCAGCCCCTTCCAATGGCTAATGACCCTTGCTGAGAAGGGTCACATACAAGTCTTTCCACACATGATCTTTGCAATCAGCTCCCTTCTATTGAAATCCTGACACGTGCACAAAGAATAAAAACCAAGGAAAACCATTAAACAGACGGTTTGAGACAGAAAGCTTTCTCCCACAAGGTACGTTTGTATTATAACCACATTGGTAGAACCTACATTTGCATGAAACCCTGAAGGAGTGGCTTTATCCTCAGCTGTAAAAGATTATCTGGAAATGCTGGTAATTACAGCAGGTTTTAGACTGACAATGCCTGTGTTGATGAGCCTTCCTCACTGCTCTTGCTTGTGCTGAGTAATTACTGTGTGAGGTTCCTCCATGTTATAATTGTCTCATCTGGCATAAGGGCAAGCATTAGCTATGTGGAAACCACACAAAAAATCCTCCTCTATCTCTGGGAAAGAGCCAATTAGCACAATAACTGCTTATTTCCAGCTTAATGCTCCCTCTGATTTGTATTTCTTGAGCAGCTGAGAGCACAGTCATACTTAAAAACTAATACTGATAGAGGTGTCAAAAGAAGTTTAGTCTGTGGATGTCACCGAGAGGTAAACAGCAAGAGGGATCTGAGAAAAAAGGGGCAATGAAATGAAGTTACATTGGTATAAAGGTGAGATGATCTCATAAAAATGCCTTTATTTGGAAATCAGAACAGAAATACCTACTATGTTTGCAAGGGTGAGTTACCAAATAATCATCTTCTTTGTGACCCAAATTTTAACAAGGTACCAAAGCACATGGTCCTCATTAATGTCTCCTGCCATGCCAAGTTTAATGCTTTAGTTTGTTCTACTTTATTCCTAGAAAAGAAATCAACAAAATTTGAGTTGTTTTCTCACTCATTGTCTTTTTTTAGAAAACTGAGAGGCTCTGGCTCAAATGTTCAACCTTGAGGAAAAGACCAAGGACAGCTCTTTATATCCACAGCAGTGAACAATTTAAATCTTCTCAATGATCAGACCCAAAGAACTATGAAAGAAAGTGCTTTGTGATTCTATATCAATGGAGTGATCAACTCAGTAAAGACAAAAAAAGCTAACAGACTGTCCTAAAGTAGTAGGAGAGGACTAAAGAACGAAAGAGAGAGCATCATCACTAAACTCACAGTTCGCTTCCATCCTGAGGGGTGCTCGCAGTCCTAGCCCCCACCTGAGAGAGCAGCTAGCAGAACTGGGAAAGGATGAGGAAAGGGCAGCAAGGAGGATCAAAGCTGTGGAAGGGTTTATATATGAGGAACAGCTGCACTGGTTAGCAGTGATCAGCCTGAAAAAGAAACACCTGGAGGAAGACCTGACAGCAGGGTACAAAGTCATGAGTGGCCTAAGGAGGAACAGACTTGCAAAGCCAGGACTAGGAAGTATCACAGGCAGATAAGAAGTGATGCTGGCTCAAGAGAAATTGAGGAAAGTAGTTCTTCAGGCAACATATAAGTTAAGGGGAAATCTTCTAACAGAGGATGTTGTGAACTGTCAAAGATTGTGAGCTACAGGTGCCTGGAGCCCAGGAAAGTCACAGAATCCCAGAGTGATTGGGGTTGGAAGACACCTCTGGAGACCATCCAGTCCAACCCCTGCCCAAGCAGGGTCACCCAGAGCACATTGCACAGGGTCGTGTCCAGGCGGGTTTGAATATCTCCAGAGAAGGAGACTCCCCACCCTCCCTGGGCAGCCTGTCCAGGTGCTCTGGCACCCTCACAGTAAAGAAGTTTTTCCTCATATTCAGACAGAACTTCCCGTGTTTCAGTTTGTGCCTGTTGCCCCTTGTCTTGTTTCTTGTCTTACAGAGGAAGATCATAGAGGATGGCCCTGTTCCTATACTGTTCCCCAGACACTAGCTTATGGACACTGCCAGAGCTTTGAGGCACAAGCTCATCCCAGGCAGCAGCCCTCAATCCACCCTTGTACCACTCTCTAAGCCTTCCAGGCAGGTAAATTTTAGAGTTGGTTTTGGTTCAGTGTTGTGCTGCAGCATCACTGCAGCTGGAGCGTGTGTTAGATAAGAGTGCTCAGGTGGGCCAGAGCTCTGGGTGAACGTGGCAGTGCCTCTGCACTTACAGCGAAACATTTTACGTGCTATTCTGAAGCCTCGTTAACCCGAGGACAATGCAGAAACCTCTAATAAAGAGGGCTTGCTTTCCCCCTTCCCTAGTCAAAAGGAGTGTGGAGAAGAACATGCGGCTGGTGTCATTGTGGTGTGGACCTACAAAAGGCTCTGACTTAGAAAATCAGATCACATGAATGTATAACCCAAAATCGACGCACGGCAGCACTCTACAGAGGGGAAAGGGGCAAACTCGCACCTCCCACGTCGTCTCGCTGGATGCACCGCGGCAAGAATTCCTTGAGGTTGATAATGAAAGCGCGATGGTAAGGAGAACACCCCCTTTTAAACAAATAATTGACAAAAATAGATTTTCATATGTAGATTACTTCTTTGGAGGGAATGAAGCCAAGGGAATTACAGTCTGGAGTCCAGAAAGGCTGGCTGCATTCCAGCTCCCAGCTGTTGCTAATTTTAATGGTCAAATTATTAAATTTTTAATGAGGCACCAATCAAATTTTGTTAAGGAAATATGCACTCTTAGGAGATGTCTAAACCCTTTTACAGTCTATGTATGAGATCCCATCTTCCAGGAACCCTGTCGCAGGTAGGTGTCCTTCAGAAGTTTGGTCTTTGCTGGTCCATTTCTTAGAAAAACAGAGCTGAGGAGCCTTCCTCCCTGAAAGCTGAGATTTCTTCCTAGTCCCTCTTTCAAGCTCACTCGGCCTTACAATACCAGTGTCCAGTGGTAGGACATGGACGAGTTCCACCTTTCCATCTGCAGGTAAAGTTCTCATTGAAGAGATTGCATGAAATACTGGATCAGGCTTTGTTTTGGGAATCAGCCAGAATTTTTTCACCTCTACAGAAGAGACTTTTAACACAGCAGGACCATACATATCTGGGCCTTTACCAATCACTTGTAGCTGCAAAAAACACATCAGCTCACTGCCTGACTTAACCTCTCCAAATAGAGTTTTGCAAACAGTAACATGGGACAGACTGGACATGGCACTTAGTGCCATGGTCTAGTCGACATGGTGGTGTCAGGGCAATGGTTGGACTTGATGATCCCAGAGGGCTCTTCCAATCTGGTTGATTCTGTGATTCTGTGATTCTGTGACATCAGCTTCTCTCCCAGCATCTCTCATCAGCCTCATCCCTGCACTGATCTGATTTTTCTTTCTTGCCCCCTTAATTTCAAAGCAGACTGTGCTCAGCGCATCCAGTCTGTAGATTTCTTATCGCCGCAGAGTTCGGTTACTATTCATGCCTACTTGTCTTGAGCAGCCAGCAAAGAGTGAGAGCACTCAAATTGCGAAAGGCACCAAGGAATCGGGAGTTGAAGTGTCAACGTGTTTGCATTAACCACAAGAAATCTGACTCCTTGCTACGCTCTTTGTTTTCAAACCCTCATCTCCCCCCACGTACGGCTTCGAAGCACCACCAAGCCTGGAGTGGGAACCTTTGCAGATGCTGCAGAGCCAGGTTGGGGCTACAGTGAGTCTTACCTACTCAACCCTACAGCCAACACAGGCCCCAGATGCGCTCCGAAGAGGAAGTGTAACAGGAATAGACCTCATTCCCAGTTTCCATGTTTGGCTGGTTGGCATGGAGATCAGGAACCCCTTTAGCTAATGGATGGTCATTCCTGACAACTCCAAGCCGCAAACCCCTTGGGGAGTTCACGGGTGGGATCCATGCCATTACACATGCTCTTACACTGAGCCACACTATTCCACTTGCAAACAGCTTCCTCAAAATATCCCTGTAGACATTTTTAACTTTCCTAATTAGTGTGTCTAGGATGTAAGAGGAGGAACGCTTCATGGTTGCTGTGGACATCTGCCTTCACCCACGTGCTGCATGGAATTCGGCTGGAAGGGCTGCGACATTGAAGTAAATGGGTTCAAATATTTCTGGTTCAGCCGAGCCAGCACACAAAACCTCGTAATTTCCCCTTTTCCAGCACGCGGGGTGCTGTGCTGACCGGGGATGCTGCCCTGGCTTTGTCTACACCACTTAACCCAAGTTCACCTTGCCAGAACCTATCTCACCTCCTACAAGAGGTAATAAAGAACGACACGCTACTTTTTGCCAACTGTGGGTATAATTTATGCCAGAAATGCAGCTTGGACTCATTAAAAAAGAATAATCAGTTACAGACTATTTAAAATTACCACTCTGAGGCTATCAAACATTTATGTAGAACAGTTGGAAGGCACCGTCTCTATTGCTCAGTTTCCCCAGTGCTAAATGAAAACAATGGAAATCTTTTGTAAGGAATGTTTCCCTGGGATATAGAGCATAACTCAGTGCCATTATTTTGCAGCGAAATGTTAATTTCAGGAACTGGGTCTGATTTCTTTGAAGGAGATCTCAAACTGAACACTTCTATAAGCTAAGGCATTTTTCAAATGTTTTGTAACACCAGCATTGAAACAGTATGTGAACCTGAAATATTTATAACTTCATTTCATATCCAATTTAAATTACTGCTTTGCTGTGGGGAAAAAAAAAAAAGTAATTTAAAATTAACATTTTACTCCCTTTTAACTGGTTCTTACCATCCCTTTGGGAAAATTGGTAGTTTTTGACAAAGCATTTTTGAAGAGAAGCATTTTCTTTGAAAATTTTCACAAGAAAAAAGACAGCCTTCCCCACTTGTGTAACATCCATCTACCCAGCGGGGCGTCACCGAGTAAATCAACGCTTGCGATGGGAATTCAGATCCCTGGGTAAAGGTGCAAAAGCAGGAACAATTGCACCACATTTCTTGCTGTTTAAAATAGCCCTAGAAACACGAATATGCCTGAGTGCAGCCGTGCAGGCACATCTGCAGAGTCCAGGCTACGAGGAAGGTGGAGGGATCGACGGGGTCTCCTCCACGCTCTCACCCCGTCCTTCAGCCTGTCCTTTCTCTGGCTCCATTTGGTTGGAATCCCCCCACGAGACAGGCCATGGGCTGGGTGAATTCCTTCTTTACAAAATAAATATATAGAGCAGCAAGGCAGAAGAAATTTTTTTTTCTTTGCTAAAAATCAAATTCCTTCTCATAATAAACAATGCTTTCGCTGAAGGCTTTTTCTTCAAACAGTAAGGACAAACGTTGCTTGTAAGTCATCCCCGGGGAGCTGCAGACCTCGCTGGGATGAGGTCACTGCAACACATGCCCCAGGCTTTGGCAGGCTTCCACGGAGCTTTCTAAAAGCTCCAGCAACTGAGTCCAGGAGAGCAGAGAGTGGCTATCAAGCCCGATATCTCTTTTTCTATTTTCAGTGAATGATTTGCATCAGCCGGAGGCTTGGTCCCCCAGGCCACGGGAGCACAGCCTTGCAGCTCTGTCTGTCTGTAACCTCCTGGGCTTTTGGAGCAAGACAAAGAGCCAGCTCCAGGAGCGAGCAACCAAGGCAGATCCCTCTGCAAACTTCTACCCAGAAAGCTTCCCACCCAACTCTGGCTGCCTGTGATGGAGGTGTTCCCTAGAGAGCCCATGGAGAAGGCTGGCCGTGACCTCTGGGACCTGCCGGGAGAGCTGATCATTTATGAATTAAATGCCTAATGGAGCAATTCATGCCCTACTCATAGATGGACCATGAATGTGCGGACGGGGACAGCATCCAAAAGCCACCAGCTGAACAACGAACCTGAAAGGAGCCAACCAAAAATCCCGCAGTTGTTTCTGTCGCACTAAATGTGAACGCAGAGATTTTACACCCTCGATCGTAGGTCTCGGCACGCAACGCAACTCGAAATATCTGCTAAGGCTCTCAGGCTGCTTCGATACGTGACAGCTTTGGTGGGAGGAGGGGATGGTGGCTGCACGGAGAACAGCGCGAGGGTCTCCAAAAAGGGCTCCTTTCTCATGGAATACTTTCTCCACCTAGTCATTTCCTTACCTCATACAAACACAGCCGCATTCCTCATGTTTAACTGTTTGGACTTTTGCAGAAAAGAAAAAGCTGGCTGGGGCACTTTATAAGGCCAGACATTCCAAGTGCTGAAAAAACATATTCAAAGGAAATAGTAAAGGGAGAACTTTTTTAAGTTTTCCTGTCCTATTTTTACAGTTTCCTGTCAAAGTCTTAGCCTGATGAAACCTGAGATAGAGCTCCACACACAACCCTCCTCCAAGGGCTCTCTGCTCCAGCAGCATCTGAAGCACAAAGCACACACACGGCAACATGGGGCCAGCAGTTGTAGAAATGCCTGGGAGGGTTGGAGGAGGGGGCTGGCACCACCACACTGTCCCCTCCGTCCTGGAAAAGACCATGGGGTCAGAATGCTGTGGGCTATTGAATCACTGCCTGGTCAGTTAGTGCAGAGATGGAGGTGCAGGAATGGAGGTGCTGGGGGTGGCACAGGGGTTTGGTAGCTCCAGACTCTTCCCCACACACACACCTGCCCCAGGGGGAAGCCTTGCACCTCTCAGACACCTTTGGCAGAGATCATGGATATGGGCAGGCTCCAGGATATCAGGGGGAAGAGTATATGGAGAAGGTGGCTGTGCTGGTCTTAGCTGTGACTAAATATGGGGGGATTCCTCCTTGACAGCTGATTGTGTGTTCCTGCTAGGACTAAGGGAAGGAGAAATTTGTGTCTGCCAGGTGGGGAAGCATTTTTGGGCAGAGGGTTGTGGACTTTGCCTACCTTCCTTCTGGGACAATCAGCTTGGAGGAGGTGATGGCAAGGACACTACTGAGCAAGGACTTCCAAACAACGTGGTTGGCTTTACAGGTCTTGCCAGTTTGTATTAATGCTACTGTGCATGAGCTGCGGTCATCTTCATCTGTCCGTTGATGCTACAGCCGACTCAGATGCTCCTGTGTTCCTTAGGGGCAATGCCTTTGGACAAGGTCAATTCATGCATCTCTTCACAAAGATCCTCTTTGCTATTTGTACCTTTGCCAAATTTTACCTATTCAGGTTGAAATAGGTTTGTACCCAGGATAAGCAGTTTAGGAAAATTCCAGTCAAAACATTCCTATCAGATTTATTCCCAGATAAATCTTGGGAATGCTGTTTCTGTGAAGGTCTCTGGAAGAAATTAATTCTGATTCCAGAGGCTGGCGGTTCCCATTGTGCGCAGTGAACTGGCCTCTGAGCCACATGCTGAACACCAAGCAGCAAACAAAGGTATGAAATAGCTGTGCTTTGGGAGTGCTGTTCACCCTCTGGCAGGGGAAAAGTAGTCTGTGATTGTCTCATTAAAGATTGTACCATAAAGCCCATGGGCATACAGGAAAATTATATGTGCAGGATGTGTCTATGTCCCACCAGTACTCCCAGCAGACTATGACTGGCTTTCTACGGAGATCAGAGGGAAATGTGGTTTCACAGAACCATAATTATTTTATCAAGTAAACCTGTCTGCAGGAGGAAAGTGGCAACCTACAACTGAGTACAGAGTTGAACTCCACTCATGGTAAAATTTCTGCCAGACCTTTCTGCATAAATGCAGGCAAGTTATAGCGGTAGATGTCAGAGCTCTTCGGACAACAGTTGATTATCAAAATGCTTTTTCTACCACAACGTAGAGAAATGAGACCTTAAGCCTCATCTTTGGAGGCAGGCTGACAAGAAGGAACGCCATGACATCTCTCAGCTACAAGTTCTGCTTTATGTCTTAACATCTGGGTTAGCAGAGCACTAGGAAAAATCAGCTGAACGCCTGGTTTCTAACGAGGATGAGAAATCTCTTTGTAAACATAGTCTTTTATTAAAAAGCTCATCTGGGGAAAAAAAAAATCTTAACCACTGCCAATAGCATTCCTCTGTAAGATTTTTGGTTGAAGTAAGTTCAAGCTTAAACTGGAATTGATAGGAAGAAGGGCTTGCTGAGTGTCAGGCAAACTCGGGTCTCCGCTGCGTACTTTACTCACACCACTCAGACAGCTTTGAGTGGGCATGACAGAAAGGAGCCACCGTAGCCAGGGCCTTCCCTTGTCTTTTTCCTACCCCAGAGAACTGAAACCTAAGAAATGAATAAGAGTTCATGACACCCTGGAACTGCCTTGCATCTCAGGAGAGGCCCAGGCAAAGTGAATTTCAGTTTGGTCTCAGGATTCACATCCCGGTCCATGTTTCTGGGATCTCTCCATTCCTCTGGGATTGTTGCTGTGTGTTGTTCTTCTTTCAGGAGAGCAGCTGGACGGGGGCTCAGTTTCACAACACACATGGACCTTAGGCACAGCCATAGCTTGTATGGAGAAGGTATTTTTGCCAACCTGACATTTATCCCCAGAACAAAAATTCTACCAGGCAGCTCAAACTAATGAATTTCCTCTGAAAAGCAAAGGCTGAGGTTAAAGACCTTTCTGAGTTATCCCAGATATCACTGAATTTCCATGAACATGGACACAATCCCTTCCAAGGCTCTTCATGGGATACGGGACTTGGGAACAACTAGGCAAGGCTTCAAGAGCACAGCTGGCTTTCAGCTCAGCCCAGAAGTGTTTGCACTAAAGAACACCGCCCCAAGAGTTTGTCGGTTAAACGTTTGGAAGAGGACATGCAGACCTAGCAAGGGCCTTCTGAACCAGACAGATCATAGGAACCACAGACAGTCTTCACAAAGATCAAGAATGTTACTCTAAAAAACATGTTTTTCCAAAGTAAAAGGAGATGTTCTTTCATGAGAGGTAGCAACTGGCATCCACAGTGAAGACTTCAGCATGTGGGTAGGAAAAACACCCAAATTAAACCTCATCCTTGGAACACAAGAGGAGCTTCCACACCATCACCTGAGTCAAATGTTGTCACTTTTTACAACAATTTTTTTCCTACTTGAAGAAGGGTGAAATCAGAGACATGACATCAAAATGTTTCATTTTTCTGTAAAACTATTAAAAAAAAATTGGCCTCTCTTCCCACAGATTCATTTTTTCTGTACTGCAGCTTTTCCTCCGACACTGATGTAATGTGAGATCACGTTACCGAAGGCTGCTGGGGTTATACAATATATTCACTAATTCTTCATCCCTGAAGATGTCAAGGAGGGGGAGGAAATGATGCGAAGGTTCTCTGAGTACCCAGCTATTAAGGTATTTACCTCTGAAGTGGAGTATTTCCTGAATGAAGTGTGAAGGTAGTTAGATTGCTTCCATTACAAAGCGGCCTCTTACTGGCGCCCTAAGCTGTTGAACACGCAGCTTGTTGAGCGTGCAGCAGCAGAAGGAACTCAGTTTATTACAGTTTAAAACTAGAATTATCTCTTTCTACAATTACAGCAAAAGAAATTCAAAATAATGTAACGAGCTGCCCAAACAAGCACAAGCAGTGGGTCAGACTCAGGATGGAGCAGCAGAGCTCATACTGCTTTGTCCTGTGCTCAGAACATAAAATGTCTACGTTATCCAGCTATGATTCAAACCAACTGCCCCATGTCAGTGACGGGGCTGGGAGAGATGGAGAGATGTATCCTACATGTCCCCTCTTCAGCAGGCTGAGTGTGGTCTGACCTGCCAACCCAGATGGTTCCTATCAGCAGATCTCTCACAGCACAGAACTGAGGGAGGTGACTGTACGTATCACATTATCCTAGAATCACAGACTGGTTTGGGTTGGAAGGGACCTTAAAGACCATCTAGTTCCAACCCCACTGCCACAGGCAAGGACACCTTCCACCAGACCAGGTTGCTCCAAGCCCCATCCAACCTGGCCTTGAACACTGCCAGGGAGGGGGCAGCCACAGCTTCTCTGGGCAACCTGGGCCAGGGTCTCACCACCCTCACAGACAACAATTTCTTCCCAATATCTCATCTCAATCTCCCCTCTTTCAGTTTAAAACCATTCCCCCTCGTCCTGTCACTCCATGCCCTTGTCAAAAGTCCCTCTCCCGCTTTCCTGTAGCCCCTTCAGGTGCTGGAAGGTGCTAGAAGGTCTCCCCGGAGCCTTCTCTTCCCCAGGCTGAACAGCCCCAACTCTCTCAGCCTGTCTTCACAGGATATGAAGCCAGTGGGTTTCAGGCTCTGCTTTGAATTAATCTTTCTTCAAAAACATCTTAAGAAGCAAGACTCAGAACTACACTGAGAGCTACAGATGATCCGTGCTGCCTCCAAGCCTGCTACTTGAGTCTCCTGTTACTGGAGGCTCCCAAGGATCCTTGTAAACATGTCAAACACCACGGCTGCTTTAAATGGAGAAACTGAACAGAAATTCAACTGTGGTCATGTCTCCAGTAAGTCTGATGCTTAAGGACTTCATCTTAAGAGGCTTAGTGATGGAGCAGGAATTCATTTTCTCTTTGGAAGGGTTAAGTTCTTCACTGTCGTGCTAATTATTCTCGGTAGGTCAGTTCCAAACACCTCACCTGGCTGCAAACTCCCAGACAGCCCAGCCAGGAGCCTCTTGGAAAAGTGCAACTTTTAACATCTTTTAGCAAAGCGAGCGCTCTGTTTGTCTTGGCAAGGAAGACCTGTGTATACACAGCTGGAGAGCTTGTTTTGTCTCTTAGTACAAGTCTGGACTAAACCAAATCTCTAAAGGCTTTGTAAAAATGCTCTCTTTATTTAAAGAATTTTATACATTACAAGATGTCTCCAAAGTCTGCCCCTGCTCAGACCCCTTCCTTCCCTGCCTCTTCCATCCTCTCTCCTACTCCCTCCACTACTACGCACACAGAGTCAGGACAGTTGGATTTTTCAGTCCTTTCTGGCATTGCTGTATCCAGAAGTTTCTTTAAGAAATTTCCAGCTTTCTTTTCAAACGCAGCCAATGCCCGTATCGATTTATGAATCTCAATATTTCAGATACTCGTGAGCTAGAAAAAAAGAAAGCAGCTCTCCAGACACAGTTCTGGAGCTCGAGTTTAGGGTTTCAGGGGAAGAAATCTCACAAGGTAGAGCCTTCAAAAGAGAAAGGAAAAGGTATTATGATAACAGCCTAAGTAAAACAATGCATATGTGCATATATATGTTAGAAAAAGGCAAGGAGAGGGCTTAAAGACTCTATAACTGCAGTGCTCCACCGCTGTCTGGGTTTGCAGGAGGGTATGAAGAAGGAGACTGGAACAATGAAAGGTTACTTCAGTAAATGCGTGTGGAGGCTTTTAAAGAGCTTTCCCTTCCCTGTATCCAATAAATACGAGGCTCAAACCACAGCAGAGGCCTTTTACGGGGCACCTGCACCGTTAGGTCCAGTAGATACTTTTGCAGCCCAGGGAACATCGCACGACTCTGTTGAGTCCTGCGTATTTCTGCTGGCCGCTGTTCAAGCGGGGCTGACTGATGACTGGGCTACCGGAAACCAACTGTTATTTCTATCTCACCCTCTAAATCACATTGCCAAGAATCCCCAACTTGGAAGAAAACATTAAAGGCAAGAACAGTCCAATCCTTGGACATGGAGTTAAACAGAATTAGCCCAACCTCGGGAAAATGAGAGGCTAGAAAAGCAGAATATTTCCAGGGTGCTTTGATCTTAATCCTGGGAGTTTGCACATTGGCTTCACGGTTCGGTTTCATTTCTGCTCCGTGCCACTCTGACCCTTGCCAAAAATCATATCAGAGCAGTGTCGTGAGATGTGCATCTAAGCCAACAGGAAAGGGAGAAATTTCGTCTCTCGGCCAAAACCTCAGTCCTACCCACACTGCCCAAATGTAAATCTGATCCAGCCACTCAGCACATGCTGCCTGGGTGAAATACAGCAAAGCCACAGGTCACTAAGAACCATGTTCTTAGCTGGTCAAAACTGTGGTTCTTAGTGGAGCTGTTTCGATTCATACTGGATGAGCAGCTGGCATTGAACTGCCTGAGGTTTACAATAAACCAGAGTTGGCTTATGTTTCCCTTGGAAAAGTTTTTACTAAAATAAGGTTCTTTCACAGAAAACTTTACGTTCTGGTCATAATTTTCAAGATTTTTCAAATAAATATAGTACTAAACTATAAAAATAATTTTGCAGAGGTTGGAATATTGACTTTTGGGGTTTCAGGTCCATGTTCAGTTGAAAATTATTGGCTGTTAGCGTTGGTGTCATCATTACGTTTAATTTTTGATGGTACGTGGTATTGACCTCCTTCACCCACAAGAGCACATAGCATGGGTTAAATTCAGGGAATTAATCAAGTTGCTGCAGGAGTTTGATTCTATATAGTGGGAGAGGCAGGAGGCTGCAGAAATGGTCTTACTTGATAGGGGAGCTGAGTGCTCGCCCGGTGAACTGCCGTCTACGCGCGTCTGACTGAGCTCATGTGCGAGCTGGCCAAGCCCCTAAACCAGCTTTGTGCACGTGGTCCCTAACTGCGGGTGGTCCCTAACTCCTTCGACATCACTCCTCCGCAAGAGCTGCAGTGAGACGTAAATTCACATAAAATTGAGTATCCTTAATACACACGCTTAAATATACAGCTCCTGATCCTACGCTCTGTCAGTGATAATACCATGAAAATCAGCTCCTTACCTCTCTCGCACTGGGGACCAGTGAATCCATAGACACAAGCACAACGGTTTGGTCCAATGCACCGACCTCCATTCTGACAGCCGTTTTCACAGACAGCTATTTTGAAACAGAAAAAGAAATTAGTGATTTCTACTCCTAGTGAAACCACAGTGTGAGATGTGTGCTGCTGGCAGGACTTGGAATATCACCTACTTTGTGTTGTTCACCCATCAGGAGTCTCCTCCACGCAGTGAACATATAGAGAAAAGCCCGATATTTTTTTTTTCTGGAAAATTACTTCCTGTTTATGAATGAACCCATTTATAAAAAGGCAATAAACTCTTACTTCACTTGAGAGGATTTCCTGCGCTCTGGAATCTCAGTTCATTGAGGTCAGCATTGGGATTTAAATGTCAAGGTCAAGAAGAACTGATACAAATGAGAAACTGCATAAAGGCAAATATTTAACTTATGACAGCAATGAAATGTGAGGAGAGGAGACTAGTCAGCCATTTAATCCCACATACCCAAAGCAAAGAAGAACCAGTCTGATCATCTGGCCCTGGACATCTGCTTTTGCAGATGCTTGTATAAGCAAGGCCAGGTTGGATGGGGCTTTGAGCAACCTGATAGGAAGGTGTCCCTGCTTGGGGCAGGAGGGTTGGAACTAGATGATCTTTAAGGTCCCTTCCAACCCAAACCAGTCTGTGGTTCTATGATCAGCACACGGGTGTTCACTGACTTAAAATCAGACCTGCTGCCCTTAGCTGAAATCCTGCAGTCAATAGTCTAGGACTGAAGTCAAAAGTAGGTTGCTGGTTAGGTCCTGTGCTGAGGCTAAGCTGATTGAACAGGGTGTAGGAACACTTCTGCACAGGACATGAGCAACTGCTGATTGTGACAGATGCCATTGACCTATTAAAATCTCAGCAGCTGTAATGACTAATGAGAGGCGTACTCTTATGGTACCTCCTAAAGTTCCTACACAGAGCTTCACTCTGAGCTACTCAGTTGCCCCAAACTACCAGCACACTGAAGATGAGAAGAATACAATCTCATGAAAGGTGAGGTCCACACCATCTTGTACGATACCTCAGTGGTCTCATGCCAAGCTCTGAGCTGCAGAGAGGCCAGGTACCGCTGCATTTCACAGCCTTCAAAGGCTACACCCATCTTGGAGCCGAGGAAGCCGAAATCTGCTCTGCTGGGACGCTGCCAGTGGGACTCTCCATTGTTCCCCACCCTCTCAGTGATGTCTTGCCAATATCTGAACCATTATGAAAACTCGACTGAGGATATTATAGGTGGAGCTGGTAGCAGCACATAATTAAGGTTGCCTAGCACGTTCCACTATAAGCCCTGGTTTGCTGTTACTTATAATTTTCCCGAGCTTTAGCTGTTCAGAATGAAATTTTCCATATGGTGTGTCTGCCTTTAGTTGAACTTTTTGGAAAGTTTCAGCAAAAAATGAATCAGTCAGAGCTGAGGATAAGTTGAGGGGAAATATGGTGTTTGGCCCATCTTTAAAAAATTTCTCGTAGACTTCACTGAGAACTTTAGTGATTCTCCCATCAAAACAGGGATTTGAAATTTGCCTGGGAAGTTCCATTTGATCAGAGATTCTTCCAAAACTATTGCACATATTTGCTTACTAGACACTTCTTAAAGATGACACCTCATTTGTTTGATTGTTAATTCTCCAATGTGCATGAGCAATGATTTAAAAGTGCTAAATATATTTCATAAGAAAACTAGGGGGGAAAATTAAATTTCTCCCTATGAAATTTATAGGTGCTTTGACAAAACAGAAAACCGAGTCATAAAATATTGTAAAATTTCTTTCAATTAATAGATTGAGGTTTCCCTATAGAATATCAGTGATGTAAAATAAACAGAACTAAAATTTGAGCCTCCCAAAATGTAACCAGGCATAATTTATAATCAAAAAATGTTGGTTTTGGTTGAGGTGTTTTTTTAGTTTTTCTTCTTCTAATTGAAAGAAGATTTTATTTGAGCTAAAATGAAGGTTTCCCACAAAAAGTCCGCTCCCAAAGAATATGCTGTTTATCTAAAACTATTTACAGATAAACGATATCTAATATATATACCTATTTGTATATATATTTTTTATATATTTACAGTGAAATGATATCTAATATATCTATAGGTATAGATCTATATATAGATATACCCCCTAAGGAGGGCGGGCTGAGATTTCAATGGAGAGGAGAACACAGTGGTGACATCAAAGAGCACACCAGTGTGTGCAAGGTGACCTCTCTAGTCACGAGGCTGCAGGACCCTGGCCTTGCCCTTCAGCTCACTGTGCGTACAGCAGGTGCTGCAGGTACTTACGCTGCCCACAGTACGTTCCAGTATAGCCCTTCTGGCAGAGGCAGGACTCCTCGTTGCAGCTCCCACCATTCATGCATCTCACATTGCAGGTTTGGACTGTGGAGAAGAGCAGGAAAATATTACACGACATCGCAACAGATTTTCTGTGACAGGAGGTGAACACCTTGCATGTCACAGATGTTCAAAATCTCAATTGATGTTCTTAAGCTTTTCTTGTCTCCTGCAGAGTCGAAGGGTGATGTTAAGTGTCCAGTTCCTTCACGTTAAACAACTGCTGATGTCCCATGGTAGGATATGAGCCCATGGTGTAGTTAAAGGCTTTCATTGTTACTGAGGTATAATTACCCCCGAGTTGCTTACAAAAATAAATACTGTGGTCTGTTCTTCATTCCCTAGAGACAAGACATCTTCACTGTTCCCGTACCTGGTTCAGGTAGGGGCAAGCCACGAACACGACGGGCAGTGTGAAACCAGGAGCAATTTAGGGGACGTGATCCTTCGAGTCCATCTCGCGCAGGGCAAGGTATTGTTGTTCTCTTATGGCAAACAGTTTTGAGAGTAATATAAATAGACCTCGTTCCACAGAAGCCAAAGGCAGTCATCATTTTACAGATTAATGGATCTACCCAAATAAACATCTACAGCTTTGTCCATTCTAAAGGACATCCTGCCATAGCTCACACCACTAAGGGTAAAGGCATATTTCCTCATATCTCCCTTTCTTTGATAACTCTCTCATTCAAACAACTCTTTCTTTTAGGATACTACACTTATCAAATATTTTCATACCCTTTTTATTATTCTTTTAGATTACTGCTCCCATTTCAAAACCTGCTTTTCACATTCTGACCTATCTAATCTTTAAAATGCCCTCGTATTCAAAAACCTATGAGATGTTTGTGGGATAGAATTTCTTCAGTGGAGGAAAACCATCAACTTTTAAGATATTTCTCTTCCTTTTATGATTCCTATGTGGCCTTATTGGTGAGACTCATTTAATACAACAGGGTTTTTTTAAGAAATCTGAAGAAAAAAGCACGTATCATCTGTTCTTCTTGCTCTATTAGAGTTCAGCTTTCACACTAGATTATGACACGCTGAATGGGACTAATGCACCATAGGAAAACAAAAGCAATAAATAAGAGTCGGGAAGTTTTGTACTGATGTAGACACAAAGCCAGTCTTGGCTTTGACCGTTTCATCACTATGCAATGTTTAAGGAATGTGATATTAAAGTAGAAAAGCCCAAAAAGAAGAGGTTTACTGCTAAACATTGAGTTACAAACAGAGGTCAAACAGCTTTCGTTCTTTCCTGAAACGCCTGGAACAACGCATTCTTCCTTTGTAAGATGTGACAACTCAAATTGCAAGTGCCTGAGGTTATAGCAAGTTATGTGAAAACTGGTTTTCAGCATGTACACCACAGTTTGTGTCTGCCAGGGAGAGGAGGGCCCGTGACTTGGCAGCTTGAAGAAGGTGGGGCTGGAGAGTGCATGTGTGAGTGGCTGCTCAGCTGTAGCTTATGTCTCCTCCGTGCATGCAACACCAGTTCCAAGCAGAGAAGAGTTGGGGCCAGTGCAAGTGAAATGTCTGTCCCAAAGGTAGTAGGACTCACAAGTGCCCAACAGGGATAATTATATGGTTGATGCCTTTTTTATAGGAAGCCTGAAAGGAAGGAGGAGCGGAATGGGAAGTCTCGGAGCTTTGTGTTCAAACTGCTCAGCACATGTGCTGTACATTTAATCCATGCGTTGCTCGTGTGGTTTGAATTAGTCGTGATGTCTGCTATCCTTCCTATTGCTCTACGGCCAGAGATCACGCCAAATTTAGATGAAAGCTTAATCATTAAGGAAACGAAGCTTGAGGCTTCAAAGCATTGCCCAGATTGTCAGACATGAGCCCAGTGTCTCTGGGAAAAGGCCTTGTTTCCAGCACAGGCTCACCCTACACCCCTCGCTACAATTAATCAGCCCTGGGAAAGCAATTACACAGCAAAGCTGGGAGAGCTGCCCAGAGACAGAGGTAGCTAGGAAGTGTCTGTCTGTCAGAGCTGTCCATCTGTCAGAGCTCTTCCCTACACAGCAGCCTGAGCCTCGCATCCAAGGCGTTCAGGAGGGGGTAAGGTTTAGTGAAGCTGAGAAATTTTGGGAGATCAGAGTCTGGACATAAGAAGAGCCCTGATGCTCATCCAGAAACTTCCCAACTATTTGGCAAAGACTATTACTGGACCTGCACAGACCACGTCCCTTTTATTCTGCCATGATCCCAAAGGCCCTGATGTCCCACCACCGTCCGACTTAGCTCCACTGTTAGAACCCCCTGCAGATTTGGAGTGCAGAAGAACATCTTTCAACCAAGAATTTAAAGGCCTGTTACTGTTTGTCAGGATTCTCCAAGGCAGCAGAGACCAAAGTTCTAGAAAAATGAGAATGACAGCTCGCCCTAGTTAACTTTTCCCATGATTGGATTGGATTAGTCCTACAATTTATTTTAAAGGATCAGCGGCTGCAGCTGTTTTGCCAGCCATCAGTAGTGGAGTTTACAGGCAGGTTTTCTGTCTGCTTACTGACTACTACTATCTAAACAGTCACTTGCAAATTACTCCTAAAATATCTTTACTCCCCAAAGTAGGAAACTAAGCTTTTTGTTATGACAGAGCAAGGCAGAGGGGCTTTTATTGCCTCTGGAATGCACAATTTGTCTACTTTACCTCCCCTGAAGCATTCATGATAAATGCAGATCCAAACATCCCCACAATGAATGCCAGATTTGATGAAGCCCCTGCAGAGGAACCTACCCCCTTCCTCCGAGTGCATGTTGAAATCCACCCCAGGCTCAGGGGAATGCCAGGTCTGTGCCCAAATGTATATAGTGCTTACGGCATTCCTTGCATTCCTCCCTGATTGCTAACATATGGACCCTCACTCCAGAAACTTTTTGTGTCTCCAGCACCTTCCTCTCAGCAAAGCAGGGGAAGGTCTGCGGAGCAGCGCACACACAGGCTCTGGTGCTGAGCACTTGCTGGGGACATCTGCGGGGTTTGGAGCACAACGTGGCATTTTGGAATCAGATTTCTGGGAATTTCCTTCTTTGAGTCACACCCTGAATGTGGTTTTGAGGTTGGGGGGGGCTAGTTGTCTGGCCTTCAGTCAGATGCCTGCAAGTCACTTTATTAACAATAGCTTGCCTACAGATGGGTAATAATGGAAAATAAAATTTCTGGATTGGCTGTAGCAATGGCCATCCGAGACCTTAAATGGGACTTTATGGAGCCTTTTATTTCTGCATTTTACATAGGGCACTAGCAAAATCAGCCTTCTTAAGAACACCATGCCACATGTCTGTTCCTTTGCTTGCAGGATTTTTTTTTGGCTGGTGTTTCTGAGTAGTGTCGTCATGTATGGGTCACCCACCATCATTGTCCACATTTGGAGATCTGGAGGGCAGACCAGCCCCTGTTCACACCCTGCTACTCGCTTTAGAAGCAACTGAAGCAATAATTCCCTTCCAGAAAGTACACAAGACCATCAGCTATCTGGATTTAGACTCAAGCTGGAGTGTTTTCCATGCAGAGCCATGTGCTGCAGGGTAATGGAGTGGTTGCAAGCAGGATCTGATCTGGGGGATTACGTCCTGCAGGGATTACCAGAGGGATATGGGAATTGCTTTCTGGATGTGTGACTGTCACACTGCTGAGCCCCCCACATTCTGTTTTTCACAAACCTCAGCCACCCAGTCCTCTTCCCAGAGCTTCTCAGATTTTTGTCCTGCAGGTCTGAGATGGGAGAACAAAGCAGACAAAGCAGTGATGCAGTTTCTGCATTCCCAGCTCTGCCAGTGAGCAACTTCATCGTGTCACTGCCCTTTGCTAAAAATGCTGTGCAATTCTTCCTGACATCCAAATCACAGGCTAAGAAAAACTTAATAATTTTTTCCATTGGAAAAAAAAATATTTTTTTGGTTAACAAAAGCAGTGACAGATTTAATTCCACTTCAAAGAACAGCCAGGGGTGGCTGGACTCTTTGGCAGCAGTGTCGCTATTTGCTGCTGTGAGATGTGGTTTCTTAGCTGCATCCTGTAGGATTTCTCCCACCAAAGGAGCAGAAATTGCAAGCAGGTTGCCAGTTTTCTCCAGGTATCAGGGGCAGGGAGGACCCGTAAATAAAAGCGCCACAAGAAACAAAAGATTTCACAACTACTGCCCAATTCAGATTAGAACCTGGCTGCCAAAACACAAAATATTTCAGAGATTTCCTTTCATTGTGACCAGGAAATTTTTAAGAGAGCACATAACTACCCCGGAGGGAGGAAGATCACCAGCAATGTTCTCTTACCTCCAGCTGAGCCACAGTTGGGAGAAAGTTGTCCATTGGAGCACGTACACATGTTTGGCCGTGAACAAAATCCATCACCACAAGAATTCCTGCAAATTGCTGGAGGAAGAGAAGGACACAGCAATTAGCACAATGCGCTAGTCTGTGAACTCCATGCAGATGTGTTTTTGGCTGCTGAAAGGTGTGAATTCATCTCTTTTAAGAATAATAACATGGGGAGGAAGCTGGGGCACCTCTTGAGGACCCTGGTGTGGGCAGTGCAACAGTGGGAAGGACCCACTTGTTCACAGGGAGCTCCTGGAGACATCATCTTTTATCACAGACTGTGGTTGGTCCTGCTACCACACTGCTTTTTTGGCAGCAGAGGATGGGGAAGGCACATTTCACTACTTCTGCCTGCTAAAAATGTTTCTCAGCAGAGACAAGTGACATTCACACTGAACCAGGTTGTTCTTTTCCTGAAAAGTTTTGTGTTTCCATGAAACATTTTGCAGTCCATGATCTGGCATCAAGGAAACTGGCTGTAACTGAGATGCCCCTCCTGTTGAATGAGGGGCTGAGCCTGAGTCAGCCAGAGATGCATCAGCAGGATGCCTTCACATCAAACCCCATCCTTCCTTGCCTGGGACTCCTGCTAATCTCTTCCCCTTCCTGTGCCATGGGAGCTAAGAGCATAGCTGGCAGTACTGTTCCACCTGTGTAAGCACAGATTTTATTGGAGCCCCATGAAAGTATCTCATCTCTGTGTGTTTTATAAATACAATTACAACGCGTGGTCCCCTGAGGACCTCCAGCCCAGATGGCATGTTTTACAGTTATGAGAAAAGTCAGCAGACAACCCCAAATGTCGCTAACCCCGCATGCCACTGCGCAGCTATTTGGCTGTGAGCTCCTTAACCCTTCGCTGTAGCCAGTGGGAAACTCAAGCCTTGTATCCTTGGTGGGGCATCCACTGTCCACGGGATGGTGAGGAGGATTCTGTGAGTCTGCCTGTCTCTTCTCATGGGGAAAGGAGAAGACACAGAACTCCATGTCTTAACCATCACCTGGGATGGAGTCAGATGCATTTAACTCTCGAGTCATCACACCTCTTTAGTGCCCTTCTTGGTGAGTAAAACACCATCCTCCAGCACTGGTTACTCACTGTGTGCAAGGACACATCAGCTGGCCCCATCACTCATATAACACAATAGACACCATTTCCTTTGGGAGAAGAATATTTGCAGCTCTGGGCTCAGCTCTGTACATTTGAGGTCCCCAACAGCTCTATATTAGGAAACACGAGGCGTTTCTCTCTAAGATGGCTGAGTTTTAGACTCTGAAGGTGGAATTACTTCTGAAATGTGACTTGTTTTATGTGGGAGATCCTGCTAGAGGAGTCTATTGTTTTCCTCAGCTTGAAACCTCCCACTGTCAATTATTTTTAGGAAGTTTTGGAAAAGGGCATTCACATACAATTCCAAGCGTGCTCGTGTGTGGATTTATTCAGAAAGCTAAAATACTGGGAGATATAAGCATCCCACAGCGCTGTCTGCTATTTTGTATGTCCAGGTTATGGTTAATATCTCCAGGACACCACATATTTACTTCATTTCAGTATGCATCATGATCAAATGCAGGTACAATTACCCCTATTGTCTCCAATGAGAATCTAATTGATTTACTCCTGAGCTGACTTTCACTTCCCATGGGAGCATCCTCCAAAGGGCAGGCTCCTTCATCTCCCTATAGCTCATGCCTTTACCCTACAGAAATGCAAAACCCTTAATGGATTTTATAGGTGTATATCAGCACTTGAGAGCACAATAACGCTCTACTCCAAATAGGAAAGCTACCTGCCAAAAGAGAGGTGTGATTTATCTAAATCAGCATCCTGCTTTGGATGGCCACTCAAAGAAAGATGCAAATTCCTGCTTGTAGACGCTGTCTCATGACATCACGTTTGCTATGTCAGCATCTAGCTGTTGTTCTAGCAATTAACTAAATTATTTCATCTAAACAAGCAGCTCTAAAATAACTTTCTCAGAAGTCACCCATAGCTTTCCTTTGAGGCTAATCTCCTAAAGCAGGCACACAAATTGTCAAGCAACAAGGAACACAGTGGCAATTTGGCGGAAGATAAAAGGCCACGCGCTAAACGGGACCAATTGCAACCACCCTGCTTTAATCAAGAGTAGCAGAGACGAGAACTCCCAGCAATCGCCACTCCTGTCCCAGCGGATTAGGAAATGTTCTGGCATCTGCTGAAGTGTGACATTCACATTCCTTCCCACACGGCAGATAGTTCCCTTGGTGCCCTTAATGGGAAAATCGATACTCACGGACAATGCACTGGTTCCCTCCAGGCAGCGTTTTCCAGCCGGGGCAGCAGTAGGAGTGGAACCTCGAGCCACAAACATTGGGTCTGAAAATTAAAAACAATTTTTTCCTTCTGTTTCTGTGCAGTGCCATTGGATAAATTCAGCATGTATCAGCGCTGTAGGAGAGCAGCTGAATAACCTTGTGTGACAGTTCTCTGCCAAACCCCATTCCCTCACAGTGAGTTTGAACAAGCCATGTTTAATTCCCACCAAAAGGAGCCACCGTACCTGATTTTAATAACTAAATTCTGACCTCTCTGTGCAGAATGCTTTGGGGCTCTGATCTTACAGCGACCTTCTTAGGACCATATGGAGGAGGGAGGAACTGAGGCACAGTCAGGTCTGCCCTGACATGAAGCCAGGGCGTGGGGCCATACCCACAAGGTTAGACCCAGCGAGTTGGAGACCTGTATTTCCATGTGAAAAGAGAGAGAGACCTGGATACCAGAGAACTCTAGAGACCACAGGCAAGTGAATGCTTATAACCCAAACAGGAGGACATCTGTCCCTTGGGGACACAGCTTAGCAGTGCTGTTTATGTCTAAGGTGGACAAAGTCCTGCTCTTCCTTTCTGATGCTGCAGTTAAATTCCTGGATAAAATACAAAGCTAGCTAGTACTGCCACTGATATTCAAGTGTAAACCTCCAGTTAGAAGCAGACATATGTCTGTGGTTGGCATTAACTGGGAAGATAAATTCACTCTGAGCAGATGGAAGTCCAGTAAAACCTAAGCTTCAGCCCTCAGGTTCGCAGCATGCAGGATGGATGGATGGATGATCTTCTTTTGATATAGGACTCTCCATGCAATGCATAGGGCGCCCAGAGAACTCATAGCTAGGCACCAGATATTGCTGTTTGACTTCCACCTGAATCTGTTTGCTGGTCCCCCCTTTTCAACACATGGATGTGAACAGCTATGCAGGGCAGGTAGCCGTCAACCTTAGTACACTAATGATTTTCACACCCCAGCCTCAGCCTCTTCAAGCCTCATGGAAGATTAAAGAATGTTATATAGCCACTTCATCAGACAAAAGACTAAGAGGTTTTTTTGTCAAAATCAGTGAAGGAAAAGGTATCTGGCATCGATCCCATAAACTAAGACAGAAGAAAGTGGAAGCTGAAGGACATTGATAATGAAGTGGGTATTTTTAACTATGGTGGCAAGTACCACCTCTTTCAAAAAGACAGTCAGGCAAGGATTTCATCAAGCTCTCCGCAGGGATCCTGGGAGAGGTCCTGGGCACCCTGTTACACAGGAGGATAAACTACAAGATCACAATTGTTCGTCCAAAACTGAACCTTTATAAGCATATGCTAAAAATTAGCAGAGTTTCAAAACAAAACATGGGGGAGAATGCAGTTTGAATGGGTTGAAATTAATGGTGTCACAGAAATGACCTAGAGGGAGAATGAAATCAGATTCCAAAGCAGTAACTCAATAAGGAGAATGCTGTTTTGCAAGAAAAAAAAAAAATAACATCCTCAGCAAAGTTGTGACAAAATTGCTTTTTGAAATTAATAGCAGTTATCTCGATCCTGGGAAAACAGAAGCTAGAAACCCAGTTCTCATCAGCAAGGTGTGGATAAAAGGCATGTCAGTTGTTAAACAGAAAATGGCAATCGCAGTTTGTGATGAAGAGCTCCTAGGAGTGGGAAGGTCAAGGTTAGAGGAAAAATAATTTAAATTCAATAAACTTGCCCACAACATTCTGATTACTACTGATAATCAAAACCCACAGATATTTCAGAACTATCAAGAAACTTCACAAAAATCAGTTCTAAATGAAAAATCAGGAGGGTTTGGGGTTTTTTTTCTAGCTCTACTCACTGTCAGCTTTTCCTCCTTACTGGTCAGCAGTAGCAAGGAGGTCTTTATCCAGACATGACGCAGTCCTGGAGAGACACAGTTACACTGCTGAGATAGTGCTCATGCCCGCATGACTTTTCCTTTTGGTGTTAGAACCGTGGAGATCAGAGATGATGTGTTTGTGCCAGTCCTTTCTAGCAATGAACCGCACTGCTGGTCCACCTCTGTGGTTCAGCTGATGCAAAAATGGACCTGTCAATGAGGCAGATCTTCCCTTATCACCCTCTGTGCAGCCTAGGAAAAGGCTGAAAGAGCTCAGCTGCTAAAGAGAATCATTTTAATGAAAGGGAATATGGCCAAAAGAGCGATGCTAAGAAAGGACAGAGGGAAAAGCAATGCTGGCCATAGTGTCATCTTTGTCCACTTTAAATAAACAAGTTTCTTTAAACTGCAAGAGGGGAGATTTAGATGAGATCTTAGGAAGAAATTCTTTGCTGTGAGGATGGTGAGACCCTGGCCCAGGTTGCCCAGAGAAGCTGTGGCTGCCCCCTCCCTGGCAGTGTTCAAGGCCAGGTTGGATGGGGCTTGGAGCAACCTGGTCTGGTGGAAGGTGTCCCTGCCCGTGGCAGGCGGTTGGAACTGCATGGGCTTTAAGGTCCCTTCCAACCCAAACCAGTCTGTGATTCTACGATTATAGAGATAAGCAGGGACAAAGTAAGCATGAATTTCAACTGATGGCACCAAGTGGTGCCTGCTGGCAGTGGCTCCATCTGAGAACTGGGAGATGCCAAGAAAAAAACACTGGAGCAGAGCTGTGGCTCCGTGATGTGAAAACGCATGGCTGTTAGGAAGAGAAGCCTTTCTCCCAAATCCACAATCGAGTCGGGGGCATGAGCAAGGTCTGGGAGACAGTCCATACCACAAGACTGCCCATAGGCTCGGGGTGCCAGGCCACCGGTGGGGACACAACACATGGCATCTGGCTGTTGCTGCAGCCTGTTCCTGTTAGCAGCTTGGGAAAGACAGCCCAGGGCACTGAATTGTTGCCTACTAGCTGAGCAAGCAGCCGAAAAGGACTCGGTCCTGCCAATTATTGTCAGATGCCTAGTGTGACCCCAGCAGAATTGTACTTGTCGTTAAAGGTAGGAGAAGGCAGACAGCACAGCGTGTGAAGTCCAGGCTGAGAATGCTTTGCAGACTCACACGCTAGCCAAAAACTAAGCCAAGGCACCCTGAGCTTCTGGCTCACCCACAGCTACGTCCTCAATACATGCGTCGGCACACAGGACTTTGTCCACTCCTCCAGCCATGGGAGAAAGAATATCCAGCTGGAATGAACTCTCCAAACCTTCTTCAGAAAGCTCTGCACAGTCACTAAAGGGCTGATTGGTGTAATAACAGCAGTGTCCTGCAAGGAGGACTTCTCCTGCCATCCAGCAAGACCCACAGATAATGAACCCTTGGCTACATGAAGTGTGTGCTCTCCAGACAGCAGGGACAGCAGTTCAGGATTTCTCTCCCCTGTCATGAGCAATCAGTGTACCTCAGGTGTCACTGGCCTTCAGAAGTGGTATTTCCATTCCTTAAATTAGAGGAAGACAGAAGTGAATGAATATTGGTGGCTTGCCAGGGCTGGGGTAATTCTCAGAGGTGCTCTGGTCTGCACAGGGATTGCTCCCCTGGCTGCTCACATATTCTCCTTCTCACTGGCCTCATCCAGGGGGATTCAACATATTAATTCAAAAAGAATTCACTATAGTTCATTACTTTGGGCCAATTTCCTGCTCTTCTCAACAAGTGGAGACCCTTGTCCAATGACTGAGATTTCCTGAGCTGTGAACCTGGAACTAGTCTGCTTGAGCGCATGCCCTGTGGCTCAAACTCTTCTCCCAGCTCATAGCTTGCTTTGTGTCTGCCTGGAAAAGTTTGGGCTGGGTATCTGCTGCCTGAGCAGAGGGACGCTGTTCCTTATTTATCACAGTCATTCTTTATTTTCCTCCTTGATACAACCTAAAGCTTCTTCCTGCTGGGTGGAAACAGGTCCTCAGTACTGTGACTGCCTCCTGAGCACTACTTTCCAAGATATTCCCTGTTGAAAGGAAAAAGGAGTCTGAGCTAAGAAGGTCCAGCCAGGATCTGCTGCACTGAGCAATGATTCTCTGGACCAGTTTGAGTCTCTTGGTAAGGGCAGAGACGCCAACACTTTACATCTCTTGCAGGTCTTCTCTGTTCTCATCAGGAGAGCAAGTCAAGGTTACAGAGTAGGTGCTCTCAAAAATTCATACTGCTTCATTTTTTTTGTAAACTAAGACTTTGTTAATAAAAGTACAGCTTGCACTTTTACCAGGTCCCAGATGTAAGTCAGGCAAGCGACCAAAACCAAATTCCTTTTTCTCAAAGTGTTTCAAACAAAACACTCTGTAAAAACCACACTCCTGCCCTGCCAAAGTACAACTGTGCAGGCTAGTAGTAGGGCTGGAGCCCACTGTTTTATGAAAGGGTGAGCAGCACATGGGATCAACACTTGGTGATTTCAGGACAAGAAGCACCACAGCTTAACTATCTGACCACAAACCTAATGATCAAGAGATAAGAGACTTCATCCATGCTACTGGTCCCCAAAATAGGGACAGGTTCATCATGAGAGAAATCCAAAACAGCAGCAGACCATACCCTGGGTTAGATTAGGAGAAGCATGGCCAGCAGGTCCAGGGGAGAAATCGCCCCCTCTTCTGCTTGAGCACAAACTCCTAATTTTAGGAGTCCGTTAAGCTTGCCCACTCAATTTTTCTTCTGTTCTTCTCTCTTCATATTCTCTGGGTATCTTGAGAGACATGAAAATCTCTCATCTGCTCTGCAAACACACCCACTTTGGGGTGCAGCAATTCTGACAACTTACATGGGATGAATGGAAACCCCTTGGCATGTTTGTAGTCGCCACCTTCCCTGTCCCTTATTTTCAGGTTTTTCCTGTCTTCAAGTTTCAGCTTAGAAATATTTATGGGGAAATCAAACCATCCAGCAACAGATTTGGCCAATTCTCAATGCACTTCTACTTGTTCAGCTTTAGGAATGGCCATTGGCCCAAATACTGCTCCAGATTTCCCCAAACCATTCAGAGTTACCCTTTGCCGTAAATTCACCAACTCAGTGACAATTTAGCTAATTCCAGGCTAGTGAGGATTTCTGATTTGATACTACAAAAAGGAGGGCTGTCTGCTATCCACAGAAGAGCCATTTTAGGGAAGAAACACAGAAGTTTCTTTTTGGGTTATTCACCCTCCTGCAGCCTATTCTCTTAAGATAAAATTCATGCCTGTGCAAAGAGTCAAATAAGATGAATTTGTATGAGTATCACCACTACATTCTCTAGTCTTATATGACTTAAGCATGTGGCTTTTCCAGGGACGATGATCCTATCTCTCCATCCAAGCTGGAAAATTTTTCCTATAATTCCAGACTCCTTTTGGTTTTGATTTTAGCCTGATCCTTTGCTGGGCCCCAGGGATAACTGGGGAACACCGTCGCAGGCATCAGTCACCCTTGGCCTCGGTGGAGATCACCAGGGGGACAATAATTACTGCCAAATGCGATAGTGGTTTTTGGTAATGAGTCTCCCCACCCAGAGGGGTTTGGGATTATGTCTTGGCGTGAGAACAAATTTGAAACAATGCTGACTTTTGGATCCTTGGCCTAAAGGGGAGCATATTTGTGTCCTCCTCCTCCTTGACTTACCAGATCCCTCAGATGTACTGCAAGTATTTATTTCAGTGGTTTATCAGTTTTATGAGTCTAGGACTGTGCTATCTGTATGTTCACCGCTTCTTTCCCAGGGTCTAGATACGTTCGAGCAATGTGTACAGTTTGATAAGTAATTTGCAAATGGGAACGCAGAGCAACACCACTGGAGAAGCCAGCTGTTCCTATCCAAGCAACTCTGTTTAATGTAAGGATGTTGCCTTGGTCCTACAAAGGAGGTGATTAATCTCTCCCACCTGAAACACCATCCTCTTGTTCTGCAGAGCAGCCCAGAATTTGCTTAGCTTTTAGGAAGGAGTTCAAGTCCCAGTGATTTCAATTAATTTTGGTTCCAAGAATTCAGTTTTAAAGGTGCAGAGATGGTAACTTTCTCTTAGCACCAGTAAAGTCACACACCTAAAAGCTATTTTGCTGGGTAATATTGCAAGCACAAAAATATTCAGAATTTGGCACATCCTGAAGCTGTTTGCTGAGCTAAGGATCACTTTCCCAAGGCTCTCAGCAATACCTGTAATACTCGACTCAATAATACATCTGTGGCAACAGAAAGGTTTTTCTCTGATCTCACCAAAGCCCCAGACTTAACGGTGTCTCTCACATTCCTGCTGGAGATCCTTTGCTTTCTCTGGCCCCAGGAGCACCCCTACCTCCATCCCCAGGGATAAAGGTGATGTGAACTGGTGCACAGCTCCCTCCTGAGCAAACCCTGGGAGCATCACTGAGCATCCCTGATCTCTGCCTGAGCCCCCAACTGAGTAGCTGGGCCTCAGAAGACCTTGATGGAAGATGCTCAAAGCAAGCTGAGCCTTTCAAGCACCTGAATTCAGCTGTTGATCCTCCACTGTGGTTCTCCTTAAGGAAACAGGGAGGTCTGAGAAGAGATGGAAGTGTGCATCACTGACTGCTCCTCCTCCCAGAACCTAGGAGGGGCTCTAGACAAGAAAGATGGATTTAAGTGAACAAAGAATATTTTTTCTTGGTTATTTTTGTTAACAGAAAGGAAGACTTAATTTAAGCAGTTATTTTAATCTCTGTTTTTTATGTTTTAGGTTTTCTTTTCTAGAGAACAGATGATCTGAAACTAAAGATAGTCTTGACACCTAATTTAGCACTTTAATTAACCATGAAAATACAGGATATCAAAATATATGCCTTTTAACTGAGCAATTATGTAGCTTTAAACAAAGTTACTCAGGTGTTTGCTGTTTTCATTTTTATATTATTAGAAAATGGGGAGAAATTAACTTATTTTTTCCAGATGGTTACTACATTTCTACTTCTAATACATATTAAATTGTCTTTGGATTGAAATTGAATCAGCGTTAAATGGGTCTTTTTTCATGTTCGATGGTTCTTCTCCTGTCTCTGTGCCCAGGGTTGAATTTCCTACCACAATTCAGAGCAGAGGGCCGCTTTGGGTGCCTTGGGGACAGGCCATCCCAAATAACAGAGATGTAGTCTTGAAAAATTACGGATCTCTGTATCTCAGCCCCCTTTTCCTGCCAAGATGCAGCTATCAGTAAGGCGATGGAGCAATGAAGGGAAGTCCCATCAGAGAACTCTGGATCCCCAGTACAAAACTGCAACCCTGACTCCAAAATCCTCCCCGCACTCAGGCAGAGGTCTCCTAGGACCCCTTGCACACATGGACTCCAGACACACACACAGAGAGAAAGCCAAGCTGAGAAGGTTGCCTGGCTGCCACCAAGGTGCCTAGTTCACACCAAAATACATCTCCATGCTTACAACAAAGTCCTGCCCAAGTTTAGGTGGCCGGAGCCATGCAAAGCCAATCGCAGAGTAAACACCTGAATTTTAGCTGAAAATTATGTAAAAAAAAAAAGATTAAAATAATTTCTTTAAAGATGCATGATTATTATTCAGTTTCATAAAAGGAATGAAGCAAAATGCAAGGAAAGTCTTACAAAGACTATATAGGTTTTGGATTCCCTCTGCTTAGGCTCAAGCCCAATAATGCTTATAATTTTTTTTTTTTATCAAAGGAGGGTCTTTAAAATCTTTTGTTATATACCTTTTCTTTGTCAATAATAGTATTTTTCCCCCTTTATTCAGATCTTCACACATTTTTTTTTATGAGTGATGGTAGGGAAAAATCTTCCCCTATTTGTGCACATGTAAATTTAAATCCTATATATCAGCAAGGAACCATAGAGAAGACTTTCCTTTGAAAAAGACTAAAAATGCAAGTGATTTCCAGGAACTACTTAACACTTTCATTTGGAAAGCAGCACTACCAACCCTTCCATCTTTTTTTTCCCCCTTAAATTCTGAAATAAACCAAAACTTCAAATCCAGTTCTTAAAACTTCCATACAAAACCCATATAACCTATTAACTTCTATGCCAGATAATCTTTTGCCATGCCAATACTTGCCTTCATGTTCCCTGCCAATAACAAGAGAAACCAGCCTAGACCAGAAGTCCAAGATCAACCATTTCACAATATAAATCAAGACACAAGGAAAATTTAGGAACAAGAGTCTTAAGTCAGAAGTTTCCAGCTACTGCCTTAATTTTGCTCCTTCTGTTGCTTGTAGTATTTCACCTCTGGCTTTATGAATAAATACAAAGGGTTTACCTGTGTGGAGTATGTGGACCTGGAAGCAGCTGAGATGTGCTCAAGAGACGACTGGATCACAGTGACGGAAGCTCCAGTTGCACCCTTATTGAAGTGATCTACACTCACTCTAAACTCAGCTTTAGCAAGTCTTGGAGCACAGAGACCCACGTCCTGCCCAGGGCAGGGATGTGGTGGGAGAAGGCAAGAAAGCTTTGCTAGAGTCTGACCATGCTCTTCCCTGCCATGTTCTTCCTCATCCTTTCAAAGTGGAGATGCCCCAAAGCTCCCTCCTTGAAGAAGGAGAGGCCTCTGTGTATGCATGAACATGCATTTCACAGTCCTGTAAGGAAACTGGTATTTAGAATAGAATATTTCAGTTGGAAGGGACCTACAACAATCATCTAGTGCAACTGTGATGGCACGTAGGCAACCACAAGCAGCACAGTCCATTTCAGACAGCAATTTTTAATAAGTACTGGAGTTCTGCTGTTACTCTTTGGCTACACATGTGTGTAGCTTCAGTTGGTGTAGTTAGTGACATACCCCCAGATTTGCTTCTTTAAGTATTTAAATCATCATAGCTACAAGGGTCTTTTTCACAAACAACCCACACAATCAGTAGGACAGAGTCTGGCTGCCTAAACTGCAGGATTAAGTTACAAAATAGAACATTTTAGCTTCCACTGCCTCTTGGTAGCACCTTGGTTCTTACTCTAAGAAGGATTTCATTTTCAAGGAAGTTTTCTACAACTTTGAGGTCAAGAAATCAATTTTTTATAAGGAATGAAAGCTGAGCATCTGCATTTAAAGGACTCCACTCTGGGACTTCAAAGAAATAAATACCTCTCACTAGATTTACAGTAGCAGCAGAGATGGTACCACTGCAAAAAAGATTTGCTGACTCCCACTTCAGGCTTACTCCTTTCAATGAAGTCAACTAAAACATTATACTTGAACTTGGCAGAGGCAGAATCAGGGCCTGAATCATGAAACATCTGACAGTGCTGGTTGTGTTTTGGGCATCAGCTCTTTTAAAAGGCACAAATTTCCGATAAACCTAAAGCAAGAGTGAAGAAAATTACAGTTGCTGCTGGTCAAAAAAACCCTTTTGTAATTCCTGTACTAAAATGTTTGTGGAACCACAAGGTCAGGGAGAGAGTCGGATTAAAACGCTGATGGAAATCATCTGCTCTCTGTGGACATCTCAGTGAACTGCAAAAGTGGTGAAGCTCATCTCTGCTATGTCCAACCTCCCCTTGACATTAACCACCATCCCAGTGTCAGCTCCACTTTAAAGTGGTGCCATGTGGCCCAGAATCGCAGCCCGTGGCTTTCCCTCTCCACTGCATTTGAACTTCCAAGCTTAGGGAGGATTCATCTACATCCCAGCAGTCTTTTACAGTCGCAATGTGCCTTTTCCTCTCCGTTCCCCAGAGTCAAGTTGGAAACTAAGATGCCAAAAATCTTTGGGAGAGAAGCTTGGAAGCTCCTCATATTCCCCACAATTAATTTAGACACCTCTCTGTCTTTTTGCATAAGTCAGACCAAGGGAGTAGGTATAACAAACGCCTCTCCAAACATCCTCTTTTCAACCATCTTCTCAATTGCAGTGGCCATTTCATAATTAATGGGCTTGACATAATTAGTTGTGTTTAAAGTCAGGCTATAGCTGAGCCTTTATTCTTACTTGAAAAAACAGGCAGCCATGAACTTACAGGAAATCGTGCTGCCAGCAAAGAGCTCAGCTGGCTGCAGACTAATCATCTTTTCTTTCCCCTTTGTTAAACACATTCTTGCTCTTGGAAACTGTTCAATAGTTCATTAAACTAATAATCCCATTCAAATCCTGCCTCATAAATGGATTTGTCAGTGCTGTTCCTTTCAGAGGACGGTCATTTTAAATTGTCTCTACTTTAATGAGTTTAAGGACAGATTAAATCACGGCTTTGGCTGTGATTTATTGCTCCACATTACTTTATTGTTATTTATAAAAGCATCAGTGAATAACAGACTTGTTTATTTTGCATTTATTTCATGCTTTGCATTTATTTCATACTTTTCCCTTTATTAAAGGAGACTGGGACGGAAATAGGCCTCCAAATAAATATGTTTCCAGCAGAAACATATACAATCTTTCCTCCTGCATTGCTGAAGCCTCTTTCACCAAGACATCTACAACTGTCCTCATGCACAGCCAGGTCACTCCAGACATCAGGTTGTGGTGGTCATGTTGGAGTTACTAGAGAGCAGTTTCTTGCTACGAGCTGTATGTTAAGTGATTTGGTGTATTTCTATTGGTAATAATTGACTAAGACTTCACACAAAGCAACTTGCCACCAAAAGAGAGCAGATATTCTGTGCTGTTTAGGCTTACTCAAGACTTTCCTGGGAAACCCACAGGAAGTTATTTGTGCTATGTGTAGGAGTAGGAGATGTTTAAGTGAAAATGAAGGAAGGAGCACTGAAGAACTCTTCGAGTTGTTAAAAATTCCCCTATAAAGATATCTGGGTCACACTTCTCTGTGCAGTTCCAGTGTGATTCTACTTTCTTGTCCAAATTGTGATGTAACACAATTTAGAGATGGAGGGAATCTATTATTCCATCCACCCAAGAGAAAAGGAGGCACATACAAGAATAAATGGTAGAGCAAAAGCCAGATCTAGCTTGTCAAGATAGTGGCTGTCCTTTGAGTCCTCTAATCTATCGATCTGTCCTATTCCACTTTGGGAGCAAAGGTATTTCTGCCATGGACAAAATGCTCTGCGAATGGCACGTTAATGTTGTAAAAGGCTTTGAGATCTGGCAGGATGGGAGGTATCAAGCACAGTGCATGAAAGGAAAACATGGATTAACTTGTGTTGGGAAAACAAATAAGTCACGGCTACAGACAGTCCAGAAGCCCTGAGCAGAAGGTTTCCACAAAGGAGAAGACGACTCTGCACTGCTTCATCATTAGATCTAACCAGCAAATCCTCAAAATCTGTTTGTCCCTTTTTTTCCATCCAGGACAATATAGAAAGTTTTAAACATTCTCACAGAAACCAGAGTGTTCAGGATGGTGGCTGGGGGTGGTGGCCCAGGGCTCACCAGGGAAGCTGCCCATTCAGGCTCATGCGATGCAGCTAAACTTTGCTGTATTTTAACTCTAGTTTATTTAAATGCCTTTCATGCAAGCCTCAGAACCAAAGAAAGTCTCGGAACCAAAGCTATTCCAGATGAAAGTGGAATTGAAATTAGAGTATCTCTCTGAAAAAGAAAGTTGTGGGTCTTTGAAAGCAAACGCCAAAGTAAATATTTGAAATGGTGTCATGAACTATTAAAACAGACAGAGATAAATGTGTGTAGAGGTGTGGCAATATAAAATAGACTATTCCACAAATTGCAATAGTCAAGATAAGCCACCTGCATGCCCACGTTGTAAAATAACATCCAATTTAAAAAAAAAAAAAACACCAACCCTACCTTCCTTTACATTTAAAGTTGCACCAAGAAAACTCACTGTTCATTCATTTCTTTTGCTATTGCAGTGCTAGTCTGTGAATAAACCAAACCTTAAATTATGACTTATCTGATTTTCCCCAAAGTGTATCAAACTCAGATTTTTACAGCAGCAAAGAATCCTGATACCTGAAGGCAGCAAAACCAAGTCAGGGAAGACGTTGATCCACAACTGCAAGTCTCCAGAATTGTTTCAAGGCAGAACATAAGAACGAGGGACTAGCACTGTTTGGGGAATCTACAACAGAAATTACTGGGTGTCTCTGGCTCTGCAGGAGATGGCTTTCACAGCCTGCCAGACCCATCTACAGCATTGCAGCTGGTGACATCTGCAGCTGCTTTCTCAGCCCAGTAGAACATCATTTAAAACATCACTTTTCAATAGATTTCTCATCTCAAGTGGTTTTTATCTGCTTATAAAATAGAGATTTTAAAGAGAGATTGCCGAAGGGCTGGAAATCCTGAAGGAGAGGTTTGGACACAAAACCTAGGAGACTGCCAGGGTCACTTGACACAGAGCATGGGAAGCGCCTGGGGCAGGAGCTCCAGCCACTCTGAGTTTTGCCAGCTTCCCCTGCACTGCCCACCACAATTCCCTCCCTTGAAACAAGACTGTTCTCCCAAGGGTCAGGAAACAATGATTCTTCAGTTGTCTTAAATTATAGTTGCACAGACTTCCTTAAACAGACCTTGCACTTATCCCAGTGGGGTTTTTTTTTTCTTTTCCTACAGCAATTGCCCCAGAGGGCATGAGGAAAGCAGAAGAGAAAATAAAGGAGGCAGCAGTGTGGTCCTCAGCTCCCTACAGGGAACTGGGAGCCAGACACTTCAGGCCTGATTCTGATCCTGCCTCGAACTTACTGTGTGGCCTTTGGGAACTTACACAACTGATAATTTGGTGTTACTTTACTCAAGTGCTGGTCCATGTCTGAGGCTTTAAGTACAGAAGGGTTTTCAGAAGTAATTTCTAACTTTGGAATCTGGGCTTCATTTTCAAAATGCACTTGGGATTTGGACCCTGCAGGCTCACCAAAAGTCAAAAGGATTTAAGCTGTAAGTCATTTTTGACAGCAAAATCTGGTCACTTAAGTCACTGCGTGCCATAAGACTGCTGGACACCAGTGACCTCCTCTTGGGTCCCATGAGGAATGGAAACACTCATTGTTTCTTTGCTCTGCCTTTCCTTTCTCCTCATAGGGCTGCATGAGACAGGATTATCAGTGCACAGGTCAACTCCTTCCAAGCCTTTTTATCTCCATTACGAGCACAGTAATCAATCACACACAGCCCTGGGCAGCCAGGCTGAACAAGAGTCTCTGGATCTGGTAGACTGTCATCCCATCCTTTTCAAGAAACAGCCTTCATCCCCATTAGTCATAAAGATTTGGGATGTTTTATCTGAGGGATGATGGACTCGGAGGGAAGCATGGCAGAAGGACTTATGGGGTATATTGGGGGAGACATAGGGTGTCCCTACTCTGTGAGGGAGCTGATGGCTGCGTTTGGTAGCTAGTTTGGAGAAGACCAAACCCCCAGCACAGCTGCTGTCCATCTTTTCCAAATCCACCGTAGCAGGAGGGAGTGGCCACGCACGTTTGAATTCCAAGAGCAGATGCCGCCAGCCCACAGCCCTGCCCCTGGCAGCTCGACGGCCGCGCTCTGTGTTCCAGCTCCAGCCCAAACACGGCGCATTTGACTGTCTGGGCTGAAAGCACAGCACTCCATCCCATTCAAGCAGCATTCCCCAGCAAGTGCCGGAGGACTCTGGCACAGCCCAGGATTCGCGCGTGTATCACGTTCTGCTCTGATTCTGCCCACTGACACAGGAACACTTTCCAAGAACTACAGCCAGGCAGACTTAAAATAACCCAGAATCAACACCAGGGCCAGGAACCATCTTGAGAGCATGGAAACACAGCCGAGCTCCAGCACAAGCTTCAGGATTTTCTAGCTGAGCCCTGTCTCCCTCCTCAGGTGGAAAACGCTCACGGGTCCAGCTCTCACACTCATTTATCTATAGATGAGACCACAATACACAACTATTCTGCACAAAAAGGGACTTAGGGTGACACCTTCCCATTAGCAATGATCACCGCGTAAAAGCAGCCATCAGAGGCAATACCCTCTCAATACAGCCCAGAGCTCTGACTGGTAGCACAGAGCCAAAGGCAACTCCAGGGTCAAAACCTGAGCCGACAGCATCCCCACTAGCGATGGTGGAAAGCCCAGCCACAGCCATCGCTCCAGGTAAATGCCCAGCATCCCTCCTGCAAACAGTCAGGGTGCAGATGGCTCATCACAGTCCTGGCAGGTGAGCCCTAAGGTGCTGTGACCCACTGAACACAGCAGCAGAGCTCAGCTCTCTGCTCGCATGGAGGTCTGCTTGGTTGTCCCCTGTGGCATGAGCTTTCCTGCTACCGCAGGTCTGCAGAGCGGACGCCTGAGCTCAAGGAAAGGAGATAAAAGGCAATTCTGCAAGCATGTCTCTATGTGTTATGATAATAAACCAAGTTCTGCTGTGTGAAATAGAAAAGAACATTAGACGTACCCTCGTAAAGTGTCTTGGCCTCTTCTTCTCACTCTGCTGGCTGGCTGTCTTTCCTCGTAGCCTGCAAATCTGTCTGTCTGCAAGTCCCCTTCATATTGACCCCAGGCTTGTTCCACGTACATAACTGCTGTACATCCCAGCATGAACCTGGCCAGCCATAATACCCCCATGATGGCACGGATTCCTCGATTCCCCTGGCTGCCCCGAAAGCTTCTTCCAGCTGGAGGGTCCCTGCTGCCTTGGTGGAGGATGGTTTGTGGCAGCAGCCCCTAAGTGCCAAGGTGCCGTCCTGCCGCTCCCTTTCTAGAAGCAAAGACAGAGGAAAGAGAAAGAGAGACACAAGTGTCCTTAAGGGCTTCTCATGTTTTTAAAATGATTGATCATCCCAGGCAGCCCCTCCCTGGAGTTAATACAGTGGGGCCATACAGTCACACCGACTTTGGCTCCTTGTACATGCAGCCAACATGTTCACACTGTCTTTCCCTACCAGAGCATTGCCAAACCTTTCTTTCTCAAGAGCCGGAAACCAAGAGAAAATCTCCAAGAGCCATGGTTCTATGCTTGCACCTGTTTCCCTGCCCTCCTGATGGAGAAACGAAGTGACAAAAGCACATCTGTCCTGTGCCTGCCCATGGTGGTGGGTTACAATAGCGCCTTGGTTCAGAGGAGCAACAGGAGATGCAGGGTTAAAAGCCAGGGGAGAACTTCAAGAAAGGGCAGATCCTATTTATGGACCATCTTCCCAGGTCCCCTACCTCTGTTCTACTGCATCATACTCCAGATAGATCAGTTGCTGGAAAACCACCTCGCAGATACCTGGTAACTCTAGCTGGCTGAGGGGACCAGTCTGCTGGCAAAGCCATCAGAGGGACATGTACACCAGCGCTGAGGTAGGCAAAAGGGTGACCATGGGCTGGAGTGAGATGGAAGACTGAGCTGGGGCTAGAGCATGAAGACATGGTGCATTAAACCAAGCCTGGTTTCCATGGAGGGTGAAGGGGCAGAAGAGAAGGTTGGGCATGGGAGGGATGCAGGAGAGCCCCTGAGCTGGGGCAGGTAGCTGAGCACAGAAGGCCATGGGGAGGGGGATGATATGGGGTCCAAAGCCTCTGTGGAGGGAGTGAGCAACGGAGACCCCTCACACCTCTGGTTGTGGACAGACCTTGGGGCGAGCAGAGCATGGCCAGCTCCCCAGGCCTGGGGCTACGAGATGGCCATAGCCAGATCCAGGGCTTGGCCCTGAGCCACACCAGGGTAGGTCCTCAGCCCCCAGAGACTTTCTGCCCAGTCCTGATGAACAAAGCCCCCTCCTGGGAAATAAAAGGCAGGAGCCCTGCTTCCCCTGGGGGGGCAGGTGACATGGTGGAGGGGTCCCCTGGGCCCTGCCTGGGGCCAGCGTGAGCAAAGCGCCGAGCCCAGAGGGACGCTGGGGGTGAGCCCATGCCGTGGGGCACTGAGGGGAGAAGGAGCCCACAGCAGTCTCCGGAGCAGCTTTATTTCAGTCCTTACTGCCATCCTGGGTCTGAGGGGCTCCAGGCACGGAGGGGACAAAGGAAAACAGCCCTGGGGAGGGGGTATGGGCCCTGGCACAACACAGATCCCCCAGGAGCCACGGTGCCAGCGGTGACTCCCTGGGGCGGCTGCTGGCCTTGGCCTGAGGGGGCTGATATGGGGTGCCAGGAGCAGGCCGGGCTCGGGTGGGAGACCAGGGAGGTGACAACGGGAGAAAGCCCGATGAAAAAGCTCTGTAAAAGGGATGGCAGAGGAATGTGCTCCACAAACTGCACCCCCTCCTCATGCTCCCTCTTATTCCTCCCCCCCCAGCCCCACTCCCCCCCCACCATTCCCCAAATCTCCCAACCCTGCTGTGAAAACGGGGCTGGGGAACCCTTCCTCCCTCCTCCTGGCCGGCGGAGGGTCAGAAAGCATCTCTCACCTCAAGACCCCAAAGCTTGCTCCTCACAGGTCTCCCCTCTCCACCCCAGAGTGGAAATAATCTGCTGCTTCTGCGAGAGGCACGGGCTGGGAGCCGGCTCCTGCGGGGAGGGACAGGGCCCCCGAGCCTCCCCTAACTGTCCCCCTTGCTTTCCCACAGCAGCACTTTCCCGTTCCAGCTCAGCCCCAAAGCAGGGGGGAAAAAAGAAAAAAAAAATCATTAACCCAGACAAGGCAGAAAATGTGTCTGAACCAAAAAAACAAAAAATTAAAATTAAAAAAAAAAAATTAAAATAAGCCCAAACAAAACCACTGCTCCCAATGTCCCAGCTGGGAATCTCTCAGCTCTTGAGGGCACGCATTTTTCAGGCTCTAATATTTCAAATGCAGTGAATGAGACAGAGTGGGAAGGAGGAAAAAAAAAAAAAGGCAGGGCTGGGAGCAGAGGCAGAGACAAAGAAACTGCCCTTCCTGCAGCCCTAAGAGCTCTGCTGCTGCCCGTCCCGAAGGCTGGGTACGAGTATCCTCAGCGAAACAAAAGGGAGAGCGTTTCCACCGCTCCCAGAGCTCCCAAGGTAGAGCACAAGTGGAAAAAGAAGTCGTTAAAAAGCATAAAGTTTCGCACTTCGGGAGATTTCCAGCCTTCCTAAAGAAATTAAACTGGAAAAAAAAAAGTCCAGATGCATCCATTTCCTCACGGAGAAATGAGAAGCATGACAAATGATCGATACACAGGCACGTACTCTGAGAGCGTTCACACAAGTCTAACTAAGAGAGTATGGAAAAGTCATTTACACCATCAAAGGAGAGTTTAAAAAAAAAAAAAAAGAAAGGCTTAAAAATTATTTTCAGCTCCATCAAACACCGCTTGTAAGAAATGCACTGACAAAGCAAAGAGAGAATCAATCACTAAATCAGAGTTTAAACTGATTTGCAAGTTTGGAGGCAATCAGGAAAGACGTTTTAAAACCATGCCTTTGAGTGTGCAAATTAAATCAATCAAAAAAAATGTGCAGAACAATTAAATACAATTAGGCAGACAAACAATTAGGAAGATAAAGAGAAAGAAATAAGCTCTTAGCTATGCAGCCCTGGAGTTAGTCTGAAACTGTTTAAATACCTTTAGGTCCTGGAACTGGTGATGTACCCAGAGCTCCTTTGTTTAGTGGAGATCTGGGCAGAAAAGAAGGGAAATAAAACCCTCTCAACTCTTGAAGGAGAGAAGAAAAGGTACAGCCTCATCCAAATTGGACAGGGGGAGGGCCTTGAAGCGGAGAAAGGGGTGCAGGAGGAGTGGGAGCAGCGAGAGGACAACCCTACCGCATTCTTCAGCCAAAAGTTTTTAACTTCAAGGAGGGGCTGGGGGAAAAAGAGAGAGAGAGAGGTTGGGTTTAAGCAAGAGCCGGTCTGAATTGCAGACATGATTATCACCTAGGCATTCCTTCTGAGCTTGAGGATTCGTTTGGGTCAGTTCATTAGGGGCCACTTGGGGTTCAGCTGGATGCAGGGAGGGCTTGTCCCAAATTTAGGCTAGAGCTGCAGGAGGGCTTTGGTAACAGTGACTTTGCATCAAAGGAGGTGGTGAAAAAGAATTTGCTTTCAATTTGGGACTTTTTTTTTTTTAAAAAAAAAATGATGGTGTGTTAACAGTAAGAAAAAAAAATAAGATTTTAAGTAAAAGGCACTTTTCTTGCTGATCATTTCCCTGTACTTAGTGCAACTAATGTGAAACAATTAAGGAAAGACAGATGGCTTGAAGGATAGGTGACCCAGCACAGGACCTTCACCCTCAAAAGTTACCTCGGCTCCAGAGGAGTAATTTTTTGAAGTTAAAAGCATTTTCTCAAAATAAATAAATATATTAAAAAAACCCGCTGGTGATATTAAGTCTTTCTTCTAAGGAAGAACTTTGAATGTTAGCTCTGAGTCTAATTCCACTCTTTTGCTCTGTGCAAAAAAAATCTTCCCTCTGTCTCTTGCTTTAGGAATGGCTTTTCTTTAAATAATATATAATAAAATGCACATGGCCCTCCTCCCCTCTGAGCTCCCTCTGCTCTGTGCCACTGCACACCCACGACTTTTCCAGGAGGTGGAATTCCCACAGCATGGACAGCCAGGGTGCCAGAAGTCCCCCCAAAAAGCCCAAACCAAGCTGCTTTTCAGGTCAAAGAGGTTCAGAGAAGTTTCTGCACCAAACGGAACCCAAACGGCTGTGCACAACGCACCCGGAGACGTGAACGCCTCCTCATTATCCCACCATCTGGCTTGGAGCTTCGGTTACCTCTTTACACCCGGTGGACGAGGGTTCAAATGCATCAGTTCGTAGAGGTGCAGAAATTCCAGGGCAAGCCCCAAGCTGACAGGGAGGCTGTCATCTCTCCTCCTCCCTCTCTGAAATGTCCTCCCTGCCTTCTTTGTTCTTCCTCCACTCTTCCTAATCAACCCCCCTACTAGCTTTATAGAAGTCAGGATGATGCTCAGCCTAATTAACAGCAAACTTGCTGAGACTACCAGGGAAAAGGCAGAGCTTTTTCCATGAGCAGCCAATAACAGAGCGTTGCAAGGAATGCAGCTCTGTCAACACATCTGCAGAGCTCAACGAGACACAAAACCCATTTCCTGGGCCCCATCCTGCAATACCTATTTCAGTTTAAAATAAACATGGCCTTTACCTCGTCGAGAATGGCAGAACTGGGACGTCCTACAGAGCAGAACAGCAATGAAAGCCCAAGAAATGACATTTTCCTCCCTCTCAAGGGCACAGCAAGTTGGTGACAACTGCTGAGGCAAAAGATTAGCTTTCCAGTCTGGTCTAGTTTAATCCTTGCTACCTCCTATGTTGTGCTCATCATGTTGTTTATGTGGGCACTGGACAGTTAAAGGTATTCTGACACCTAAAAATGCACACGGGGTCTTTGTTATATTTGCAGAAGCTCTCAGAAAACTATCTGCCACCTTTGACCACCAAAATTTTAAAAAACAGACTTTCAATTGTCCAGAGCAGGTGATATTACATAAATGGAGAAGTTTTCTTGTTTCAACCCCAGCTCTTTACTTTTGGAAAGCATTTGTAACACCAGGTAGATTTTATTTGGGTCTCCAGTCTGGGGTATCTGGGCTAGTGAAGACTGTTCTTTGTGCTGAGAATAGATGCTATCTCATGTCTCACCTCTGGCATAGTCCTGCACAATCCCCTTCCTCTGTTAATTCACATGTAACTGATCTCAGAGAACACATTTAATTAACATTTCCTGGGTACATTTGCTCTCCTCTTCCTGCAGTGGGACACAACCCTACAAATGACTGGCACACAAGGGAAATATATATTTTTTTTTTCCTGCATTCCACTTTGGAGGGTTAAGAAGCATTTTAATCCCTCCAACGTACGCAAACCTCTACAAACACGATGCTTTAGCTCCCTCACTGATTTTCTAGAGCAGGGCTTTTCAGCACAGCTGCCTGTGAGTAGGGCACAGCAAGCCCCAGGATTCAGGCAGCCCAGCAAGATCTCCTTCAAAGTCTCCTTCAAGCCTCCAACCAGTTCTTTATCTCCCTGCCATCAAATACTTGTTGCTGGCCATAGGGAGTTAAAAACACTTGTATACATTTTTCTAGCTCCCCATCTGTTTTCCCCCTTGGGTGGCTGGGTGTTTTGGCATCACTTTTGTGCACAATAATATATTCACCCCAATTATTCCTGGGTCTACCTGGTCCCAGGCAGGGTGGAGAAGTCAATTGAATACCTAAAGCATGTAACCTACCTCTGGTGTTTGCATCCAATGTAACTTCATAGCAGACCTCAAGCTGGGGATGGGAGAGGGAGTCAGAGGAAAGTCTTCCTTCTTTCAGGCAACTGGGGTGCACATCAGCCCCCTGAGAAACAAGAAGTGGGGGAACAGTTGATGTTTCCTCAGCTGGAGTTTTTCATGGTCTAGAAAACTCTGCAAAGGAAAAGTTCTAAAGGGGGAGGAGCAGTAGGATGGTTAAATGCCCTCCCCACCATCCCACGTAAAATTACCCTAAATAAAAAGCAGCTGCACTTTTATTGAAGAGCCAAATGGAGAATCCCTGGTTGTAGGAATAAAGGCAGATAAGTATCAATCACCCAACAGATCCATCTGGAGCAGTTTGCTATAGGACAGGAACAGTAACCACTATTTTAACTACTACTGCCTACCTAACAAACAGAATTAATTAGAGAAATTTTCTTAGCTTGGCCTTTGTAGCTTCCAAATCATACCCCAAGAAAACTCAGAGGGCTCAAACTTTTTTTGTAAGTGCATGAACAGCTGTAAAATTAATATCATAGAAAAAAAAAATCAGTTGCCATCCTCTCCAAATGAGGGAATGTTTTTTCATGCCAGCTGCCCTGCGTTTAAGATCCCTGCCTGTAAAACAGGATAACGCCTCGCCTTAGTTCACAGGGCTGTCATGAAGATAAACTACTTGTGAAGAGTTTCAGTTTTAATATGTGAAACACAGTGGAAAAATGCTTGTAATTAATTTACGATTATTAATTATGTGCTTAGAATAGAGCTGTACAACTAATTGATTTTTTTGCTGCACTGGGCAAACTGAAAAATAAAGGAAGAGAAAGGAAGAGTCGTTTAGGGGTGATTTGATGAACATTTTAGCTTGACATGAACACATAATTTGACTTTAAACAATGCACTCACTTTTGGTTTTGGAGGAGTTTTTAATTAATTTTAAAGTATTATATTTATTCAAGCTCCTAAAATGTTCTTTCGAAAGGAAAAAGAACAGCATATAATTTTACGATTAGTGAAATTAAAGATTTGCAAATAATTAAATATTGGTCAAAACTGTTTGACAAACTCAGTAGAGATTTACAAGTTTTTCGGAGCATTGGACTAGCAATTTTTGCCATGTCTCTTGTGCACCTGGACTGAACTGTGGGCAATAAATAATGCATATGACCATCTGAGAGGGCAGAGAAAAAGATCACATCTCTTCATTTCAGTGAGTTCCAGGTAGCACGTGCGCTGCACCTGACATTCCTATGGAAAAATAGCAGGAGATCCTCATTAATTAATGTCATTATCATCATGAAAATGCACAGAGGAGGATGTTTAAAGTTCCCTGGACAGTTGTTAACGTCAACATTTTCTTTTTAATGCTGGACTTGGCCATCTCGTGGCTATTTCTCTGGGCAATACATGATATCAGGATCTTATGAATATAAGTATAATGAGAGATGGAAAACTGGGTTTTTCTGTCTCTCTCAGCAGTGTCGGTTCTGATGTTACACGTTATTCCACCTCTTTCCTATATTTCTGCAGAAAATTGTAGGAGATTACGTCTTCAGTCATATCAATGACTGTCAAAAACATATAACAGCTGAGTTAAGGTAGCTTTAACTTTTCCATTTCTGACTTCATTGAGTGCAATCTAAAAATGCATTCGCTAAAATTAGTACGTGTTGCTTCTTGCAAGATGACACAATTGCTGTCAGGACAGCAACAGTTCTTAATTGTGATGTCATTAAAAAAAAAATCAATATCAGGCTCTTGTGTTCAGATTCTTGCTGAGAACTGAGGTCAGGGAATGTGGGATTTACGCTGCGGCTCCAAGCTCCCTGCAAGGCTGTGTCCTGGCAAGCCCACAGCTGCTCGCTCCAGCTCTGAAACTAAGAAATTAGAGATTTTATTTAAAGGGAATGGCGTAGAATGATCTGAGGAGGATATGGTGAAGTGGACATGGCTGATAAACCTGCACTACCTGGGAGCTTTGCAGTGCTGGGGCGTGGGATGCTACCAGCGGGCAGAGCGGTGGTCACTGGGACCAGCGACTCAGATGACAGTGATAGAGGAAGCCAGGAGAAGGATCCTGAGGAGCCAGACAGACGTGCCTGTCCAAAGGTGACCGTGGGCTCCACTCCTCCTCAGTAGGCAACGAAAGATGCTCTATCCTAGATGGAGCTGTGACCCCTGGTTTCCTCCTCAAGGACAGGTGGATGTCCCTCAGGCCCAGGACAACCTGCAGAGCATCCCTTCCTCCTGCAGCTGCTCCAGAGATGCCGAGTGAGGTCAGAGTCCTGTCCCTATTACCGAGCCAACAGGATTTCGATGCTGTTCCTGGGTGTTCTACAACATCAGTGATTTTTGCGAGATCAAGACAGAGCCCAAGAGACACATTCCATCTTTCTTCAGGTCTGCTGAGGGACAATCACGACATCTCTCCGTGCTTCAGCTTCTGCACCCCTAGATGGGGGCATGATGCCCTCTTCCTTTGAAACAGTGAATAGGAGGCAAAAACAGATGCAGAGAATTTCTAGAAACTTCTCATCAAATTTCATAACGTATTTGAGATCAAAAGGGGAAGCTATCAGCACCACATGAAGCATTTAAAGACAGTCAGGAACAAATTCAGACAAAGGTTTCCTCGGGTAAATGGTTCTACAACATTAACTGTTTCACTTGCTTTCCAGTTTAGCATACGCGTGATCAACAGTTTTTTAACATCAAACCAGACTGTTTTATTATCTGACATTCTAAACAATGCAGCCCAGATCATTTTGCTGCCTCACCTTTCTGCTGAGTCCAGTAATGTTTGTTTACCTAAAACATAGATTCAAAAAGGTCCTGTGTGGACACCAAGTCACTAGGATTCACGACATGAACTTCCTACTCATGCAGCCAGCGGAAGGGAACGGATGAGCGCAGCCAGCTGGTGATTCCCACCCAAGGTTTAAAACAAGCTGGTCAACGCCAGGGCAGCAGACCTGTGAGGAGAAGGGTTAAACGGTGCTCCAGTACCTTGCCTTTGTCATGAAAATGTGACTGGCTGAACTCCACAGCAGAGAATCTACTACCAGCCCCAGAAACTTTCTCCCTCATTAATCACCCTCTGATCTGGTGGACGGTTAATCTGAGGCAGCCGTCTAGGGAGGGCTGTGAGAGCTGATGCCCCAAAAAGGATGCAAGTTAGCCCATCTACCGACACTGGGAAATAGCAGTGGCTTCCACCTCCTAGAACACTGCATATCTCCCCTCCTGCGCATTGTCTAGATGCCCTTTAAAATTCACCAAAAAACCCCCAAACCCAAAGCATCCCAAGGGATCACCCTATGGTTGATACCTAAAATAACCCAGGTGCATTGCACCCTGGCATGAAACAGCACTGCGAAGTCTCCAGACCCACCCACCATTGCCTGGGGTGAGCCCTGGGGGAGTTGCCCTCACGAAAGCAAGTTTGGGGTTTTTTTTCTGAAAAAATTGCTTTTCAATAAGATCTTCTCCAACTAAAGTAAGAGGGTTTATAGCAGGATTTATGGGAGGAGGGGAATCTGTTATTGTGAATGAAAGGAGAAGGGTGAGGGCACCAGTGGGAGAGACGCAGGACAGTAATGTGTTAACGACAACTCACAGATCCCAGAGTGGGATGTGAAGGGTCCTGCTGCTGCTCACTCAAAAAACCAAAAGGGCGTTTTAATAGTTAAAGTGGTCATTTGTTTCACGGATTTCCAAAAGCAGAAAGGCCTGATAGAACCAGAGTTGCTAAAATGCCAAACACAGAGCAGGGGATGGCACTTACTTATTTTCTTTGCCCTTTGGATCACGTTGTCCATGTTTGATGCTCATTCATGATGGATGGAAAGGATTGAGGTCAGGCAGAAAAGGGCAGCTGTCCTCTAGACACCCAGAGCAGGAGACAGCCCTGTGCTCTGGATGCCTGGGCAGATGATGCTCCCTTCCCAGTGCTTTCCTGGGTTGCTGAGGCAGAAGCCCATGACACCTGGAGGAACAGAGCCCTAGGGCCATGCTGACACTGCTGCCACATCGCTTTGCAGAACCCCAAAGAATAGCATTACCTCTTTGGTGGGAATGAGATTCTCATTACCTCTCCACCAGCCCCCTGAATCAGCCTTCGGGGGCAGATGGAGGAAAGCTGGGTCCAGCTGGGCTCTGAGCCACTGCCCGAGCACCAGTGAGATGCATTCTTGGCTCTATGAATCAGCTTTGCCTGAGTTCCGTGTGGATTAACTCGGATGAGAGTCTGTACGCCGTCCTGAGACTCTGCGTTTCAGTCAGGGGCGTTTAGACAGGACCAGGTCAGATCCTGATCCCAACGGGTTCGCCACTGGAAGTCACGGGAAGCTCTGAGATGACATTGGCACTGGAATGGGCTACCCAGGGAGGTGGTGGAGTCACCATCCCTGGAGGTGTTTAAGAAAAGACTGGACATGGCACTTAGTGCCCTGGTCTAGTTGCCATGGTGGTGTCAGGGCAATGGTTGGACTCGATGGTCCCAGAGGGCTCTTCCAACCTGATTGATTCCGTGATTCTGTGACCTCGGGGATGGGGGCAAGGGGCCAACAGAGGTGATCGGATCCTCAACTGCTTTCTGCCTTTCCCAGGGCTGTAGAAATATTCCCTAATTTTGCACACGTGTGTCAGGTATTTATGTTCCCATGGGAATCGGGATGTGTACTGACCCAGATAGACCCGTCTGCTTCGCGGGAGCCAACGGCAAGGATCGAACCCAAGGTACCCACTCATGATAAGCTGCTATCAGTGTCCTGCTCAAGCCAAGGCTCCCGCCTGTGTGTAAGATTTGCAGTCTTAAAGCTTGTGACCACGGTTGCAACATTCCTTTTGTTTTCTAGGAATTCGACTCCACCAAGGAGGGAAACCACAGGGAAATTGTTTCAGTGTGCGCTCTGGACTGGGAGAGAAGGGATGGGGCCGAGGCATGATGTATAACACACAACTCAACAGCCAAGATGTTTAAAAAAACACACTTTTATTTAAACCTAAGGAAAGTAACTTTTTTTCTCTTTAGCTTGGCAGGCAGCTGCAGCCGTGCTGAGCCCAGGCAAGTGTAGATCAAAGCCAGGCAAGTCTGCTGCGAAAAATCAAGCACTGGACATTTATTAAGATTTTATTCATAAAAAGCCATGCAGCGAGTGCAGTGGGATTTCACTGTGGAACTTCTGACATGGGAGCTGCCTTATTTAGAATGAAAATTGCCTCTTTCTCCTGCCAGGAGTAAGGCGATTTCCTGTGAAATTCAGATCAGGGTTACAAACACCTTGCTTGTTGCCCTCAGGTGGGCTGGAGTCTGCATCCAGCCCTTGCTCGTGGGGTGGGGAGTCTCACAGCCATGGAGTGGTCACCTCCAGGCAGATGGGAAGTCTCCCCACCACAGCTGTCTGCTCTAGCCCCAAAGAGGCCCACGTTATTCTCTTTTCCCTCGGTTGAATTCAAAGTCCCCCATTTTCAAACTTTTTTTTTATTTGTAGCTCTTTTCTCCCCTTTGTGCAATCTGTAGCACAGAAGTTTAACTTGGCAACGGTGCTGGAACAGATGGAGAACACTGGACCAGCTCCCCAGATCCCAGGAACTTCTGCTCAATGCCGTATGCAGGATTTCCAGCCACTTACTGCTTGGATCTGCCAAGGCAAAGCCTAAAAACAATTTTCAGATAGAGAAGCAGGAATTTTCTTTAGGACATCAGCAATCCACAAGTCACCACATGAGCGTACTTCCCTGGTGGAAGGTCCAAAGTCTGCAAATTCCATGTGAACTAATTTCAAGTGAAAACAAGAGGATAATTTTAGGGAAAGCTGTAATATCCCTTCCTACAACTCACTTTGTAGAAGTATCGGTGTGGTGAAATCCACAACTAGATTAACTTGAAGACAAAGATCAGGCAGAGCTCCTTCAAGGCCATCCACATGCTTCTGTGCCTGGCCGTGAGCAAAAGACACAGGTTGGACTCATTCCTCGGTGGAGAGAATGTCCTTCTTTTTTCTTTCTGTGCAAACAAATGAGTAAAAAACATGTTCACGCTTATGAACGTTGTGCACAATCCAAGCCCAGAGCAGTCGGTTGGCGCAAGGAGATAGAGCAAAGGGATGAACCCACAGGGACTGGAGAGGTTCAGGAGGGGAGCAGAGGGCAAGAGCTCCCTCTTTTCAATTGTAAGGTGGTTACTGGTCTTTTCACAACATACAACAAAGGACAGATTAGTTAAAATTACAACAAGCACAACTTCATAAGGTTTACAAACAAATCTGAAATGGTGATGGGTAGAATTCTCCTGTGGAAAGGAGATTTTCTAAAAGAAATACTGTTTGAAGTTCTGGAATCATCCGTAAATTCTTTCAGTCAAAACAAAGAAAGACATATATTTTTTGGAAAATGAGAACTTCAAGTTTCAATATTTCTTTGACTTTTTTTTTTTCCCAAAACAAAAATACGCAGGGGACCAGATGGGATGCATCTGAAGGTGTTGATGGTGCTGGCCAATGTCATTGTGAGGCTGTTCTCCATCATCTTTGAAAGACCAACCACATCCTGGGCTGTATCAGCAAGAGTGCAGCCAGCAGGTCACGGGCAGTGATTATTACCCTCTATTCAGCACTTGTGAGACCACATCTGGACACCGTCTCCAGTTTCTGGCTCCCCAGTACAAGGAAGACACTGATGTACTGGAGTATGTCCAGCAGAGGCCATCGCGATGGTCAGAGGGTTGGACAGGTAGCCTGAGAGATCAACTGATGACCAAAGGCTGAAGAGCCGCTGGCAGTTTTGGGGGAAGGATTAAATGAGAAGTCTTGACCCAACTATGTGTCCTGTCAGGGTTCTCGGGGTCTGGATAAAACTGCTCTGTGAGCTGGGTCCAGTCCACCACTGTGTTATGGTGACTTGTGCTATAGAGTGGAGACTATTCTGACATCCGTGTCATGAACATCACCCCATATGGGGGGGTTCTCGTCAGTCTGCAGTCCTGAAGGCACCTGCTGGAGGCTGTCTCATAGACATCTCAGTATTGAGCAAGAGGGGAGCAGCGATAACCACAGATTCAGTGTCTCCTGTGCATGCCCTGAGCCAGGTACTCCTCTCCCCACCGGCTTTTAAGGCACCATCGGTTTGTGTGACTAATGAGTGTTTTCCAAATGAGATGCCTCCTCACACATTGTCTAATCCCACTTCTAGACTGAACTCACCTCCTCGTGGATTGCAGAGAGGGAAATAACAAGCATCCCATTACGTAAAAGTGAAAGCAGCTGGGTTAATTAGCTAGTTATTTAGAGAATAAAAGCTGTCCTGTGTATGATTTTTTACTTTTTTTCAGATGGAAAAGACCTGTGAGCTCATCTGTTGTGTTCTCTGCCAATGCATGATGTTATATCATATTTTGTTTTCCCTTCTCAGTAGACAAAACAATTCAGGTTGGTTGAGACGATTGAGCTCTGGTTTAGTTCTTCAAAACCTGCCTATGTTTGGTACCGCACCGTTCAAACAAGTTCCTCAGGATTCCCAAAAGCAGGAGCAGAGCATGAACCTTGCAATGTGAGTGAGGAGCCATGAGGGATGCTCCCACTGTTCTTTGGACTGGCAATGGATGTTCCAAATGCAGACTTTTTCAACCCATCTCAACCTAGTAAATTCTGGAAATGTCCCAGAAAAGAAGGTGTCCTAACACTCTGATCCAGCACTAGAGCTCTCAGCTGACTACCAAGCCAAGGCCTGCAAAGGGCTTTAAAAGCAAATATGAAGCACAGTATATTTATGTTTATTAATTTTTGCAGTTATGCAGAACACTGTGTTAAAGCAGCACTGTTCTTCCTTGAATAGATCCCATCCTGTAACACTGACTCTTTCTTGGGACTTCTACACGCTCTCAAGCGAAGGCAGGATGCCTTTTAATGATTTTCCTTCACACCATGCCTTCTCAAACTCTGTACAAGCTCTACTCAAAGCAGAGAGTTTTAAATAAACCATTTTTGGAGCTCTATGTCTGCACAGGGACACACACGAGATGAATCCCTGGGTAGGGATGTGGATATCCTGTGGAAGTTTTACGCAGTTCTTCCTACGTGTTCAAACGTGGAGGAGTCCCCACGTACCTATGTTCTGTCTTGGCTTATCTTCAGTCCCGCCCAGTTCTAACACAGAAGATGGGAAATCCTGTGTGTTTGCACTCAAGTCTTCCCATCTCTGAGCAAATTATTCATACCAGAGATTTCAGCTCCCTGACCGTGGCAAGCGAAATAAAATCATACTTGTAAACTTCTCTTGCACATATGGCCACCAGGCTCCCTCATACCACCAAGACTGTCAAACCATGTTAAGAGTCGTTCTCCTGTACCCAACAGGCAGGCAGTTTTCAGGAGCATAAGTCGGCTAATCGTACTAAGAGTGGCCTAACCACAACCCAACTTCGCTACGAGCACCTTTGCTTTTTTCCCAAGCACTTCTTTCTGCATCTGCTTCTAAAACTGAAGGCAATGATCTACGCTGTCAAATGACTGCAGTCTTCTGCTTCAGAGCTGGCTGTATTTTAAGGCCAGATTAAAGGTATTTTTGCATACTGCACGGGGCAGTGAAAAGCACTGCAGACAAGTGCTAAATGTGTGAGCCAGTTCTTTGAAAAAGCACAAGGAAAGACTCATCCTGAACTGTCAAATATTTAGTCCAAAACCTTCATCTAACAATGTACAGACGGAATGGGATCATCTCTGGTTTTGCTGGGTGACCTTTTGTTTTCACCAGCTGACCTATCAGAGCATCTCAGCAGCTTACAGCTACAGAATACAAGAGACAGGCCCTTTCATAACCTTCCTGAATAATTAGAAAATCAAGAGACATGTCAAAGTGGAAGTACGGCTGGGTTACCCTCCACAGGTTTGGTGGGAGCAGGTTTAAATGTCTAGCAAGGAAATGCAGAAGAGCAGAAGGGCAGCGGCCAAGTTTTGCATGGCATTTCAGTGACTGGATTCAACTGTAGTATTTTACTTTATGTGGGAAAGGACTAGTCCAGAAGTTTCTATGTGAAATTTATGTCAGTTATTTCTTGTAACTGGAAAGTGTACGTAAGTTCTCAGAGGCTATGTCCACACTAGCAACTAAACAGACTAAGCACTAACCTTTGTCCCCAAGGCTAAGTGGCGTGGCAGGGCTTGTGTCGAGCACTCTATTTCCTAAAATCATGTGGTTGCATCCAAAGGACCTGTTGGAAAGGCTGCTGGACAAATTAGCCCTGCCGAGAAGCACGGTAAGTTCATTCAGGTGGAGCCCTGCACTGAAGTGCCCACGGGGCTTCCCATACACAGTAGGGGCTGTAGCAATAGGACAAGGGGAAATGGTTTTAAACTAAAAGAGGGGGGATTCAGACTAGAGACAAGGGAGAATTTTTTTATGCTGAGGGTGGTGAAACACTGGCATAGGTTGTCCAGAGAGGTGGTAGATGCCCCATCCCTGGAAACATTCAAGGTCAGGTTGGACAGGGCTCTGAGCAACCTGATCTAGTAGATGTCCCTGCTCATGGCAGGGGAGTTGGCCTAGGTGACCTTTAAAGGTCCCTTCCAACCCAACCCATTCTATGAGTCTTTGATGCTATGATATCCCAGTCAGCTCGTTCATTGCCGACTGAGGCAGCACGCATTGCTTCATGCAGCTGCATTGCCCTGGATGGATCCTCTTTAATTCTTCTCCAGTGACATGTCAGCTGTAACACGGTGTTATTCTGTTCAAAGGAGGTCCACAGAGTTTGATTTGTCTGCCTGTGCAGAATCAGCTGGCAAATGCAAACTTCTCTCAGGTTTCATACTGCCCAGGCATTCTTTCACTTCTTGTCCCAAGATTTGCCTCCACAGAAGGTGCTGTGCAAAACTGCATCTGTATTGCGAACGTTGCCAGACCACACAGGCAACACTGGAGCTCGAACAGTACAGCGTGTGCTGGAACAGCCTTACCATCGCATAGCTGCAGCCCAGTGCCACAGACAACAAACCATCCCAAGCAGCAAATTCAGGCCTGAATTCCCCCTGCAGCAAACTGCAATACTCGAAATGCTTGAGCAAAGCCCGATTCTGCCACCCACAAGTCCTGTTATACCAAAAAAGGGGGCAAGCAGCTCCATTCAAATTAGTATAACAAGGACTGCTCTCCTGCCCTGAAAACAACTATCATGTCATGGATTCTGTCCAGGTCCTTAAATCCTCTTCCTGCCCCAGAACAAGGCAGTGACATCTAAACTGGATCATGACCTCACTTATCCCCTGAGCAGTGCATGGTAGTTGGCTGGAAGACTCTTCATTGGCTTGCTCCAAACCTGGGTACTAGCGGTTTATCAGCTCGGACTATCCCAGACCAATGGCCAGCCCCATGCAAGGGTCTGTTTGGCTACCGGTCTAACCCTGCTGTCTAAGAAGAATCCAAAATCTTCAGGATACATTTGAAATGAATTACTGAAAAACACAGAATGGCCAAAAGCGATGAGGAGAAATTTGTGTCCCCTGATCACTCAGTTACAATGGACATTTACGAACGCTAGCAGCACAAGGACGCAGGATTCCTGTCGTGAATCAGGAGAGCAGTGCAGCCTTTAGCATCCTCACCAGAAACACACACAGCAGACGTCTTTGTGTCTTGGGCTGTCTGGCAGAAGATCATTCTGTCTCTCTTGGGAGTTGCATCATTATTTTGTCCTCTTGCAGATATTATTAATATTTCAAGGTCTGGGGAAATAGATTTTCCTTTTTATTCTTTTGGCTCATTAACAGACTCTGCTTGTCAGGGTCGTGTGCGAGTCACCATCACCCTCTGTTATGAGTTAGTCTATCAGCTGATGTCATTGTTTGGCCATAGTAACCTGGATGTCTTTAGTCCGTCGCCTGCAGGGTCTCTTTTCCAGTTCAGTGTAATGAGAGAATAAAGCAAGAGCCAGCAGCAAATCTGTTTCCTTTTAACATACATAGATTTGAGCTAATAGTTTAGCTCTTACTTCTTTGCCTTCCCTGGGAGGTGCAAAACACCCTCTTTCTTCTCAGCTCGCTCTGCCTGGTGCCAGCTGTGAACTAACAGCAGAAGCAAATTTTCCCCTGTGCCAACACCTACATGACTTATTCACTTGAAAAAGGCAGTTCCTGGCTGGCGTCTGACAGGGTGCAGGCGGTGGACGTTGGCCTTGGAAGGCTGGTGCAGCTGGTGGAGGGGCCAGGAAAGGTGCTGGTGTGCACTGACACCACTGCCGCGAGTCCTTATTCTTGGTACATGTTTAATACTTTCATCAAGACAGGGAATTAAAAGCCTGAAGAAACAAAATGACAATGAAATTTGACTTCCTGAATAACACAGGTTTAACTATGGCCCGTGTTGCTCCCAGTACTGTTTATAATAAAAATCTAATGACAAGTTAAAGGGTAGTGGTTCAGCTAATATCAGTCAATATGGCCGAAGCTTGCTGGACCAGTAAGTCTTCATAGACAAGTTTGGTTCAAGGACAGTGTGGATGTAACAGGGAAAAGGCTGGCAGAGCAGATACTCTATGAGTGATGTTGGTAGGGTGTGCACTCAATGGGTTTGGAGTTGTCTAAGAGCGTTACACCTACCTGAAGGGAGGTTGTAGTGAAGTGGGAGTCAGCCTCTTCTCCCGGGCAACTAGCGATAGGACAAGAGTACACAGCCTCAAGCTTGGCCAGGGGAGGTTCAGGTTGGACATTAGGAAGCATTTCTTCTCAGAAAGGGTCATTAGCCATTGGAAGGGGCTGCCCAGGGAGGTGGTGGAGTCCCCATCTCTGGAGGGGTTTAAGGAAAGACTGGACATGGCACTTAGTGCCCTGGTCTAGTTGACATGGTGGTGTCAGGGCAATGGTTGGACTCGATGATCCCAGAGGGCTCTTCCAACCTGATTGATTCTGTGATTCTGTGATTCTGTTATCAATATGGATCATGAGCACACAATAATATCTATGGCTCTGCGATCTTTCGTGCTTTCATCAGAGATATGAAAATAAATGTAAAAGTACTGCTAGGAACACTTGCAGACCCCAAATTGGACAAACTTTCAACAAGGATAAGGACAGGGCCATCAAAGGCAGTGAGCTGAGCCACAGTGGTCGTAAAACAGAGCTGCAAAACTGATCAAAGGCCTGAAGAAAGTCCCTGGCCACACGGCTGGGAAGGCTGATCTACTCGGTTTATCAAAGCAAAAGGAAGTCGGAGGGATAAATTGGTTGCCATGCATGAATATCACTGGGGGAAGGGGAGAATGTGGGATAGAAAAGAGTTCTTTACCATTGGGGAAAAAAACATAATCAGCTGGATGCCAAAGTTGATTACAAATTAGAAATAAGGAAAGCATTTTTAACAGTAACGGCGATTTGCCATCGCAACAAGCCGCCAAGGAGGCCGTGGATTCCCCAGTCCTTGCTGCCTCCAGAGCGAGTCTGGATGTCTCGCAGGAGGAAACGCACTAGTGGAATTGAGTGATTGGGCTCAGTACCAGGATAAATGGGTGAAATTCAGTAATCTCTGGTATCCATGAGGTCACTCTAGATGATCTAATGTCCCTCCTGGCCTCTGGCTCTGCGAAGCTGTATCACCATGTCATCACACCTGCTCACTGGATGTGTGACAACTTCCCGATCCTCCCCATGCTCTTCATCCCCATACAAATGACAACTACTGCATTGAAAATTTCAACTAAAAATATCTGAATATCCATTTCCCCTGGGTTTCCTCCTCTCAATGTATTTCCCTGGCCATTCCTGTCCAAATCTGTACTCCAAACTTTCTCGGTATGTCTGTATTTTTAATAAAAGACTAAGACCGGACTCACCAAAGCTGGTGTTGTATCTACGATAGCACAGCTTTGCTCAGTAAGTGTCCTGCAGCATGCAGTGGAGCCTATCAGTGCTCATGAGCATCCCTCTACAGTTATAGGGAGCAGGGAGCTGAACAGGCAAATTACCAGCAAATTACCCTCAAATGCTGTTGGCCACATCTTGTGCTAATGCCTCAATGGCTTCAGAGAGATTGAAGACCTCTGTTAAAGACCAGAACTGGATATTTTTCTTTGCTTGTGCTACTACAGAGTTTACAATGAGCTCCGCTGCCTTTTCAAGGATCAGCCTCCTCCTTTAAGAAACAATATTCCATGTGTGTTCATTTCAGTGCAGAGGTCTGAGATACTTCTGAAACTGCCACCTGCCTGGTCCATCACACCTGGCCTCAATAAAAAGCTGAAGTCTGAACCTCCCAGATGCAGCTTTGAGCCATTCCCATGCGTCATGTCCCTGGATCCCAGGGAGAAGAGCTCAGCACCTCCCTCTCCATGTCCCCTCCTCAGGAAGCTGCAGAGAGCCATGAAGTCTCCCCTCAACCTCCTTTCCTCCAAACTAGACCAACCCAGAGTGCTCAGCTGCTCCTCATAGGACATCCCTTCCAGCCCTGCCACCAGTTTAGTTGTCCTCCTCTGGACACCTAATGGGTGGTGGAGACCTCAGAGACCTGCTGTCTCTCCTGTGGGTCCCAGCAGAAGGCAAGGGTGATGTGCTTAAGCCATAAATACACATAGCCAGTGGCCCAAGCCATCTTTGTGCCTCACTGGATGAACCCATAGTGGACAGGATTGCTCCAGATTCACACGGGCCTTAGGGGACACCTCCAGGGAAGATCCTCAGTCCAGAGCTTCAATTCACACTTTCTGCAATGAGCCAGAGGACAATTTTCTCCTCTTTTTTCACCCTGGAATTTTCTCTTTCCCCATTTCCTTTCAGCCCAGTCTCTTGTGTTTCCGTGGCTGTTTCTGCAGGGACACAAGCAAGGCCATTCTGCAGGAAGTTTGTGTCTTTCCTGCAGCTGCATATCACCCAGTGTGTGCAGGGTTTCCTGGTCCTACTCACTGGAGACATGAGTTCATTCAGGCTCCCTCTGGCTAATCACTACCAGGCATGGAAAAAAACCCCTCACACACCAGAGGAGAACATAAACATCAATGTGATGTGCACAAGCTTATGAAGACGCGACTATGTGAAACACATGGTTCCATTTTTAATAAATACTTTTACATTTCCAGTGCTTTTTTTTTTTAATGGCTTGTTACTGAGCTGTGAATAGCAGTGCTTGTTTTGTTGTTATTGTTGTGTTTTATGAGGACAATACCATGTCCATAGCCGCAGACATCAGATATTTTGGTGGGGAAGATAAGCTTCCGGCAAGAGCTCTTGGCTCCTGCCCAGGTCTCTATTAACTCCTTCTGGGATTGCTCAGGGTCTGACAGCTGGGGATGGGCAACAATGGAGTGGTCAACTAGTCCCATATGCTCTGAAATATTTTATCTAATCTTCTTTCTAAAACAATTTCAGCCCCTACAGTTGGGTTCTTCAAAGTCCTTCATGCTTTCTTTGTGCTCACAAGCAATTTCCTGACAGCCTTCGGTGTGCAGGGAAAAGGTTTGTCCGCCCGGCTGAGACAAAAGAAGGTGGATGTGTGGAGCATAAAGGCCCATATAGCTCATAAATCTCTGTGAGCACCTGCCTCAATGAGATAGCGTTTGATCAAATGTGAGGGTGGATGGGGGAAAGTAACAGGGAAAAGATAAACTTCTCTCCTTATACAAACACATGTAACTTCATTAACAGCCTCTGTAGCTACAGGAAGGGCAAACTGACACAGGGCAGGATCAGATGTGTTGGCTGGACTCAACCTGCCTGAGCTTCAGCATGGGCCACTTGGTGTCTCCAGGCGTGAGAGTGGTTCTGCTCTTTTGTCCAACACACCCCTCCAACACAGCACCTGACACCTTCCTCCTCTACGGGTGTCCCAGAGTTTATTGCAGGCATGGGCTAGGACCAGGTTCCTCTGAGCTGACTCCTGGATACCTGAAGACAGTGCTGGGAAAGGGAAGGTGGCAGAAACATGGGCAGAGGCCAGCTGAGTGAGCTGGATGAGCGATGTGCCAGACCCCCAGCAAGGCAGATAGACACAGTCCTGCTTGGCTTGCCCCAGTAAACCTTGATCACAAGGCTCAGCGTGATCAAGCCTCCTCTTCTCCCAAGAAGAGGAGACACACCTTGCAGTTGCCTCCTTCAGGGAGCCCAGGCACTCTGTTTTCATGTAATTTGCTTTATCAGGACATGAATTGTAGATGACATAAATGTATGGACTGGTTTTTTTGGGAGAAGGGAACTCAGCACGCTGAAGTTCAGGATGGCTCTTTGGGTACAAAGTCATGGGACTAGCCTGTTGTTCCTCCTCCTCCTCCCATGTGTCTGGCCATTCTGTGTTTGCCAACCTCCTCCATCACAGCAGCATTGTTTCCATTTCAAAAGCCCCACCAAATACAATCCAGCCTGCACAAGCCCTGGTCTACAGCAGAGTGTAAACGGGCAGACCTCCTTCCAGGCAGGGCCAGGAGGACAATTGGTAAAGACATCCCAGGGACACGGAATCCTGCCTGAGGGCTACAGCATCCATGGCTGGAGGGGTGGAACACTGTATGAATTGTTGTTGCTTTTAACACCGGGGCATGAAATATTGTCTTTGTGGGTTGAGATTAGACAAGAGTTTGCAGATGAAGACCAAAAGGAGAAAGGACCGTGGGACAGAGGGCCAGTAGCTTTACAAAGGTAAAAAGGCAATCAGCCATGTCACCAGCACAGGAGAGGGCATACGCAGGGTGCAGAGAGCCTCACATATGCCTGATTAACAGATTCCTGAATACCCCTCCTTGGCATTTCTTACTTAGCAGCCAGCCTCCTGCCGTGTGCCTGAGATTCCAGCTGCTTGGTGAAGTGAATGAGCACGGGCGTTCAACGGAAAGAAGGAAAATTCAAGCTAGATCTAATCCCACTGCTTCAGGATTGTGTGAAACAGCTCTGCAAGGGGGTTGTAGAGGATCGTGGGCTACTTCGTCATAGTAAAAGCTGAATCCCCCTTTCAAACCGTTTATTTATGTAGGTATATTGCTTGGGGAAAGGAATCAAATGAGGCAAAAAGCAAATACAACAGCATGATTTTAATCTTTCCCAGTGGGTGGATGAAACTTGGACTATCACAGAGAGAATATTCACACCCAGAATATTCTTTGAGATTTCTGCACACTGCCACTTCACTGCATGCACCTTCTGCAAGATCTTTCACCCTCACTGGCCCCTTTTTCTGCTTCTTGTTTTATTCCCGTTAACATTTTCTTGTTCGTAAGTAGGGAAATGAATCCGCTGTAATGACTTCAGTTTTCTCCATCACTACAAAGAAGTGCCCTGGAACAAACCCCAAATCCTCAGCACTGATTGTACAGTGCATCTGCCCAAATAAAAAGGGAGAGAAATCCCTCAATAAACACTCCTGAGGCTGTAGGAGCTAGAAAAGGACTCAGGTCCCATCTCTTCTGACTCCTTTGGTATCTTACTGTGCTGCACCACCTCCAGCACTCGCTAGGGATGCGGAACCCTCTCCCACCGTGCTCCTTTTACAGCTGAGCCCCATGCTCTCCCCCTTCTCTCTTCCCTCCCACGTTGGACAGTATTGTGTTTATTTTGGTATGAACTAGAAAAGTCTGCTTTCTGCCGGCTGCGGGGCAAGAGGTTCAGTTGAATAAGAGGGAAGGGGAGAAAGTGAGGAAAGCACATGGGTTAAATGGGGGGCAGTGGGTCTCCTAGCACTAAACATCACCCCGACATCGTGGGCTGCTGTGCCACACCGGCATTCCGAGAGACCACAGGCAATCTCAAGGGGAAATCAGGCTTTTCCAGCTTTCACCAAAATCAGTAGGATTCTGCCCACTTCCTAGAACATTCCTGGAACTGAGGATCACAGAGGTGCAGCTCTCCAAAGCCGTCACGTTCCATGTGGACGGCCGCCACGGCGTTGAGCTCAGGGCTGCGCTCCGCTCGCAGCCCAGGACTGCGTCCAAGCTCTTGGCCACTTCCCCGCTCCGCTCGTTTGGATCTGCTGGGGTTAGTCTAAGCATTTCTCCCTCAGTGCTCAGAACAAAACACAGAAGTCCTGTTTTTTTTTCCAACGGGCCGCTGCAACATGGCAAACCAGGTCACAAGCGAGTCCCTTCAAGCTCAGGCTAAGGAACAGCCCGTTGTGGCTCAAGGAGCAGCAGCCGCAGGTATTGCCTCCTTGCAATTACGCTACACAAACTCGGCAGCAGTGCACGCACACAGTCGTAACTTTGATGTAAAATAACCCTGTCTGTAATAATTCACAGAATCCCAGAGTGGTTGGGGTCGGAAGGGACCTCTGTGGAACATCCAGTCCAACCCCTGCCCAAGCAGGGTCACCCACAGCACGTTGCACGGGTCGTGTCCGGGTAGGTTTTGAATATCTCCAGAGAAGGAGACTCCCCACCCTCCCTGGGCAGCCTGTCCCAAGGCTCTGGCACCCTCAGAGTAAAGAAGTTTTTCCTCATTTTCAGATGGAACTTTCCGTGTATCAGTTTGTGCCCGTTGCCCCTTGTCCTGTCGCTGGGCACCACTGAGAAGAGTCTGGCCCCATCCCCTTGACACCTGCCCCTGAGGTATTTGTAAGTATAAATACATCCACACAAGGAGAACACGTCCTGTTGCACACATTGGGAGTCTGAGAAATATGACAAATAAATAGAAATTACACCCTGACACATCAAGATGCGTTCTGCACTTCAGTTGCTCTATCAACTTACTTGTAGACGCTGCTGCAGTGGTAGGAAATGGGCAGACAGGAAATTTGTTCTGTGCCAGTCTTCATTCACAGAGTAAAAGGTTAGAGGAGACAAAATGCCCTGGGAGTCATATCTCTCCACTTCATTAGAGCGGTTGATATGGTTCATAGCCTCAGAGAGAAACCAGAGAAATATCTAGCTACAATAAGATGGATATGAAAGAAATTAAAAGTTGTGAATGGGCCAGTGTGATGCCCGGAGAGGGAGTAGGGACAATGACAGTGCTGGAGGGAGCAGAGGGTCTCGAGAGTTTCAGGTTCACGTGTGATAGAGCAACCAAAATCCAGTTGGGTTTAGCGACTGGCCTGGAAATCTCCCAGGAAACTCTGGTTTCTGGCAAGCTGGAAATAAAACAAACTATTCTCATGGTATTTAGCCTCTGCGTTCAGACAAAACTAAGCAGCGAGGGAGCCTGAATTTGCTATTTGCGGAGCGAGTGAGCAGCAGTTTTTCACAGCCCAAGAACGCTACATTTCTGGTCAAAGCTTATGCCAGCTTTTGGACTATTTATTCTGATGCAAATTATCTATTCCAGCTACCGCGCTGACAGACTCAGTTATTCCCTAGAAGGACGGGCTGGAGTCAAACTCAGGCTGACCCACGGAGGCAGGACTAAGAACACAAGAAAAACACAACCCCCCACTGCATTCAGTACAGCTGCGATGTGCCAGAGAAATGGGAGAAGCTGGAGTCCAGGAAAACTAGGTAAGCCATGCCCACTGACCAGGAATATCCCAAGGAAAATAAATGTGAAAGTCGCTACTAGCCATGTGGCCAGGACTGCCAGAAACCACCAGTTGGCCACTACTGGCAAAGCCACTGTGAAGTCTGGAAGAAGCGATAACATGAGCAACACGACTCTTAGAATCACAGAATCACAGAGTGGTTTGGGTTGGAAGGGACCTTACAGACCATCCAGTTCCAACCCTCCTGCCATGGGCAGGGACACCTTCCACCAGACCAGGTTGCTCCAAGCCCCATCCAACCTGGCCTTGAACACTGCCAGGGAGGGGGCAGCCACAGCTTCTCTGGGCAACCTGGGCCAGGGTCTCACCACCCTCACAGTCAACAATTTCTTCCCAATATCTCATCTCAATCTCCCCTCTTTCAGTTTAAAACTGTTCCCCCTCATCCTATCACTCCATGCCCTTGTCAGAAGTCCCTCTCCTGCTTTCCTGTAGCCCCTTCAGGTACTGGAAGGTGCTAGAAGGTCTCCCCGGAGCCTTCTCTTCTCCAGGCTGAACAGCCCCAACTCTCTCAGCCTGTCTCCACAGCAGAGGTGCTTCAGCCCTCTGAGCATCTTCGTGGCCTCCTCTGGACTCGCTCCAACAGCTCCGTGTCCTTCTTGTGTTGGGGGCCCCAGAGCTGGACGCAGCACTGCAGGGGGGGTCTCACGAGAGCGGAGCAGAGGGGCAGAATCCCCTCCCTCGCCCTGCTGGCCACGCTGCTGGGGATGCAGCCCAGGACACCGTTGGCTTCCTGGGCTGCAAGCATACATTGCCAGCTCATGGTGAGCTTCTTGTCAACCATCACCCCAAGTCCTTCTCCTCAGGGCTGCTCTCAATCCAGTGAGAGTTCTGGCAATGCTTCTATCCATTGCCCTTCTTGACCTAGAGCACTGCTCTAAGGTTGCTTCTAATTAAACAGAGTTGTGTTTAATTCAGCAATTGCTCAGCACCTGACAGGCCTGCTCCAGTCAGTATCTAGGCTCCAGCTCATCTTCATCATGTTTCATGGGTCACTTCACCCCCTAACGACTTGTTTCCAGCTAGAGAGCACCCGCCCTCCTCAAAGGCCAGCTGCAGGGTGGGAGGCTGCAGGGTAACGTGTCCAGACAGTCCTACAAGATGAGGAAATGGTGCTCCCAAGGGGCTCGGGTGAGACACACCTTCAGAAATATGTATGAGCAAGACTAAGGTCATGATATAGTGTACACCTTAGCAAAAGGCTGATGAAGGAAATTCTTGGCTCATGCTTAAGACACTTTTTCCAAAGCGTTTGTCGCTGGCACTCCCATCAACACATATTTAGGGTGGAAAATCTGTCCAACATATATAACAACACTGCATCCCCTCTCTGTGTCCACTGTTACGTTGCTCTGCTTTGGTCTAGCCCTTAAATAATCTCCTCCAGTGAGAGAAGATTTATTCAGCTTCTCTTATATATGGAGATCTCTATTCCAAGTGGAGTCCAGGTCTTTCAGGAGGGAGAACTCATATTTGACTAACTTGTTTGGAAAAAAAAGTAAAAGCTCTAACAGCCTTGGAAATTCTGAAATGCAATCACCACCCACACATGTACACAGATGAACACACACTCTGAACCTCCAATGTGGGGGAAAACAAAGACATTTTGGAAACAGCACTGGCACTTCCCTTGATGTCTTTAGTGAAAGCACAGTTTTGTTTGAACCTGGTAAAAAACAGAAGGAAAAAAAAGGAGATCTGAAAAAACACGATACCCAAAAATGACCATACTGAAATCCGCCAAGATGGTGACCAGATGCCCCAGAAAAGTGCAATCAGGGGGATGAGATACGATGTCTCCTCAGTGCCTCACCCACTATAGCTCTAGAAAGAGTTAAATCCATTCATGGACGCTCTGAATCTGTAGGTTACACTATTTCCTTACTAAAATGAGAAACAGCCTCATCCCATGCCCCAGTCTTGTTTTCAGAGCAGTCACCTCTAAATTGACTAGATGCAATCAAAAACTGCTCAGAAATTATTTCCCAAAGTCCCGGCTAAGGGATGGCTACTAATGGCGAAAAGAAACTCAACAGAAATTCATTACTGGCACCACAATAAATTCAACCAGATCCTAGCTCACATATAGAAGGTTGCAGCAACTTGTGACCACAAAGAACAATCACATCTCCAAGACAATCTAAACTTAAACAAACTTAATGATGCCTTCTGCATGTCCCCACGGCAAGAAGAACATCTGTTTCCTATGCAGTGGGGAGATATCCTACAATCTAATAGATTTTGGAAGATTAGAAGGATAATAGAAGACATTTGCAATTTCTGAGTGTCCTAAAACTTTACATTTTAGCTTCAGGAAGCCTGAAAGGAAGAAGTTGAATTTAAGCATGAATGTGTGACACATGCAATAAAATCGGGCTGAATAAAGATGACCAGGAATCACAGAAAATCAGGAATAATTTACATATCCCTTATCTGTTGCAAAATACCGCATAATCTGGACCTTTCCGACACCATCATTAGCTTTGATCCAAAGTTTCTGCACAAGGAGAGGTGAGATCCAATGTCACTCCATGGAAATCATAACAGTTCATGAAACATAAAGTGAGGCACCAAAGACTGGGAGACTTGCCACCAATTTGTGCAAGTTCAATTTAGTATCAGTCCCTAAGTACAACCTCCAGCAGGAAATGTTCAGCTTGAATTTGGAGATGTTCTGGCAACACCCACTCCCCTCTCTCCCTAGCTGACTCTTGAGCACCCACACCCCCACATCTCCTGTCCTCCCGGATCTGACCACAGAAAACAATCCAAGAAAACTGGCCCCCTGAGAACTCTAGAAGGGGCTCCAGGAGGAACAGATGTCTCGCTAACTACAAGGCAGGGTCTCCTCAGATCCCAGCCCAAACCGCAAGTCGGAGGAGGACACAGCTCACTGGATCACTGGAAGCTAGAAACTCGCACAGACCTGCAGTGCTTGTGGACAGCCAAGATTTGGCTGTAAGGGCAATCATTCCTGTTGCTCCTGATACGCTGAAGGATCAGAGCTCCTGCATGTGGGGACAGTCACACTGTGTGGTCTTACTGGGCTTCCAGCTCTCTTTGGAAGATGGGTGATGGTACGCCAACAGAAGACCCCTACCTTCCTTAGGCCTCCTTGGACTCTTTGTGCATTTCATGATGATCTTAAGGGTATTTTCCAACCTAAATGATTCTATGAGTCTCCGCATCTTAGAAGAGGAGAAAGAAGCTGGGAATGGAGGAGAGATCAATGAAGTGGCAGGTGGTGAAGAGAGAATGGACCATGAACAGGAACATTAGACAAAGCCCAGGTCTGAGGCCAGGCCACCCATATTTGGACTTGGCTGGACTGAGCTGACACACATGTAGCCACATGAGAGGAGCAGAGCCAGTCCTGCAGCCATGCCCCGAAAAGGTCAAGGCAGTCTGTCAGCTTGTTGGGGTCCCTTCTCCTGCCCATGGCCGTGTGCGGCACACCCTGTGTCTAAGAGCACGCAGAGCTGAGTGGGGTCCTTGCCCCTTTCCGCTGCTTCTCAAGGGTCTCTTTGGCCTCTAAGCAATTGCGGCTGCAGCTAGAGAAGGGAAAGTTCAGCTCAAAGTATGTCACACTGAAGCTGGGTGTTGTCAACTATTTCTCTGCTCAACCCCTTTCCAGAGACATCTGTGCAGGTGAAGTGGGTCCTAAAGAGCTGTAAGCTCTGCTTATTCTCTGGTTCTTCCCATCCATCTTCCCTATTTGTCTGCCTTTTAATAAGTAGATGAGCTAATTTCTGCGCTAGAAGGAAAAGCCTGGGTGGAAACCTTGCGTCAGAGAGCGCTGACCAGAGCAGGAAGGGATGTGGCATCATTCTTGCTGGTGCTGGACACCAGTCTGACTTCATGGAGCTGTCCATGTGTTGGAGAAGACACTGGCCGTGCGCTCTAATTCCTCTCTAAATATCAAAACCAGATTAAACAAGCTGAGTCTCATGGCATCCATAAACCTAATCTTGTAAGGGCTGCAGACTTCTCCTGGTGCCCCAGGCAAGGGGCCTCCAGGTCTGACGAGCCCAGTCTACAACCCAAAATGCACGGCAGAATGAACTGAGTCCCAAGACATTCATCCCCCATCGAGGCTGGGGCAACGTCGCCTTATGTTTCCATGTGCTGGGTTCAATTCAGAAAGGAACGTACACTCCTAAAGCCACACAGCCCTTCTGCTCCTTTTGGGACTGAACCAAAAATGTACCTCCCCTCCCCCTGCATTTCCCCCCGACACACCTTTCCTTCCACTGGAACATAACCCCAAATAAGATGTTGGCCTGACATTAAAGCAAAATGTATAAATATTTTTAAAAAGAGAAGAATTCCTGCCTCTCTAACAGTTTGCTCCAACTAATAGGTTTCAGATGTCTCACATACTTCATTCATTCAGCCCCATTCAGTCTCCTAGGAGCCCCCGCTGTATTTATTAAACACAGCAATTGTGGAATGTTCAGCACTTACAGAATAAAACACACCATTTTTTTTTTTTCCCCCAAAAAAAAGCGTAATGAGAAAGCTTTGTGAGTGACCTAAAACTGTCATTCTGGTTCCAGTCCCAGTGCCCACTCCAGCATTCTGCAGCTGTCCCAAATGCTGTGCCACATCTTAACCCTTTCTGGATTGTCCGAGCCCCCAAAAACACATATTTTTTGGTCCATCCTTAGCGGGATCGTTTCGCTGCCTTCCCAGAGCACCTCCTTTTCACTGCGTTATTATTAAACGTGTACTTTTGGACACTTGGCTCTCAACTCCATCTTGTCTCTGCAGTCTCAGTAACTCTTCCCACCGCTCCACGCGAGAGTCGAGCCCTGAAATCCTGCAGGATGCCAGCGCTAATTTCAGCAGCAAAGAGCTGGAGAACACGAGATCTTTCCTAGAGGGATTCAAATGGAAGCAGACATAATAGAAGAGGCATGTTTCATTCCAACGCTGGCAGTAAGAGCAGAGGAGGATGTCTGGACTAGAAGCATTGTAGAGAGGCAATAGATGGGAGTTTGTTCCAGCAAAAGTAACCTGCCAGCACTGGGTGACTGGTCAGAATGGTTTGCTGGAGTCTGGCATTGTCCCAGCCCATGAAAAGAAGGTCTTAAAGGGTATATGAGGCCCTGAGTCTGGGTTGGGAAGATCTGGCAGGAGCCAGCAGTGGAGAAATGGCCTTTGCTTAAGGCCACATCCAGTTTGTGTGACCAATGCATTTCTGCCAGGGTCCTGAGTGCACTAATAGGACTTAATGGCCCCCAGGACCTCACCCAGGACCTCACTCACGCCCTGCCTGGGGGCCAGGAGCTCAATTTCAGCTCAGTCCTGCCTGAGTGACGTCCAAGGAGAGCCTGTCTCCAGCTCTGTCACTGGTGGTCTGGACTCTGGCAACCATCTCTGGCTGGGCACTGGTGGGTGCAGACCAGGGAGCTGTGTTGTCTTTCTCACCTACCAGCAATCTGTACCTTAGGGAGCAGCCAACCCTCTCCCAAGGAATTGGGAGGTGCAGAGCAGACAGCCTGAACGGGCAGTGCAAGAACCAGGACATGGGAGAACTGGCGTCTAGGAGCGAGCATGGCTGGGAGGGAGCAAAGCATAAGCTGAGACTCACTGGACCTGGGAAGGCATCAGCAGTGACAAGGGGGCTGTAGGCACTGCCCTAGGAAAGACTCACGGCCTTACAGCTGCTGGCTCTTGCTGCTGTCTCCAGACCCCGTGGGACAGGGCAGGATTTTGCCACACCATCAGCAAGACCTGGGGAAGGCAATATGCACAAAAGGGTGCAGGAGAGCTGCCATCTCCCCAGTCTGCAAGTTGCTGCCTATGAATATCCTTGCAGAACTGTGGAAAGTGCCTCTCTGCTGTCCTTTGTGTGACTGGAGGAGACTTCTTTATCCCCTCCACCTCCCCTTTTACGAGCCCTGATCATCACACACTGTGCCACTGCTCTGGGCTTTTTCTTCCCGCGGAGGCAGCAGTATTGCAGTAACAGCTGAGCCCTAAACAAACACATCATGGGAAGACTGGCCTCTCCCCAAAGGTGTTATGATTCATTTTTCACCCTTTTTTTTTTTGGCTGAAGAGCTCCACACCCAGGCCCACAGGGGAGACCCCCAAGTTCATGGGAACTGCACTGCTCTCACTGTTTCCACATTACCGCCCGCTTCAAAGCCCCCAGAATAAGTCTTGTCCCAGACACGTTCCCAAGGGAGTCATTGGTTTCGAGTCAGGATCCTTGATTATTAGTCCCACTGCAGGAGGTTATACAGGAATTGATGAATACTAGAGTGCTATAAAATGCACCAAATGTGCTGAGAGTCACTTTAGAGCAATGGTAACGCTTCATTACAGCACCCTCTATGGAAAGCACATCTGCCACAGCTCTCTACCTGGGTAGAAGGACAACTCCTTGCTCTGACCACTTCCAGGCTCTACTTTCCACCATCGAGTCGTACAGAAGTCAAAATGCTTCTGGGAGCCCTGGTTTCTGGAGTATTGCAGATGCTCTGCCTTGCTCCCTGTTCATCTATTCTCTTTTAGCACTGCCTGGTAGCATCATACCAGCAAATCTTTCATTTCCCCTCAGCCAGTCCCTTTCACATCATCTTGGAGTGTTTCTTTTCCTAAATTTCACACGGCTCTAAGTCAGATCTCACCCAGCCACCACTTGCAGTCAACATAAAGGAGCTAGCAATCCAGATTGACCCTCTGGTGGGTTCAGACCCTTCCAGAGGCACCCATTTCTACTTATACAGTGTCTACACACACCCAGGTGCTCAGATAAGACTGGGATATCTCAGGTGGTGCCTGCTCTTCCCATCAGTATTCTTACCCCCATTAGATACTGTCTCCTTTCTTCAGGGCTTTGCTTATGTGCAAATATGGTGTAACCTGAGGCAACTCGGTGTAACTTCACGTGAGTTTAGCCAACGTCACATGCTCACGTTAAACTCAATTAGCTCATGCTCTGAAAGATGGAAGTAGTGCCACTATTATCCCTAAGTGCTACAGAAACTAAGCCCTGGAAGAATAAGCTAGGGCTTAAAGAGGTTAAGAAAGCCATAGACTGCAACATCGCTCTGAGACCCCTGAGTGACAAGGATGGAAACACGCATGTTGCAGGGAAGACAAAGCAGGAGTCAGGGAGACATTCCTGGGGGAGAGAGATGGCCGGGGGATACATCAAGGCAGGATCACGGGGCTCAGAAGTATTTTCCTCTGGAGATTGGAGGAGGCAGGAGAGAGGCTGGTTGGCTCTTTGCAGCTCAAGCCAGAGCAGGGAAGATGTTGCAGTCAGCTCTCCAAGGACCCTCTTACTTCAGCAGCCTCCCATGCCAAGATAACAACTGTGTGCAGGGAAGAGGGTGGCGTGGTCCATAAGGCCGCTGGTTCACAGACAGGTGAGATGCAGAGACGGGACTGGGAGTAGACCCCAACTTCTTGCAGTCTTGCATTTTCCCTCCCTGGCTGCCCCTCAGCTCTGCCTTGTTGCCACCAGGACTTGGGAGTCCAGCCCCTTCCAACAAAACGGACTGGAAAATACCAGTCTTTCAAGTCGAAGGTTCCCACATTCAGCTCACAGAACACAGTTCTCCAGAGATCTTCTGGGGTTTCCACTGAAATTCAGAACCTTTTTAACTTCCCAGAAGTGCACTTGGCAGACAGCTCCAAGGATGAGTTGCCACAGAGCACACAAACATCTGTCAGAGCCTCCATGCCTGGGGCTCCAGAAGCTTTAGGAAACCCCAGACTAGTTTAGGGATCTGAGAGTCTAGATTCAAAGATCGGGAACAGGAACCCACAGAGCAACCCAAACTTTCAGCTCCCCATTTCAAAGTTGCTCCATCTTGAATTGTTCCCCGATACTTCAGTCATCTATGTGCTCATGGCATATTTAGAGATTTTCTGGAGACATGCCCAGTCCATGAGCTTGAACCGGTGCTGCTACAGTCCGAGCATCTGACCATGTATTGGAAAAACCCCTAAGGAACTTTCCTGCCCATTCCTGAAACTTGGTGCCTCTGGGACAACAATACTCCCCATCCCATTATGGGTTTCCAGCCTTTTTTGTGAAGCTGGCTAAGCATCTGCTGGTGATTAAGGCTTTTGTCATTTGGAAAGAGCTGACAATTACCTCTAATTATTCAAACTAGGTCAGGTTCTTCAGCACAAGTTTATGTGATGACTGTGGCTGGAAATTAGGCTTTCAAACCCCAGTGGTCACTGGAGAGCAGAATCCATCTCTCCTCTCTCACATTCACATTTTCCCCAGGACTCGGCCTGTGTGTGTCCCTGGCCTCCTGAGCTGAGTTACCAATCAAGAGAGGTGGTGTCAAAGGTGGTGTCTTCACAAGTTCTGTACACTGCCCTGGGAACTGCAGGACAGGTCTAACTCTCCAGAGCTAGACAAGGGAGTGAAGGGAATTTCCAGGATGCTGGAGGAATTTCAAGGACAGTTTTCTCATCAATCTTTCCACATCAAAATTCCCAGCCTGCTTGGGAATGTCCTCTGGGGCCTCAGGTGCAAGGTGAGAGCAAGAAGACTGCAGTTTTAACCCCATGTGGGCAAAGGATACCTCATCCCTTTTTCTCAGGGATCCATTGTCCTGTCTGGGGCCCCCAACAGAAGAAGGGCACGGAGCTGCTGAAGCGAGTCCAGAGGAGGCCACGAAGATGCTCAGAAGGCTGGAGCACCTCTGCTATGGAGACAGGCTGAGAGAGTTGGGGCTCTTCAGCCTGGAGAAGAGAAGGCTCCCGGGAGACCTTCTAGCACCTTCCAGTACCTGAAGGGGCTACAGGAAAGCTGGAGAGGGACTTTTGACAAGGGCATGGAGTGACAGGACGAGGGGGAACGGTTTTAAACTGAAAGAGGGGAGATTGAGATGAGATATTGGGAAGAAATTGTTGACTGTGAGGGTGGTGAGACCCTGGCCCAGGTTGCCCAGAGAAGCTGTGGCTGCCCCCTCCCTGGCAGTGTTCAAGGCCAGGCTGGATGGGGCTTGGAGCAACCTGGTCTGGTGGAAGGTGTCCCTGCCCTTGGCAGGGGGGTTGGAACTAGATGGTCTTTAAGGTTCCTTCCAACCCAAACCAGTCTGTGATTCTATGATTCTATGACCCTGCTTGACTGAAAAGCTTTTACTCCATCTTGCTTTCAGACAATGAACAAAGTTCTTCCCAGAAAGGGTATGGCCATTAACTGATCACAGTGTAGTCTATGACTATTCCCCCCAAGAACTGTGGCAGGCCCAGGGAAGCACATAAGGAGTTCCTTATAGACTTACTTTCCTCAAAAGTCAAGCCAGTGATGCTGTTGGGCACAACTGCAGGAACAGTCCAGCACAGGTATCTCATATCCACATCCCACGCAGTTTTTAGACAGGTTTTTGGCAGTGCTGTATATAGAGAAGATTCCTTTGAAGAAAGGAGCAAGTCACACAAACCCCAACACACACCCCCAGTTAATGAGATAGTTAAAATGGTACAAACACAACTGGAAAATATGCAGCACTGAAAGGGCAGTATATTCAAATTCCTTCTCCCTAATTACATGTGATTGCTTTTTGGCAAGCGCTCAACCTGCCAGAGCAGTGAGGTTTTACAAACATTCACATAGGCATTAGATCATTGTTTGAATGAGTTATTGGCAGCTCAAATCTGAAGTAAAAACATAGTTTAAAGAAGACCATATTGAACAGGGTGAAGCTGTCTGCTTTCATGTCTGCTGATTGTCTCTGGACACCCAAGATCCGCTCTAGCTTCATGTCACTCACATCACAACAGCATTCATGGGGACAGATGTCATGCTTTTGTGGTGTTCTGACACACACTTGTCACTCGTGCAAACCACAGGCCACAGATGGATTCCTTTGCCTTATTGTAGAGTGCAAAGGGCAGGTTTGAAATCTACGTGGTGTTCAGGGAGGGCACTGTGCACATCCAGTACTTGAGATGGCTCAGAGCACAAGTGGCTACAGACAAGGACTATAAGTGCATGTTGATGTGATCTTCGCTGCTCTGCCCGTACACACTTGCATTATACCAGGGGTATGACTGTATTAACACTTAAGTCTTCATGATATTACTAAATAGGACAATGCTTGTGTCCTCCAACATCGCTCACCACTTTGAGAAGGAAAATGGTGCCTTATGGGAAATATCACTGAAATCAAATGTCATTGTTGGGACATGCATTGTTGACTTGGCAGTGCTGGGTTAGCGGTTGGACTTGATGATCTTAAAGGTCCTTTCCAACCAAAACGATTCTGTGATTCTATGAAAACAGATTTCTCTACATCAGACCTTTCCACATGCCAACATTGCCACACATTCCGAAAGAGCCCTTTCCCCTCTGTATTTTAATAGTCTTTTTGCTTTGCTCTAGTGAAATGCATCCTTGCCTCTGCTCAACAGTTTTGACAACAAGGGATCAGAGCATCTGCGCTCTGGAGCACTACATCATCCTCTAGCAAAACCACTGAGAAAAATCAGGTGGCAACTCAACCCCACGGCAAAGGACAAATGGGAACTAACGCAGAATCCAGTGGTGCCTCAGGGCAGTACCAATGCCTTGAGAAAGCCACCTGAGACAAGAGGATGGAGAACCCAGAGGAAGGAGCCTGCAGATCCAGTGGACCAGACTGAACAGGGTAAGCTGACATTGTACCAGAGCTGGCACCAGAAGAGCTTTGTAGCACAAGGTTTGGGCTGGAGCCTTTCTGTTTGCGACATCCAGTCTGTTCCACTCCCAGTGTCTGCTGCTGGCTGCTGCCATCAGGGAGCCCCTGCACTGCTCAGGAAGAATTAATGCCTGTTGTAGAGGCAAGTCTGTCCTCCACGACACTCAGGTGGTGCAGAGCTTGAGGAGAGCCTCTGGCAGCTTGGCTGGTGGATAAAAATACTCTGAGCCCTGGCAGCCGACCAGCCTGGAGTACTGCATGGTGTGGCTTCCACCCCAGGGGCCCTTGCAGGACACCCTTGCCTTACATGTGCTTCCTAAATTAGATCTCCTGAGACCGACGTTGGCTTTTTAAGAGGGAGGTGAGCTTGTTAGTAACCAACAGTATCCATTAAATGGGAATCAGCAGCTTTTATTAGACTTCGAAGCGCTGTAAAAGGAAAAGAGGGAGGCTACAACATCATGAACCCACTCACCTCCCCAGTGGAGCCCCTTTGCCTGGCACAGGGGGGTTTTCAGTCAGGCATTCTTGCAGGTTACTGTAATTGTTAAGTTACCTAATGCTGCTAAGTTACAGCAAGCCCCAGACTAAACACAGGAGCCTTGTGAAGGTGCAAGAAGATAGAGACAAGGTTTGCAAAGGGCAGCTCCCCAGTGGGCCCCTTCTCCTGAGGCCAAAGAGAAAGAAAAACCCAGGCTGGAAAGGAACTCTCTGAGGACTGCCAAGCTCTCCACCCAGGAAAGTCAGGGTATGCAGGCTCCTTTCTTACCAAATCATAGTTACACACTCCCTGTCTGCCACCAGCTGTGTTGCTGGCAGATAAAACCCCAGCTAAATCACACTATGACAGAGGAGGAAAAAAGCACCTGCACTGTCACAGCAACCCTAGTGATTCCCTTCACACAGGTCCCTTCCACAACATGCTCAGGGATAATCTCTACCTGTCAGAAAAGGATCTTGTGACACTTTGGTCCAGGGTTTCATTGACTAAAAGAGGGCTGGTCTTGTAGTTGCACATGTTCTCACATTCCCAGAGAGCCACAGTTCCAGCTATGGAGATACGAGAACCAAGCACACACCAACTGCCTCAGGTCGCTGCCTTGTGTTCCAAAAACTCAGCTTCCATAAAGAAATTAATAAAGTGGTGTATTTTGGTTACAGAGAGAACTGAAGAAATAGGATCTGAACGTAAATGATGGAGAAACATCTGTGCAAGTTTTGAGAGCTGCCAGGCAACAATAAAAAACTGCCCTGCCAAGGACATTTTTAAATCAGAATCCAAATTCAGATTTCTTATTAAGAAGGTATGGAGAGAAAACAAACAAAAACTACACATGATGTTCAGATGACAGGAACCATCCTGTACAAGCACTCAGGAATTTGCCATCACACTTTAGAAAGAACGTAGAGTTCATGCCGTTTCAAACTGACTTTAGAAAGCAAACTTTTTGTTGCAAGCAACGGCTTTATTAAGATCTGAATCAAGAAAAAGCTTAAAGATATTTTCCCATATTAACTAGTTCCACACCAGCATCCTGTGAGGTCTTAGTTATGACTTTCATCCTAAGGATACAGAAATTTCGCAGCAAAGCTGATGTCCTTCCTAAGGTCATACTCTGATGAGAGTGACAGAGCCAGGAAAAATAAATAACTGGTCCTGGCTTTTAAGCATTAAGCAACTCTGCCTCCCTGAAATAAGTAATATAAATAATTTTTTTCTTCCTCGAACAGCAGAATCCACAAAATGCAAAGACCATCAGGAGGTGGACTTTGGTCCCCATATGTTTAATCAATTGTTGCCATTGCAAGACCTTGTAAACATCATTCCTCACCTACACACATTGCTGAGCCGTTCGTTGCTCTAAACCGCACAGAATTCCCATCCCAGAGACCCGATTTCACTCCACGCATCACAGTATTAACTCAAAGGCTGTTTGGCTTTTACAATGGCACCAGGAAAGCCCAGGTGTTCAGCCCAGCCAGTTCAGTGTCTTTCTTTTAGCGCGCTTTGGATCACCGAACGGACACACACAATGGCCAATTGTCAGCATGAGGCCAAAGGGAGCTGACACTTTCCCAGAGAAAAATGCCTTTGCTGTGCGTTGGGAAGGTTACACAGCTGTAAGTCAGACACAGAAGGAGCTGAAACCCTGGAGGGATGATTGCCTCAAACACATATGTGCGATGGAAGGAAGCTCTCCTGTGGACTGACATACCATGAACTCCTGCTGGTGGGAGCCCATTCCTATGGCTCGAAGTCCTTTACAGCCCCAAACTGCCAGTTGCTTGTCCTGCAGATAACTCTTGTCTCATCTCTGACCTAGTGACTTGGCCTGGCTTGTATTTATTTTCTCGTTTTATAAGAAACAGGCTCTTCTCTGAACTCATTATTGGTGACAATACCGGCGTGGTGCGAGGCTGAGACCCACGCTGTACAGTATCAAATACTCCAGCAGAAGAACTGGGACTTTGTCCAACGTGCCGTCTGTCTTCCTGGGAAAAACCTCTGCTCTACACGCTCCCAATCGTGCCATCAGCTGGAGCAAGATGGAACTTCACCGCACGAGCCCTTTTCCAAAATGCCCTTTAAGGACAGCAAGCACTGCCTGGGCCCAGGGAAAGCCCTGAGGCTCTCTGAAGAGCAGGACACTGCCCAAGCCCCTCCAAAGGCTGGAGAAGGTGCCAAGAAAATCTGGAGGGCAGCAGGGTCCTGGCAAAGCCTGGCAAAGGCTCTCTGGAGGGCGGCAGGTCTCTGCCCAGGAGTCGGCAAAGCCCAGAGAAGCTCCCTGGGCTCTCTGGAGGGCAGCAAGGCCCTGTCCAGGTCCCCAGCAAAGCCCAGAGAAAGCCCCAGGACTCTCTGCAGGGCAGGAAACAATGAGGAACTCAAGATGGGATCCGAGCAGAATACAGATGTAATCAGAGGGCAAAGGGCTGAATAGAATCATAGAATGTCCCGAGTTGGAAGGGACCCACAAGGATCATCAAGTCCAACTCCTGTCCTAGCAAAGGACAACCCCAGAATTCACTCCACGTGTCTGAGGGCATTGTCCAAATGCTTCTTGAATGCTCTCTCAGGCTTGGCGCCATGACTGCTTCCCTGGGGAGCCTGTTCCAGTGCTCCACCACCCTCTGGGTGAAGAACCTTTTCCTAATATCCAACCTAAACCTCCCCCGGCATATCTTCCTGCCATTCCCTCGAGTTCTGTCATATAGAGTCATCCTAGATTGATACCAGACGGTTTAGTAAAAGTAAGCTTCAAAGTAGGCCTTAACAGGCCTACTCTGTGTAACCTTTAGACAGAATCAACTTTCCTTTCAGCAATTTTCCTTTCAGCTAAAATAACAGTACGTTCTGAAGCTAACGGCATGTTTTGAAGACAGGATCTGCTTCTGGGACTGATAACGCTTAGTTATAGTCATCACTGATTCTTGCTTGAGCTTAGTCTTAGAGAATCCAAGGTCTCTGTTAAATTCCTCACTAATTACAAAGGGCCAGAGATAAACAAGACTGTGAACAACATCTTTGTAGTGTCTAAATTGACTTGATTCACAGCTCTGATGCCAGGAGAAGAGATAAATCCTGTAAGAACCAGAACAGTATCTTCTCTTGGAATAGGTTTCTTGGAATAGGCAGGTTTTTCTCAGCAATTGTATGAATATTCATTTTTCTGTAACGTATATAACGAGTGTGCTTTTGTCCCTGGGTGTGCATGCCAGGAGGAGAGATCCCCCATGAACCCAAAAACTGCAATAAACCAGTGTCAGCTTTCTAAGCTATCATTTGGTTTAGAGAGTTTTCTTGGTTATTATTTCCTGGTAACAGATAGCACAGGGGACAAAAACTGCTCCGGGGCACAAAAAGGAACCTCAGGAAGGGTTCTGAGGGAACAAGAGGGATCCAAAGGGAGCTACAGAGATAAAGGATGGCTGCGGGGCACAAGGAAGAGCTCAGCAAGTATTGTGGTGGGAGTAGGGATGCCCTGAAAGGGCCAGAGGGCCAAAAGAAGCCTCAGAGAAAGAAAAAATGAGGAATCTGAGAGAAGAAGAGGAGTTTGAAGAGGGCTCCGGCAAAGATTACAGCTCCTGACCGGGGGTTGCATGCCCTGGGGCCCAATACCAGGCCCAGCCCCGGCCCCGCACTGCGCATGCGGGAGCCTGGCGGCGCGGGGAGCACCGCGCATGCGCATCGGGGGCGGCCGGCGCTCTTCCGCCCTCACTGGATGAGGGCGCAGCACGGCGGGTCCCCGCCGCGACCCGCCGCTTCCTGGAAACAGCCCCGCCCTCCTCCGCCGCTCATTGGTGCAACTGGCCGTAGCCCGGTGGATCCTCGCCTGCTACTGGCTGTCTCTGCCGTCCGTCAACGAGCTGTGCTGCCGCCAATAGCCCGCCCGCCCGCGGCCACTCGAAAGGAGGTTCCGCGGGCGAGAGTCGAGCCCCGGGAGGTCTCCGGGGGCAGCGGGCCGGGCCCTGGAGGCCGGTGTGGGCCCTGGAGGCCCCCTCAGGCCGTGGAGAGGGGCCATGGGGGCCTGAGGGGAGCCCTAAGGAACAGCTGAGGCCATAGGGACCAGCCCAGGCCTTGGAGGGGCAAAGTGGCTGCTCTGGGCCCTCCACAGGGCCCAATCCGGGCCATATGGACCAGCTGAGGTGATCGGGGCCAGTCGCAGCCAGTGACCCCTGCTCTACCCACGACCAGGGCCGGCCTGGCCCCGTCCAGCCTCCCAGGCAGCAAAATCACCGGCCCCAGGGGCAGCTGAGTTGCTTGGTGGAGAATATCACAAACCAGGATGGGGATCAGGGCCTCAAACTGGTTTATTGCCTGTTTCTGGTGGGTCCTTCCAGTAACTGGTGGCTCCACACTGCTGGGGATATGGGGACAGAGTGGCTGGGGCAGGTGGGGTCCCTCAGTGGGAGAAGGGAGAGGAGCAGGATGGGGAAGGGGATGCTGGCCTGGCGCTGCCTGTCATGGCTCCGTCCAGGGCGTCCCCGAGGCCGGCGCGCTCCAGGCGCTGAACTCCCCCGAGTCCGTGACGTCCTTTGCGGCCACTTGAACGTGGTGGAGGGTCCCGGGTTGCACTCCCGTCAGGGTGTAAGATGTCTGCTCATACGGCCCAATCTAGGGGGGGAGCGGGGTTAGGGGCACTCATGGGCTGGGGGGCCAGGACGCAGCCTTGCTCGGGGGTTCATCCCTCAGCTGTGCCTCAGTTTACCCCGTGTGGGAGGGGGGGGGGGTGGCCAGTACCGTTTTGGTGATGGAGCTCTCCTCCTGGGCATAGCGGATGCGATATTTCAGCGGGAAATATTCTGGGAAGGGCCAGGACCCCGGCGGGCTCCACTCCAGCAGCAGCTTCTTGGTCTCCCCGGGGATGGGTGAGACCCGCAGGTCCTCGGGGGGGTCCGGCTTTACTAATAAAGCAGGGAGACAGCGAAGGTGTGAGGTGCTGACTGGGGGGCACAGAGCCGCTGGGGACAGTGACACCGTGTCCACCAGCCCCGTTGACTGAGCTGTGCGATCCGGGCTGCAGAGACCCGGCAAATCATCACACGGATGTTTCCGCATCCCAAGTAGGGCAGCAAAGCAGAGGGGAAAGGCCTGAAGGAAGCCCCAGGGCTGGGTTAGACCCAGGCACGCTGCCTGGGGGGTGAGGGGGGTTAAGTGTGAGGGGTTTGGGGGGTCCCAGCAGCACTCACTGATGCTCTCCAGGAGGAAGGGCAGGAGGCCGGAGGCAGCGCCCAGCGGGTTCATGGCTGTCACGTTCACCTCGTAGGGGGTGAGGGAGAACATCTGCACGTCCCCGAAGGAGCAGCTCCGCGGCCCCGTGTGCACGCACTCGCCCCTCTCCACGGCACCCCAAACGCCGTGCCTGGGGCGGGGGCGAAGGGGGGTGCTGGGTGAGCAATGGGCTGGCCTACCTGCAGCCCCACGTGTGACAGGGACGGGGGGGGCACAGCCAGGGCTCGGGGCCCCCTCACTGACCTGTACGTGGCCACGAAGTCAGTGTCCAGCAGCGGGTCGGGGGCCAGGACCCAGGAGCAGTTCACTGCCTGCGGGTAGCTGATGGCCCAGCACTCAATGGCAGGTGGCACAGGGGGGTCTGGGGCAGGGGACAGTGGTCACCCCGCTGCCAGCTGCCCCAGGGGACCCTCAGGCAGCAGCGGGGGGGGACAGGGTCACTCACAGCCCAGCCGCAGGCAGACGGTGGCCCAGGTCTCGCCGGTGCCAGGGTGGTGGCAGCTGTAGTGGCCCTCATCGGCCAGGCTGGCGTTGGGGAGGGCCAGCCCCGGTGCAGGATACGTCCCCAGTACGGTCCCCCCCCGGCGCCACTCAGCTGCCCCCCCCGCTGCTGCCGGGCACCGCAGCAGCACCTCGGTGCCCAGGGTGCCATGCTGCAGGGCACAGCGGCCTGGGGGACATGGGGTGGGCATGGGCTGCACCCCTGGGGGTGACCCCCCCCAATCCCCTTGTGGTCCCCAGCAGGGGGGGTCAAGGGGACACGCCACGGTGGGGACGGGGAGTGGTAGGGGGTGACGCTGGGTCAGGAGGGGTCTGTGACCCCCTGGGCCCCCCAACTCTGTCCCCAGCACCCCAGTGCCCTTCCCTCCCCAATGTCCCCCGCCCCTCTGCCTCTGTCCTTGGTCCCCTCATGTCCCCAGACCCCCAGTGTCCCCATTCCTCCATCACCAGTCCCCCCATGTCCCCAATCCCACCCTTGTCCCTATACCTCTATCCTTAGATGCCCTGTAATTCTGTCCTCGGTCCCCTCAGTGTCCCCAGTCCCCTTGATGCTTCCTTCCTTCCCCTATACTTCCTTCCCTGCTCCCTCCATCTCCATCCCCAGCTCTCCCAGTCTGCCCAGTCTGCTGTCTCCAGTCCCCCCAGATCCCCCCATATCTCCATACCAGACCCCTAGTCCCTCTGTCACCAGTCCCCTGTGCCCCCATCCCTGTGTCCCCAGCCCTGCCGTCCCCCCCGCTCCCCCCATACCTCCATCCCAGCTGCCTCAGTCCCTCCCTTCCCAGTCCCACATGCCCCCATACCTCTGTCCCCATGTCCCCATACCTCCGTCCCCCGTGCTGCCCGCCGTGCCGTTGTAGGGAACGGTGCAGGCAGGTGCCACAAAAGCCACCACCCAAAGCCACTTCATGTCAGGGACACTCAGCGGAGCTGCCCGGTTCCAGGGACCTGTTGGGGACAGGCAGGCAGGACAGTCAAACCCCAGGGCAGGGGACAGCAGGGACACCATGGCCACGGGTCCCCAGGTGGTCCAGGGACACTGCGCTAAAGCCAAGTGTTCAAACCCCACTCCAGGCCACCCCACAGTGCCGTGCCTCAGTTTCCCCTCTGGCCTTGCCGCACACCCTGGGGCCAGGGGATGGTTTCTCGCCGCGGCGGCTGGATCCTGCTGCCAGGAAGGAGGAGGGGGTGGACGTGGGAGTGTCTCCAACACCCAGCTGTGCCCCCAGCCCCACGGGGAGCCCTGTCCCCCGTCGTGCTCACCGCAGCAGGGCCAGGCATCTGGGAGCAGAGGCTCCGTCACGGCCGGTGCGGGAAGCCGCAGCCCCAGCCGGCCTCAGCCCATTTCCTTGCGCAGGAAATGCCGTCCCCAGTGGGGACCCGCCGCCCAGCGTGGCTCCGCAGGGACACCCGCACACGGGGCCTCTGCCTGCCCCGGACCCGCAGGAGAGCGGTTTTGGGGTTTCAACCCTTCCCACGTCACCACCCCGCGTCCTTCGTGGTCACCCGCTCCCATCTGGGGCCATGGGGGCTGGAGGAGATGATGGCACCAATCCCCTACTGTCCCCAGCTCCCCCACAGCCCCCAGCACCCCGTGCCCACCCTCGTCCCCCCAAACATGAGCCATCCCCTTGGTGTGAGTATAAATACTTTATTGCTGCTGTGTGGGGGCGCATGGGGCACAGGGGGGGCTGGCACAGGCCCCCAGGGCAGGGTGAGGGTGGGGGTGCGTGTGCCAGAGACAGGGTGCTGCCTGGAGAGGCCAAGGGGGGCACAAAGGGTGCTAGTGACACGGCCCGGACCCCAGCCATGTCACCGGCTGTGCCACCGACCCCTGCGGCACTGCCGTGCTGGCAGGGGTTCATCTGCCCTGCTCCTGCAGCCGCTGCATCCTCAGGATCTGGCACAGGAGTCTCTGCACGTCCTCGTCCATGTGGCCCTGGGGTGGAGGCGACAGTGGTGGGGACATCAGAGGGGACATCAGGGACTCTCTGTGCGTGGCCTGAGCACCCCTGGGTTGGCACCTGGATCCAGCCCCTCACTGCCTCCCACGTGCATGCGGGCACCGACGTGTGGCTGGCTGGTGCCCCAGTCCCCCATACCAGTGTCCCCAGTTTACCTGCACTGCGTAGAGCAGGTGGCTCCGGTACAGCGTCACCACCTTGCTGTGCCGCGTTTCTGTCTCCTGCAAGAGAGCGAGCGGGTTTGAGCACGGCGCTGGGGGCTTGCGGAGGCCCCAAACCCACCATGCGACAGCCACGAGACCCCCCGTTACCCACCGCCAGCTTCTCCTCCAGTGCCCGGATCCTGGCCTGGAGCGCGGTGGTGGCGGGGGGTGACTGCGGTGGCCCCCGGGACTCAGGGAGGGCGTTCAGGGCTTCCTTCAGCCTGAAGACCTCCTTGGAGAGCTCGGTGATCTGCACAGCACACAGAGGTTATGGGGACCCTGGGACCCCTGAGCCCCAACTCCCCTGGGGACCACCCATGGCCACTGCCACCCCGGGGTGGCCCCGCGCCCGGGTAGGGGCAGAGCCAGGACTTTCCTACCCCAGCCCAGCCCTTCTGCCCCCAGTTTCAGTCTCGGCTTGGGGAGGAAAGAAGGGGAAAAGCCGGGAGAGCGGCAAGTCTGCACACAGGGACGCATGTGTGTGTGTGTGTCCGTGTTTGCACTTACGTGTGCAAGCGTGCGTGTGTGTGTGGGTGCGTGCAAGCGTGTGCACTTGTGTGTGCACATGCTTAGGGACATGGGTTAGTGGTGGCCTTGGTAGTGCTGGGTTAATGGTTGGACTCAATGATCTTAAAGGTCCTTTCCAACCAAAACGGTTCTGTGGTTCTATGTGCATGTATGTGATATATCCATGTGTGCGTGTACATCTGTGCACACGCGTGTGCACGTTTGCGAGCGCGTCTCCCCTGCGACCCGGCCAGCTCAGCTCACCTGAGCAGCGCCCAAGCCACCATCTCCCCTCCCAGGAGCCCCTCGCCACCTTCTCCCGGTCCCCTACCTTCCTGTCCCTGTCCCTGACCAGCCGGGCTGAGTCCTCGGCGTGGCCGTGGAGCTCCCGCAGCCGCCGCGCCTCGTTCTGCGCCTCCACCAGCTGCTTCTGCGCGGCGGCCAGGCGATCCTCGGCCGCTTGCCGCTCGCTCTTCATGAAGAGCGCTTGCCGCTGCACCCGGAACACCTCCTCGCACGTCTTCTCGTGCCGCCGCGACAGCTCGCCCAGCCGCTGCTCCAGCGCCACCGCCTCGGCCCGCAGCCCTGCCTGCGCCGCCTCGTGCTCTCCCCGTGGCACCGACGCCGCCAGCTCGGCCTCCAACCGCGCGGCCTCGCGCCCCTTGGCCTCCGCCGCCGCCTCCAGCCGCACCGCTCGCTCCCGCAGCGCCTGCGCCTGCTCCTCCAGAGCCGCCGTGGCCCGGGCGTGCTCCTCCCGCGGCACCCGGCCCTCGGCCTCCGCCTGCGCCCGCCGCAGCCGCGCCAGGGCCTCCTCGTGCTCCTGCCGCCCCACCGGCCGGGCCGCCAGCTGCTCCCGCAGGTTGCCCAGCTCGGCTTCCCTGCGACCCAGCGTCTCCCGCAGCTGCCCCAGCTGGGCCGTCACCTCCTCGTGCTGCCGCGCCAGCTCTGCCACCCGTCGCTCCAGCACCCCCGGCTCCAGCTCGGGGCCGCCAGCCGCTCGCCAGTCCCGCGCCTTGGCCTCGAGCTCCCGCCGCAGGGCCTCCGCCTCCGCCTCCGCCCGCCCGCAGCGCTCCAGCAAGGCCTCCTTCTCCCTCGACGCCTCCTCCAGGGAAGCCCCCAGGGCGGCCGTGGCCTCCGCGGCCTCCGCGCTGGCATCCAAACGAGCCTGCAGCTCCTTCACCCGCTGCTCCCGCTCCTCCAGCGCCGCCTGCGCCTGCCGCAGGGCTGCCCGGGCCTCCGCCAGCTCAGCACCCACCTCCCGCTCTGTGGCGGAGGAGGAGGAGGTCTGCGTGTGCGGCGCCCGCAGCTCGCCCAGCACCGCCTTGCACTCGCCCCAGGTCCAGGCCGGCTCCTCGGCGAGCCGCTGCGCCGTGCTCCCCTCCACGATTTGCCCCGGGGCCCCGCTCTGCCCCTCGGGCTGCCCATCCGTGCCCTGCGGCGGCTCCAGGCGCTGCGCCCGCAACCGCTCCAGCTCGCGTTGGAGAGCGTGGTAGAGGCTGGCGGGCACGAAGTCCCCCGGGGTGGGCGGGTTGCTCTCGTCCCGCTCGTAGTTCTCCAGCACCTGCCGAGGGGACGGTGGGTGAGGACACCAGGGGACAGAGGTGAGGAGGGACAGACAGACGGGGACTTGCCTGTATTTTCTCCCTCAGCTCCTTGTTCTGCACGGTGAGGGACTGCACCTGCCCCTGCAGCGTGGCCACCAGCTCCTCAGCCGAGGGGCTCAGCGTCTTCTTGGAGAGCAGCAGCTCTGCCCCTGCGGGGTGCAGGGACTGCGGTGCCATGCCCGCCCATGTCCCCACTCCCCGCTGCAGGGTGCCACCTCTCCAAGGGCTGCCCAGCCCCACGGGGGCCTCGGGAGGCAGGCAGGGCCCTACCTGGGAACTCAAGCGGGTCTCCCTCCTCATCCTGCAGCGTCTCGATGTCATAGCTCGTGTTCTCCTTCTCGTTCTGGGGGTGCAGAGTGGCAGGCGTCAGCCCCCGCGCGCCCCAGCCCCCGGCACTGCCAGCTGCCACCCACACGTACCTCCAGTGAGGACAAGCGGCTCCGCAGAGCCTCCACCTCCTTGCCCAGCCGCTCCTTCTCACCATCCCGCGCCGCCAGCTGCTCCTCCAGCTCTTGGATCTGTGGGGCAGGACATGGGCATGGTGTCCCCTTCGCCCTGATGGCACCGCCAGCACCGGGACCCCTTGGACAGCCGAGGCCACCCATGACCTCCTCACCAGCCTCACCTGCTTCTCCATGGAGTGCAGGGAGCCCTCGTCCAGCTCTGCCCGCTAGCAGGACACAGAGAAAACAGGGAGGGATAAATGCTGTCCCCATCCCTCCCGTCCCCTCCACTCCTGAGGGACGCGGTGGCATCTCCCCGGTGACCCTGCGCCTCGCTGGTACCTCCCGTCTCTGCTTCTCCTGCTGCTCCAAGCCCCGGATCTTCTGCAAGAACTGGGCCCGCTCCTGCCTCAGCCGTACAATCTCCTCGTAGGCATCCCGGTCCTCCTGCAGATGAGTGGCCACCAAGCCTCAGTGCTGGCCACTGCCAGCCCCCTCCCCGCTGTCGGCCCCCTCCTGCCCATCCTCACAGGGGGGCTGTGGCAGGCTGAGCCCGGCCAGGCTCAGGGGTGCCTCTCCGGGCACCACGTGTCCCCATGGGCGCGTTCCAGGGTGTGCAGGGTGCTTTTTGACACCAAACAGAGAAGGAGAAGGGAGAGCTAAGGGGGACCCCTCTCTCACCTGGCTGGGGGTGCCCAGGGGAGGCAGAGGGGCCTTCCTCTTCCTCGGGGTGCTGTTCTTCTCCCTGACGGATGACTGGCTGGGCGAAGATGTCTGCAGAGACAGCAGGGCAGAGGGGACATCACATCTAGAGTGGCCTCCCTCCTTCCTGAGCTATCGCCACCTTGGAGAGGCCCAGGGCTCCTGGGGACCCCCACCCAGGGGCTGGGGCCAGGCCAGCCCTGATGAGAAGTGGGCCCTTACCTGGGACGTCTGCTCAGTTGACTCCTCTTCTGCAGGGCAGAGCGGGAGGAAAGAGAAATTGGGGAGGTTTAGGTGATCGCAGGGGCGGGCGCAGCAGGCAGAGCCCGCGTGGGTGCAGGGGCACCTCTGAATGGGCTCGTACAGGGGTGGGCACTTGGGGTACACGCACACACGTGCACATGTGGGCATGCACGCAGACATGAGGATACACGTGGACATGTAAACGCAGGGATGCACGCACGTGTGCAGACATGAGGAGATGCACACAGATGTGCACATGCAGACACACGTACAAACACACGGGCTGATATGTGTGAACACGTGTGTGCAAGCATGTGCAAACCACTGAGACAGGCAACCGAGGCTCAGCACCACCTCCCAGCCCTCGGCTGGTGACAGCATGGGCGAAGGCACCCCCAGCGCGTGGGAAAAGGGGGCACGTGCCCACCAGCCCTGCTCAGCCTCTTCCAGCCTTGGGTTAGACATCCCTGTGGGGTGAAAACAGCCCCCCCTGGGTCCGTGCCCTGCGGACAAGGAGCACGGCGGCAGCACGGCTCCCTTACCGCTGGCCCAGGACCGGCGCTGAGCAGCCTCTTGCAGAAAGTGCTGGATGAGAGCGTTGCCCGTGGCCAGGCTGTAGTGCGCGGCATCGTGACCTGTTGAGTCCACCACGGCCACCCGGGCACCGGCGTTGAGGAGCACCTCCACCGTCTCCACGCCGCCGTTCTCACAGGCCAGCATCAAGGCTGTCCTGAGCAGAGCGGGGAGAGGAGAGGTGATGGAGGGGCCATTCCCTCCATCTCCCCATCCACCCCCAGTCCCCCCCAGTGCAGACTCACCTCCCCTGCAGGTCCCGGCTGTTGACGGCTGCGCCACGGTGCAGCAGGTACCGGCACAGCTCCGAGTGGCTCATCTTGGCAGCAAGGATCAGCGGCGTGCAGCCATCCTGGGCAAGGTCGGGTTGGGTGAGGCTGTGCAGTTGAGGCTCAGATCCCCCCACGGGACACCCCACTCCTGTTATCTCCCGGACTTCCATGTCCCACTTGGTGGTGTGTTTTCACCCCAGGTACTGCCCGCAGCTCTGTTCCACTCCAGAAGCTGCTGCATTTCAGAGGCAGCCCCAGCCTGGCCCCTTGCTGCTCTGCACAGCATTGCAGGGCGAGGAGCAGAGGGATCTCACCTTGTCCTTGATGTTCAAGGGAGCCTTGAAATCACAGAGGATCTCGGAGCACGAGATGCAGCCGCTGACAGCTGGGGAGAAGGATGGATGGAGGCTGAGCACGCTGCCTCCCACAGGGACACGAGCAGGACAAGGCTGGCACTGTCCCCACTCACCTGCGTGGTGCAGCGCTGTTCGGCCGCTGCCATCGGCCACGTCCACAGGGCAGGAGGCCTGAGGGAGAGAGCCTGGGTTACAGGAGGACAGGGGACAGACAGACAGACTGCTCCAGTGGACGTGGCTCCATGGCATGGCAGAGGGCCAAGCAGGTGCCGGGCAGCACGACACAGTGCCAGGAGCCACTATGCCAACCGACACCACTGGTGAGGAAAGGGAGTTCAAGGGCAGAGAGGAGACCTCGCTGGCACAGCACCCTCCCTCCCTCGCAGCACCGTGCTCCCAGCCCCAGTACCTGCAGCAGCTTGCTGACGCACTGGGGGTGGCCGTGCTTGGATGCCAGGTGCAGGGCGGTGTGACCTGGGGAGAGGGACAGACGGACGGGTCAGAGGACAGACAGTGGGTCTGCGGCAGAGGGGACAGGTTGGGTGACAGACAGATGGATGGGCACACAGGAGGATCTGCTGGACTGGGGCTGAATGGGAACGGGACATCCCCAGGAGCACCACTGGTGTCCCCATAGGAAGCTGGGATCATTTACAGCCCCCAAAGGCGTGGCTGTCACCCCTGTCCCCTCAGCCTCAACACCTGCCAGCAGAGTGGGAACAACCAGGGAGCGCCAGTGGCCCCGGCTGGTCCACGGCGTTAGCCAGGGGCACGTGGTGGCCATGCCCTCACCCGAGCTGTCCTTGGTCATGGCATCCACACCGTGAGCCAGCATCGCTTCGAGGCAGTCCACGTTCCCCCTCATGGCGGCCAGGTGGAACCTGCAGCAAGACCAGGGGCTATCGGACTCATGTCCCTGGTCCCCAGTCTTGTCCCCAGCGCTGTGTCCCCGGTGTCCCGGGGTCATGGGCCAGCACTTACGCAGATTTGCCCTCTGAGTCCAGCTTGGTGGGGACCAGGCCCTTGCGGACGAGGAGAGACGTCACCCTCCCGGCATCGTTGTAGTCCACAGCTTGCAGGAGCTTCTCGTCATTCTTGGTCCAGTCTTGGCTCTGCAACGAAGCCGAGGAGGCTGTGACGGGTATGCTGTCCCCAGGGACAGGCAGGGTGCTGGGTGCCTGTCCTTGTCCCCATCCCTGCTATCCTCCACCCATCCCTGCCCCTTGGGGTGGCCACCTCTGGGCCAACCCCTCTCCTGGGTGCTGTGGTGTCTGGCACCCGGGTACAGAGTGTTTAGCTGGGACAGCTGACTGGGGTGAGGACCCCCTTCAGCCCCCCCACTCCCAGTTTGCAGCTCACAGACCAGGAGATTCACAGAGCTGCCCCAGTTTAGCTGTGGATGGGCCAGGCTGTGACCAGCTAGGATTTGGGAGCGAGCCCACACTGTCTGGCTGCCCCTGCCCCAGGATTTGCCCCCACCACCCCAACGACTCCAATGCTAAACACAGCCAGCACCCATGGGGTGCCTGAGCCCCACCCCTGCCCCACTGAGCACGTTCCCAGCCCTGCTTTGCTCCCCGACGAGGAAGGGACAAAGTCAGGGTGAGCACAGTCTGCAGCGAGATCAGGTCCCCCGGGATGGCTCCAGCCTTCCTGGGATATACAGGGCACAATCCTGCACAGGACTGGGGCTGGATGGGGGGGCTTGCTGAGCCAGTGCTCCCACATGTCCCCATCCCAAGGGAGTGACCCGCAGCGGGACGGGACCAGCACGGGAAGCCCTGGGTTCGCCCCGCAGCCCCTGACGACAAACCGGAGCTCGCTGCGGCCGCGGCATCAGGAAATGGATGTCACCTTTCGGGAGCTGCTTCCATCCTGCCCCTCGCCAGCCCAGTGCCCGGTGCCAGGCACGGGACCTGTGCCACTGTGCCCGCCTGGTGCCCCTGCAAGTCCCTCCAGCCCTGCAGGGCCAGGGGACCCGGTCTCCTAGGGTTACTGGGCAAACTGGGAGGGTGGTGCCCATTCCCCCCCCCACCACCACCCTTGTCATGCAAGGACAAAGCAGGTTGGAGAGGACGCAGCCGAGCCCTGGGATGGGGATGGGGATGGAGGGGGTCCAGGTGGGGTGGGAGTGACACGTCTTACCCCGGAGGAGGGGACCGAAGGGGACCGGAGATGGAGGACAGGGACATACCGTGAAGGAGGCAGCGGCACAGAGGCAGATCTGCTTCATGGTGTGGAGCAGGAGGCGGCGGGCAGCCATGCAGCCCTCGCCCCCCGCCTGGGCCGGGGCAGGCTGGGGCTCCAGGCCGTGCACCCCAAAGCCCAGCTCGGGCCAGCATCGCTACCCGGGCGGGGGCCGGGTCCTGCCGCAGCGGGAGCCAGGATCCGCCTCCCTCCATCCCTCCTTCCCTCCCTCCATCCCTCCTTCCCTCCCTCCATCCCTCCCTCCTCAGCATCCAGAGCTCCAGGCAGCCCCGCATTGCTGCTGCGGAGCAGGTACCAAGGTCCCAGTCAGGGACCAGCATCCAGACTGGTCCCAGTTAAAGAGGGAGGGGTCAGGGGAAGGGGGGCAGCTTTCCCACCCCATGCTCAAGGTGAGGCAGCAGTGCACCCCCAAACCAAGGGGATGAGCATCCTCCTGCCACCCAGGTCCTGCTCCCTGAAGAGGGGGACGTGGGACCCCCTGCCCCACCCCGGGGGAGCACAGCCTTACCTCCCACCCCAGCCCTGGGGCCAAGGGAGGGCCAGGACCCCCCTGCCTGCATCTCAGGGGTCCAGCAACCTCCCAGCAAGGAGGGAACCCCAAAATTCAAAGGGTCAGGATAGGCAGGACAGCAGGAGCCTCTCCCCACTCACAGAAGTGTCCAGGGTAGTGTGGGGAAACTGAGGCACGGAGCACCCAAGAAGGGCAGGCTCACAGACTCCACATGGGGGGCTTCAACCTCTGTCTATGTGTCCCCAACCATGTGTCCCCCATGCCATGGGCACTGGGGACAGCACGGTCACCCTCTGCCCGGTGTGGAGGATGGCAAGAGCCTGTGGCACCGTGCCAGGCTGGAACTGAATAATTGAGGAGCATCAACATGCTGGTTTCACTGGCTGTGGCGGCTGGAAAGCTGGCAGCCGTCCCCAGGGAGGGGACAGGGAGGGGACCTGGGACCCACTTCCCTCTCCCTGCTGCTGCCTTTTTTCCTTCGCTCTGCCCTGGTGCCCTGGTCCCAGCAACGGCCCTGGGAGCACCCTTGCGTACACTGGGAGCTCAATCCCACCGGCCAGGGCGGCAGTGCCAGCCTCCATGGGGCTGCTGTCCCTATGGTGAGCAGCCACCCCGTGTCCCAGGGCAGGTCACCATGTCCCTATGACACTGGGGAAGATCCCTATGTCCTTACGTCCCTGTGAAACTTTGGACATCCCAGGGCAGGTCCCCATGTCCCTGTGGACATCCCGGGCCAAGTCCCCGTGTCCCCATGCCCCTGGGGATGGCACTCACGTCTGCCTTCTTGAACTTGGCCTTCAGGCTCTTCATGGCGGCGCCAGCCTCAGCCCCGTGGCACCTGGACGGGGGACAGCCGTGCTCGAGGGTCTCTCCCTCACTGATATCGGCTCAGCCACCCCCAGACCTGCTGCTCCCAGAGCCCCGTCCTCGCCGTCTCCCCACCAGCCGCAGCGCCCGGAGAGGGGGGGACCAGAGACGAGGGAGTTGGGTTACAGCCCTGCTCCGGCTGCGGTTACAGCTGGCAGCACTGGGCAGCCGGGGGGGGAGGATCTGGGGGGACAAGCCCTGTTTGGGGAGGGGGTCTGCCTGCACCCCTGAAATGCCCAGGGACAGGGAGGTGAGGGGACATGGCACGGCAGGGACATGGCACAGCAGGGGGAGGCTCAGAGTGGGATCTGGGGGTCTGAGGGCAGCAAGGTCGGGCTCCTTGGCCCTCTTGGGAGCCCCCCTCTTGGGGCTGCAGGTAGTGTGGGGCATGGCTGGCCCTGGCCAGCTGGCACCCCATGCCCTTACCAGCACCTCATGCCCTTTCCTGGCACCCATACCCTTACCAGCACCTCCTGCTCTTCCCAGCATCCCATACTCTTGCCAGCACCCCTTGCCCTTCCCTGGCACCCCATACCCTTCCCTGGCACCCCATACACCCGCCAGCACCCCTTGTCCTTCCCTGGCACCCCATACCTTTGTCAGCACCCCATACGCTTGCCTGACACCCACTGCCCTTCCCTGGCACCCCATACACTCGCCAGCATCTCCTGCCCTTCCCTGGCATCCCATACCCTTGCCCTTCCCTGGCACCTCCTGGCACCCCATACCCTTGTCTGGCACCCACAGCCCTGGCCTAGCACCTCCTGGCCTTACTGGCACCCCATACCCTTCCCCCCTGCCCTGCTCCCCCCCACTCCAGCCCGGGCCGGGGGCCAATGCAGGCCCGGCAGGCTGAGGGCAGCCACCCCCCCATCCTGCCAGCCCTTCTCGCCCGGCACAAAGATGGCGGCGGCGGCGCCTCCCCGGGGCGGTGCCCGCCCGCGCGCCCCGCCCGCCGCCGCCTCCCCGCGCGCTTCCGCCCGCCCGCGGGGCCGGCAACAATGCGCGCTCCGGCGGTCGGGCCGGGCCATGGCGGTGAACTACGCGGCCGGGCTCTCGCCGTACTCGGACAAGGGCAAGTGCGGCCTCCCCGAGGTGAGCGCGGCGCGGCGGGGCCTGCTCCGGCCCGGCGGGTTTCCGTGGCAACCGGGCCCTCGGCCCTAGGGCTGTGTGCCGCGGGGAGCCGGCACCGGGGACCCCTTGGGGTGTCCCCAGGCCCGCCCCAGGGCTCCCTTCTTGTCCCCCCCAGCCCCAGGGCTCCCTCCGTGTCCCTTCAGCCCCATGGTTCCCTCCATGTGCCCCTCCATGTCCCCCCCAGCCCCAGGGCTCCCTCCTTGTCCCTTCAGCCCCATGGCTTCCTCCGTGTCCCCCCCAGGCCCACCCTATGGCTCCCTCCTTGTCCTCGTTGTTGTCCCCCAGGCCCAGCACACTCCCCTTTGTTTGTGTCCCCCGGGACCCATTGTATTCCCCACCGGGGATCCCCAGGGGGTGGGTGCAAGAGGCCTGGCCCAAGGACCATGGGGGTGATCCCAGCCCCACGCCCCCAGCAGTACTCGGGGAGCTTAAAACAGGTTTTGGCATGAGGGGACAGGGACACACAGGGGACAGGGACACCCTCAGTCCTGTCCCTAGGAGACCTGGGCTGGAGAAGCATCTCACAGAAATTAAACCCTGTGCCTGTGCCAGAAAGCCGGGTGCACACACAGTCCTGTCCAGCCGCAGCATCCCCGCGTCCCCCACCTCCACGGCTTCCCGCTCTGCTCGCCGAGGATCTGTCCTGTCCACAGAGCTGGTGGCTGTGCTGGTGACAGCTGGAGTTGAGCGCACGTGGGGTGGCACCAGGTTTGCTCCGGTCCTCCCGCTGCTCGGCAGGGCCCTGGAATCCAGCCACTCCTCGGGGTATCAGCTGCCTGTCAGAGCAATAAATACCCTTGTCTGCGTTAGGTGTTTTAAGCCCTTACCTGTGTGGAGGTGGTTTATACAACGCTGTTTCTCTCCAATTAAATGCTTTTATCGTTAATGAATGCAAAATCTCCTTTCCTTTCATTGATAAGAATTAATTGTGGTTTACTGGGTCTTTGTGCTGGGAGGCATGTAGGATCTATCCCTGCATCTCTCCATTCCCATGGTGGTTTGTCTCTTCTGCTCAGATTTTTGACCCGCCGGAGGAGCTGGAGAGGAAGGTGCAGGAGCTGGCAGACTTGATCAGGAGTTCCTCCAATGTGGTGTTTCACACGGGGGCCGGAATCAGCACCGCCTCGGGGATTCCTGACTTCAGGTAAGGGCTGTGGACAGCAGGCGAGGGGGCAGGAGGATGGCACAGCTCGTAAAGCCTGGATTGTGCTCCCTGCTACCGCAGCCAGACCTACTCCGTCCCTCCTGTCTGGTCCTGCATCCAGGCGAAAATCCCCTTTCCCTCTTGCACACCCCTTTGCCGTTAAGCCGTACCCACAGAAGCCCTACGCACGCTCTGCTTGCGTCAACGACAAAAATCTCTGGTGATCCACAGCCTTCAGTTAGCAGAGCCTTGCTCATCCTCCCTTGACAAGGCTCGTGGTGCATTTACAACCATCATCTTAGAGCCTGAGCTCTGAATTCTTGCTCTTTCTGTCCCCATTGCTGCAGGGGGCCCAATGGCGTCTGGACTATGGAAGAGAAGGGGCTCTCCCCAAAATTCGACACTACCTTTGAGAATGCCAGACCCTCCAAGACTCACATGGCGCTGCTGGGGCTGCAGAGAGTTGGCATCCTGAAATTCCTGGTCAGCCAGAATGTGGACGGCCTTCACGTGCGTTCAGGATTCCCACGGTACTGCCTCTCCCGCCTCGTCTCCGGGTCCCTTGTACCTGTCCCAGCCGCTGCCACGTGGCTGTTCTTGATTAGCGTGGCCTTGATGCTGGGGCTTGATTTCTGAGGCTGGCTTGGAAGCTGTCTGCCTGCTGGTACTGGGAGAGCAGAAACTGGGATGCGCTGGTGTGGGAAGGGGTACATAAACCAACTTGAATTTAGAGCAGAGAGGTTATGGCAATAATTCAGAGGGCGATGAAGTCAGCCGCAGTTGATGCTCTCTAGAAGTACACCCAGAAGGTGTTTGTTCACAAGAGAAATGAACAGTTTGTGGTGTTGAACCGTCACGTGTTACCAGCCATCAGCTGAGGGGCTGTAGCTGTCGGTGCCGCTGTGAGCAGCCCGGCTGCAGTGCGTGGCTGCCTGGGTGATCGTGGCCCAGGGAGCGAGACGTCAGCTTCAATTAGGGCATGTGCTCGTGGGAACTGGGCTCAGAGCTGCACTCAGGGCACACGGTCCTTTCTGCTGCCTCTGTGCCCATCCAGAGGGGTGAAGGGACAGGAGGGAGGACGAGAGCATCTGAAACTGCTCCTGCTGAAACCGAGAGCACCTGAAACTGCTCCTGCCGCTCGCAGAGACGTGTGTCGCCCCGTTTAACCAGCGTTCCCTGAGCTGTCTCAGAGCGCTGGAGCTTGTGCTCTTTTACAGTTTGCTTAAATTGAATTTCTTGAGGGAAAATAAATACCCCAGTGATGAAACCATGGCTGGGCCCAAGATAGCCTTAGAAAGTATTTTGCCTCTCAATAAATTTGCGAAATTGCAAGGACAGCAAGACAGAGAGAGAGAGAGTCCCGCGGTTGGAGCTGGTCTGACTTACCGGCCGCGCTCTGAGGTCAGGGATCCTGCGTAGCCGGGTTCCCTCTGCGGGGAGCTGCGGCGTGTGGGAGCGGAGGGTGCGAGATCTCCGCTCCCTGCGTGGGTGGGGACTGGAGCGTGTTTAGCAGCACAGTGCCTGTTTCAAAGATGTCCTCAAAGGAACCTGCCTTTCCATTAGCGCTGGCGGCAACAGGCCCTTTTCCCTTCGAGAAACTTCAGCCTGTTATAAAACCCATTTCCAGCACTTAAGTCCAGCGAGTGATTGTCTTGTGAGGCAAACTAGAGCTGCCTGGAAAGGAAAGGGGAGAGCAGCTGAATTCAAGTAAGAAAAGAAATGAAGGGAGTTGGGATGAGAACGAGCATAAATGGGACCTTGAAGATGCATCTCACAAACGTCTTCAGCCATCACTGGCTGAGCAGAGAGCTGCCTCCAGGGAGTATTTCCCATTATTAAAAGACCTGAGTCCCAGTTCCTGCTCCTAGCACCACGTTTGCCTTTTTAAACTAAACAACCGTGGGCAAAAAGAATAGGAAATCATCACCAGAACTCGGCTGTGCTGCCTGCAGCCTAGTGCCACCGGCTCCCGCTCTGCTTTAGCACAGCTCTTCCGCCCAAATGAAGCCTGTGCTTAAGTAAGCGCCGCTGAACTGGGGCCAAAATGGGGGAAATCAAGTCAATCCTGTCTCCATCCACCCCGGAGGAGGTTCCCAGTCGCCGTGGGGCCTGTAGGAACACAGGGAGAGTGTGGCCTTGTTTTCCTTTAGCTTCTGCGCTTTGAGGCTCGCGCTGAGCTCGAGGGGAGTTTTAGTCAAAACAAATGGCAAAGGGCTGGAACTGTGCAAGGCCAGAGGGGAGCACTGAGTGCTGGGAAAAGCAAAGATCCAGGTTACTACCGGGAGCGGAGAAGATTTGAGGCTGGATCAGAACAGGGGCTCGAACTGGTGCTGCAGATGGAAGCACTGAAAATTAAAAAGCCTGGACACGCTGTCCATCCCCTTAGTGCCAGCGGCGGTGGCCATAGCGTAGTTCTTCTACGATGGAGAGGAATCCGTGGCACAGGAGGCCTCTCTCCAGGATCTGAGCGTGTCCTCTGGGTCTCTCCTGCCCCACGAGAGGGCCAGCTCTGCCCAAACTCCCTTTGAAGGGTATTTCTTGTGTTAAATGCACAAAGCAGTGCTCAGCGTGCTGTAGTTTTGCCAGCGCCTGCTTGCCCTGCGTGTGATGGCCACGCTTGGCACAGGGAAGTCCCCACGCTCGGTGGCTGGACCAACGGTCTTCTCTGCTGGGCCAGCTGCCTCCCTGCAGCAAGGCCAGGTCTTTCTGCGGCACCCAGAGCCTGCCTGCCCCCGGTGCCTTGCTCTGACACAGCTATATCTGTCTGTAACTAATATCATTCCCCTCAGTGCTGCCGCTGTGCTGGGGCACTGTCCCCAGGCCGTGGCAGAGGGTCCCTGCCACCCCACGTCACCTGGCAGGTCTGATCTGGGGAAGCCCTTGAGGTACAGGGTCCCCGGTGAGGAGGGGGGTTTGGGCAGCTGTCCCTGTTGCCCCAGGGCTCTCCAGCCCTTCCCCAGCTCACCTCTGTCATTTCTCCCGCAGGGACAAGTTGGCTGAGCTCCACGGGAACATGTTTGTGGAAGAGTGCGTGAAATGCGGCAAGTACGTGAGCCCTGAGAGCGGGGAGGGCGTCAGTGGGGTGGGGACTTCGTTAGTGTCCTCGGGGAACGATGGAGGCCCTGCACGTACCACAGGGCTGTCTGCCTGGCAGATCTCTAGGGGTCACGGCCAGATCTGTCCTTCTGAATCCTAAACGCTGTCAAATGATGGGAAAGGAACGTTCTGGGAACTCTGCGTTGCCTGGGAGGCCCTTGGCAAATCCTGCTCCTGGTGGCAAGGCAGACGTGCCGGCAGGGCTGCCTGCAGCCAGGTCTGTGCCTGCCAGGGGAGAGAGGAGAGGAGGCTGCTACAAGCTGGGTTTTCCATCCCGGTTTGTGGCAGACCTCTGGGGCTGTTGGTCAGAGACGCAGGCAGAGGTGGATGAAGGACTGAGCTGCTCCTGTCACTGCTTGTGGCTCTGAGCTTCTGCTTCCTCCGGGGCAGGGTCTGTGGTGTGAGCTGTGCCGTATCAGGGAGGGGGCATTTCACAGCGGGTGCCACCTCCCCGCGTGCCTGGCCCTGAACGGCGCCGTCTCTCCCGCAGGCAGTACGTGCGGGACGCCGTTGTGGGCAGCATGGGGCTGAAGCCGACGGGCAGGCTGTGCAGCGTCACCAAAGCCCGGGGGCTGCGGGCCTGCAGGTACATCTGCTGGGGTGCTGGAGGGGGGGTCCCGAGGGGACGGGGGGTGGCGGGGACCCGTCCACCCGAGCGAGTGGCTCTGGTGCGCAGGCTTTGCAGGGCTGGGCCGACAGTCCCTCCAGTTCAGGTGAAGAAGCAGAAAGGTGTAGGAGATCTCCAAAGGCCCAGATAGGAAGCCAGCACCCACGTCTCCAAGGAGTCCCATCCTCCTCAGGGTAGGGAGTCTCCCCACGCCAATAACCTGAGCATGTCCCAGTGCTGGAGAGTGCCCTGCTGTGGGTGGCAGCTCGAGGAAGCCCCTTCCCCTCCAGCAGGATACGGCCCCCGCGCTGCCCCGGTGCTGCTTGCCTTTGGTAGGGCAGCATAGATCGTGTTTCCAGCTCCGCAGCTGGAGGTACCCTGGAGTGATCTGGCATCCAGACACACTCCACATGCCGCTTGTGCTTCCTCACCCCGGCTCACCAGGCCCAGCCCAGCTTCTTTGCTCATCCAGGCCGGCTGCAGAGCCCACACAGCAGAGCGACAGGATCTGGGTCGCTGTGCCCTCTCCCAGGGCAGCTCTGCTGCCTGTTCCTGCCTGGAAGGGGGAAACCACGGTCCCTCTGTGTGTTTTCTAGGGGGAAGTTAAGAGACACCATTCTGGACTGGGAAGATTCCCTGCCCGACCGCGACCTCACGCTGGCGGATGAAGCCTGCAGGTACCGTGCTCGGGTTCTTCACGCCGTGGTAGCTGCCGACGCCTGCGGCCCGTGGTGCCCTGTGAGGCTGCCCAGGCTCCCCATCCTCTGCCCGCACCGCGGCGGCCCTTGGGCTGGCCCTGCCTGGCTATGTTGGTCGGGTTTTGTGCCTCGCAGCCCTGAGGCTGTACCCACAGCAACACCCAGCCCTCTCCCCAGAAAGTGGCCGAGAGAAACCACTGCAAATTCTGGCCACGGCTTTGCTTCCTGCCTGGGAAGCTTGGGAGAGTCCACGCTGGAGCAAGGTCGGAGAAGCAGCCTGCAAACAGCTGCAGCTTTTTCTCTGCCCTGGATGTTTTTTGTCTCCTCCCTGCAGGAAAGCTGATCTCTCCGTCACTCTGGGGACCTCTCTGCAGATCAAACCCAGTGGCAACCTCCCGCTGATCACGAAGAAGAGAGGAGGGAAGCTGGTCATAGTCAACCTACAAGCAACCAAGCACGTGAGTGAGAGCGTCCTCGCTGCTCTGCGCTGCTCCTTTCCCTCGTGTCAGTCGTTTCAGCCCCATCACAGCTTAGTCCCCACGTGTTGTCCCCTCTCGGATAGAAGAGTGGCCTCACTTAGCGAGCGAACAGGCTGAGCTTCCCTTGTTGGGGGGCTTAAGCCTGTGACTCCTGATAAACACCTAGAAATGGAAGGTAAATCTTCAGAGCAGAGTAAAAACTCAGCCCGAAGCCTGATGTAACCTCCAGTGAGTTACAGTCTGGCAAAACAGCTGCACGCACGTAACCCACGCCACGGGGCAGAGGAGCTCGGTTCGTGTTCACCCCTGGTTTTAGTGCCCTAATTGTCCAAAGTCTTTCGAATAACCAGCGCTGGGGGGTTTCTGGGATGTCATTAGAGCTCCCTCATCCCTGTCCCACCCTGTCCTGGGCTCGCTAGCCTGGCTTTGCATCCCTGTCCCCGTGTCTGGGCTGTGTTTCGAGGTGGGGATTGCCTGCCCACGCCCTGATAGAGCCCTGTCAGTCCGCGGTGTCACCGGGGAGCGGTGCCAGGTGGGGTCAGGGTCTCAGTCCCTGTTCCACCAGGGATGATGTCTCGGGGACAAGAGCCCCGCTGAGCCATCACCCAGGCTCTGTCCCCGCGCGCTCCCTGGGAGGGGACATTTGTCCTCGCACGCTGTGTTTGTCCCCTAACGCCCTGCTTGCCCTCGCTTGCCCCAGGACAGACAGGCCGACCTGCGCATCCACGCCTATGTCGATGATGTCATGACAAAGCTGATGAAGCATTTGGGGCTGGAGGTCCCGGAGTGGACGGGGCCGGTGGTGGTGGAAAGCGCTGAGCTCACCGAGCCCGAACAGCTCTTCAGATTTGACCCTGGGGCTCGCGGGCTGCTGAAGGAGGAGCCCCTCGCCCAGCACAACGGCACGGGTGGGCTGTGCCCCGACCTCGGGACCACACTGGTGGTGGAACGCCGTGACAGTCTGAAGCAGGAGTGTCCCAGCCCGGACACGGGGCCAACGACAGTGAAGAAGATGAAGGTGGAGCCTCTCCTCACCTGACCCAGACTGTTCCTCGTCTGTCAGACACTCCTCTGTGCCGCTTTTCCTACCGGCTTTTTTTTATACCCTTCAACATTGTCCCTTTTTTTATGTAAGTATTAAATACACTTGAATCATGTGTCAGGGCAGCTGCACCCACCAGCCCAGGAAGGGTGTTACCTGCTTGAAACGTACCGAGCATCTGATCCCTTCTCTGCGAGGAGATGGTTGTGGGGCCCAGCTGTGCCCTGCAGCCCTCGGAGGGGCAGAGGGACGAGGGCGCTCGGTGCTGGGGCAGTGACACGAGAGGCAGCTGATGCCACCTCAAATGAAGCTGGGGGAGGGCAGTGCCCCAGCTGCCATCTCCTGGCTGAGATCTGCCCGCAGAGCCGGTCCTGTGCCTGCTGGTGATCAGGGGGATGGCGCTGGGTGGTGGAAGGGGACTGGTGCTGGCCACCTCCTGGCCTGGCACAGGGCTGGGAGCTGTGGGGATGGTGCCCCGGTCCCACCGCCCTCCCCTCTGCCTCCCGCTGTGCCCACTGCTCCCGGGCTGGGTCTGGCCGCGTGTCCCTGCCGCCCCATGGCAGCTGGGCTCGCGGTGTCCCTGGCCCAAGGGTTCTCGAAACCCTGTAGATCCCCCCACAGCGAACTAAAGCAAGTGGGTTTTTTTCCAAAATACCTTTTATTTCAAGATGAAAATAAAGCTTAAAAAAAAAAAGAACAAAACCAACCAGTTGCAACATCAATAGCCAGCCAGGCCAGGGCCCCTCCGGTCCCCTCATCCCCATCCTGAGTGACCCCGTGTCCCTTCCATAACTCCTGCCACACCCAGGGGTGCAGGTGGGCAGGAGCAGCCCCTTCCCTCCCAGTAAGGCCAATGGGAACTGGTCTCATCTTCCCAGTTCACAGATACAAGCAAAACCAAGCAGGTGCAGCATCTGCCTGCACCTGGAGGCAGATCCTAGAGGGGCCACCCCGAGGGCTTGTCCCATAGGGGATGAGGTGCTGAGCCACCCCATGGCGTCCCCCGTGGTCCCTGGGTGCTCCTCAAAGCTCCTCGGCCGGCTCCAGTGCCGTGGGCCTGCCGTGGCCGGCCTCGGTCCAAGCCAGCGATGCCAGGCCGGGGTGCGGTGCGGTGCCATCCCCAGCCACGGCGTCTGCTCGATCCCCGTCCCCACGGCTCAGCCCCTCCAAGGCAAGCGGCTGCGTGCCGTTACGGGGGGAGGCTTTGTCTGGGCGTGGGGTGAACGTGCGGCCACCGAAGGCTTCGTGCAGGGTCTCGGGGGCTTCGCCCAGGTGCTCCGGCCACAGCAGCTCCGGGGGCTTCTCGGCCCCTGCTTGGGGCTGTGTATAAGCCACGCGGGAGGCGGCCGCGTTGTGCAGGGACCTGGAGAAAACTGAGTGCGACGGAGGGTGAGGGCCCACCCTGGTGCCCCCAGCTCCCGGCGCAGCCCCGGCACAGCCCTCACCTCGCACGGGTCCGAAGTCGCCGCCCGCCTCGGCCTTGCTGGGGGCAAAGGGGCTGATGGAGGGGAAGACGATGAGCGTGAAAGAGAGCAGCAGGACCTGGGGACAGAGCGGGGATGTCACCGTGCACAGTGGGGGGGGGGGGACACCAGGTTCTGGGACACAGCTCCCAGAGAGGGGGGTGGCAGCAGAACCAGGACTGCGTCCCTCCATCCCTCCTGGTGCACGTGGCCCTGCCAGTGCCCATCCATCCCTCCCTCCATCCCTCCCTTCATCCATCCATCCCTTCCTCCATCCATCCCTCCAGCCCTTTCTCCATCCATCCAACCTCAGAGCATCTATCCCTCTGCCTTAGCACACGTCCATCCCTCTGTCCGTCCTTCCATCCACCCCTGCAGCACATCCCCGTGGGCCTGAGCCTCCCTCCCTCGGAGCGTGGGGGGGTTTGGGGGCTCCACGCACCGCGATGCAGGTTCCCGTCTGTGCTGCCTTGTTGCTTGACTGTACCACGAGGGCCTGGAGCTTCTTCAGCTGCTCCAGGAGGGACCTGGGGACAGGGAGAACCTGGTAGCCCCTCCAAGCCCCTCTTGGCCCCTGAGGGGGGGTTCCCAGCCGCATCCTACCCCTCCTTGTCCCCTGGAACACCTACGAGTTCTGCTTCTCCAGGTGCAGGACTTTCCTCTGCAGCTCCTGGTTCTGGGCTGTGCACGCCGACATCCTGGGGGACAGGGAGGGGAGGACGAGGTCAGGGTGGAGGGGACAGCTGAGGCGGGGGCTGACGAGCAGCGTGCCCACCACCTGCCAGCTGGGTGCCCCCAGGGTGCCAGGGGGTGCCAGCTGTGCCCAGAGCAGGGGCTGGGGGGCCGTACCGGCTCTCCAGCCCGTCGATATACTCCTTCTTCTTCTTGCGGCTCTCCTGAGCCGACTGCTTGTTCCTGATCTTCCGCCGGATCTTCTTCAGCACCCGCTCCTCGAACTGGGGGGGACGGGGCAGGGGGTCAGGGCTGCCGGGGCTGGGACCCCCCCCCCCCACTCTGCGCCCTTCCCTGGCATGGTGGGGACCCACCTTGGTGAGGGGCAGCTGGGTGGGCAGGGACACCCCCTCCTTGGCCAGCAGCTTCTTCTCGTCCTCCGTCAGCACCAGCTCCTGGAACTGCCCCTGGCTCTGCCTCAGCAGGGAGCTGGGCACCTGCGGCTGCTGCGGGGCCACCAGTGGGTGACAGCGGCGGTGTCACCCCACGCCTGGCCGCAGGGACTGGTGTGGGGATGAGGATGGGATCGTGGTCCAGGAAGGGACAGGGATGGGACCATGGTGTGGGAAAGGGGACAAGGCTGGGGACAGGGAGGGATGGGGACAGGAATGGCGAAGGGATCATGGTCTGGGAAGTGACAAGGCTGGGGACAAGGAGGGATGGGGACACGGCGGGGGGGGACTCACGGCATCAGAGCTGCTGGAGAGCAGCAGGTCCTTGACAGTGAGGGTGCAGGACGCAGGCGGGGAGACCATGGGCAGGTCCTGGCTCTCCTCCAAGAAGAAGCCGGGGTGCCACATCTCTGGGTGAGGGGAGAGCAGAGGCTGTCAGCAGTCCTGTGTCCCCCAGTGTCCCCAGTGCGGGTCCCTCACCCTTGCCATGGCCCCACAGCTACGCTGACTTGCTGCCACCTCCCAGTGGCCCAGGCTCTGTCCCCCCAGCCTGTCCCTCTGGTCCTGCCCCAGCCCCCCCAGAACACCCTGCGCTGCTCAGCCCGCCGCAGCACCCCCAGTCCCCCCAAACCTCGCTCCTCTTCCAGTCTTCCCCACCAGCACCAGTCTGCCCAGTTCACCCCAGTTCCCAAGCTCTCCCCACTCCCCCCTGACTCTCCCCAGACCTCCCAGTTCTCCCCAGTCTGCCCAGTTCCCTCCAGTCCCCCCAGCTCCCCTAACTTCCTCACTATGCCCAAGAGACCCCAGCTCCCCCGTCACTCTCAGCTCCCCAGTCCCCCCCAGTCCCTCCAGTGCCCCCAGCCTGCTCCTTTGCCCAGTCTCTCCCCCGTGGCTCACCCAGGTCGATGGAGACCTCAGGGTGCAGGGCCCCAGCCCCCCCCGGGAGGGGCAGAGTCTGACAGGGGTTGGCGTAGGGGTACAGCACCTCGCTGGGACCCCCGTCACAGCACCCAGGGGGGCTGTCGAGCTGGTCAGAGGGGGGGTCCTCGGAGACCCCGCTGTCGCTGGTGGCCGGGGACCAGCTGGGCGAGTCCGACGCTGAATCCCTGGAGCCCAGGATGGAGCTGAGGAAGTCCTCGCTGTCCTGGGCACGCTGTGAAGACATGGATCCCCATCACCATGGGGTGTCTGTCACCATGGGGTGCCCACGGGAGCTGCCAGCGCTCCGGGGTGGTCCCAGCTCCCGGGCAAGGTGTGGGGACAGGGGTCTCCTGGCAAACCCAGGGATGAGGTGGGGATGGGGCCCCCCCAGACCCAGGGAGGACATAGGGATGGGACCCCCCAGACCCAGGGATGAGGTGGGGATGGGCCCCCCCCAGCCCAGGGGACTCACCCCGTCCTCGTGCCAGGCGCCCGGCGGCGTCCCCAGCTCCACGCCACGGAGGATCCCATCCTGCCGGTCGAAGAGCAGGTCCAGCAGGTCGAGGCTGTCGAGGTTGCCCACGCCAGAGGCCATGGCTGCGAGGTGGCACGGTCAGGTCCCTCACCCTGTCCCTGTCATCATCCCCCTGCCACCCCCCCTTGCCGCCAAGTTGCGCAGCCCCAGGGACACCCTGAATCATGGGGCTGGAGCATGTTTGGGCATGGGCGCACGTGTGTGGGACCATGGGGAGGGGTATCTACACGCGTGTGCACATGTGTGTGACCACAGGGATGTGTGCACGGCTGGACATGCATGTGGCCACGCCGGCACACGCGTGTGCAGAGCTGTGTGTCTGTGCAACCACACGGCCACGCAACGTGCACGTGTGTGCCCATGTGAACACCTGTGTGCCATACATGTGCGGGCACCTGTATGTGAGCACATGTGGGCACACCTGGCACAGCCCTACAGGCACACGTGTGTGAGCGAGAGCACGGCACTGCCGCCCCCCAGCCTCCTTCCAGCAGCTGAAACTCCCAAATCCTCTATTTTTCCCCCCAAGAGACGTGTGCAGCCCGGGGCTCCCCGTGGCCCCCCGCGTGCAGGAGCAGGATGATGCCCAGCCCCGAGGGTGGCTCAGCTCCCCCGTCCAGCCCTGTCCCACGTCTGTGACCACTCTGGAAGATCAGGTTAATCATTTTGGGTGGCTAGAGGAGGAGGAGGAGGAGGAGACTGCTGCCACCGGCCAGCCCCAAGGAGGGGACCCAGCCCCACTCTGCCACCCCTGGCACTGCTCGAGACCCCACACGCAGAGATAACCAACAGGCCAAGTGACCAGTTGCCCAACTGGCCTATCAGCTGACTGAGAACCCAACCAGTTGACCAACTGACCAATGGGTTGACCAGCCAAACCAGTGAACCGATCAAGAAACAGACCAAATGGTCAACCTGTTGGCCAACTGACCAACTGATTGACCAAGTAACCAACCCACTGACCCACTGACCAACTGACTGACCAGTCAACTGATTGATCAACCAACCTATCACCCAACTACCAAACCCTCCACCCAACCACCCAACTACCAAACTCATCACCCAACCCACCACCCAACCACCCAACCCACCACCCAACCCACTACCCAACCACCCAACCCATCACCCAACTGACCTTCCCAACCTATTAAGCACTGACTCAAGGGTCCTTCAAGCCAGGTTTGGGGATGGTTCTCATCACCATGACGTTTGTCTGGTCAACCCAGGCAAGGGGCTTTATTGCCCCCTGTCCTTCACCCTCAGCCCTTCCAGCGAGCCCTGATGGCCCCACAGGACCATCAAGTAGAGGGTCCCTGTTGAGCGCCAGGAGCCAAGGACATACCTGTGTGAGACCCTACTCCCACGGATCCGTCTTGTCTCCTCAACCCCCTCGGTGAGCAGGGAGCGGGGTGGACACCAAGCCCAGTCACCTCCTCCTCTGTAGTGCCCTGACCCAGGTGGCAAAGTTTAAACTCCAACTGCACAGAAATAACATCCCGGATTGCAAAATCTCCCGGCCCTGATTGGGGACGGCTGTGAGCGATGGCAGGGCCGCCCTGGGGACGGACCCACCGCACTCCGTAACTCATTAGCCAAATGTTTTTGTCCTCCGCCGCCGAGCGGGGCAGGAGGGGCCAGGGCTGGTGAGCGAAGTCCAGGCGCTGCCGCTGCCCATGAACTTTCACCCATTTTTGGGGACGATTTCCCTTTTTTTCAGCCAAGCATATCGGCGTGAATCACATTTTATAGGTGTTGAGAACATCCGGGGAAGACGTTGACATGGACTTTATCCCTTAGGGCTTCCTCCACAACAAACCATGGACCCCGCTGCGCCCTGCAGCCGGGGCTGGCCTGGCCACCTGGGCTGTGCCGCCTGCCCGACCACTGCCTGCACCCTCCGTGCCTCAGTTTCCCCCCGTGGCTGTCTGGGGGCTGAACACGCTACGGTTTGTTGGCCGCTGTGTTCATCCCTCCCCATGGCCCTGCAGTGAGGGTGCCAGCCCAATGCATGTCGCCTGTGTCACCCTCCGGACGAGCCCCTGCCTCGCAGGACCCCCCGGGATGGCCGGATCCCCCCGGGACTGCCGGATCCCCCTCACACGGGGAGGGGACCGGTGAGCGCGGCGGCGCGTGACCCAGGCGTGGCGCGGGGACAAGGCCACCTCCGCTATCTCCTGCCCGACGCCCTCTGACCGGGCGGCAGCGGCGCAGGCAGCTCCCCGCACCAGCGTGCGCCGCTCCCCGGTTTATGGCCCCGCGGCAGAGACGGGACCCCTGGAACCGAGCAAAGGGCACCCGCCCGCCCGGCGCCACGGTCCCCCCCGGGGCTGCTGATTGCCCGGCTTCGCTAAGGCCCTCGAGCATCCCCCGGGCCTGCTGCCGGGGGTGAGGCGGGGGGGAGCGCGGGCAGGGGCTGGGGGGCTCCTCCTGGGCTCGCTAATTACAGACAAGGCAATTAGCGCTCGCTCCCTCAGCACAGCCGGGGGCTGCCCGGTGCCCGCCCCAGGCCTCGCCGCCTCCGCCATGGCCGCCCGCCGCGCCCACCCTCCAGCTCCCCTCAGCGAAATCTCGCGAGACTCCGAGGCCCCGCCCCGTGGCTCTCAGGCCACGCCCCTTACCCAGGCCCCGCCCCCCGAGCGCGTCCCCGCGCCGCGCGGCCTCGCCCCCCGCTATGCCCCGCCCTCTCCAGCCCCGCGCGTCCCCGGCTCCCGCCAGGCCCCGCCCCCGCGCCGCGCGGCCCCGCCCCTCTTGCCCCGCCCCCGTAGGCCCCGCCCCCGGCAGGCCCCGCAGGCGCGGCCCGGCCCGGCCATGCCGGCCAAGAGGAAGCCGGTGCTGCCGGCCCTCACGATCGCCCCCAGCGCCGCCGAGGGGCCCAGCCCCGACGGCTCCGCCGAGTGAGTGAGTGGCGGCGGGGCCCGCCCGGCCTGCGCTGCCACCGGGGGGGCGTTGGGTCTGGGGGTGGGGGCGGGACAGGCCGGGCACCGGGCCTGGGGGGAACCGGGCCTGGGGGTCCGGGACATGGCGGGCACCGGGCCCGGGGAGTCTGGGGGGGGCCGGGCGGGCACTGGGCCTGGGGGTGCCGGGCCTGGGGGTGAGGCTGAGACATGGCAGGCACCGGGCCTGGGGAGTCTGGGGGAGCCGGGACAGGCCGTGCACCGGGCCTGGGGGGCTGGAACAGGCTGAGCACCGGTCCTGGGGGGGCCAGGCAGGGCGGGCACCGGGCCTGGGGGGCTAGGGCAGGCATGGAGGGGGCAGGGATAGGCTGGCACTGGGTCTGGGGGTGCTGAGGGGACCAGGGCAGGGTGGGCATCGGTCCTAGAGGGGACTGGGGGAACCAGGACAGGGCAGGCACCAGGCCTGGGGGGCCAGGGTAAGCATGGGGGGGGCTGAGATAGGCTGGCACTGGGCCTTGGGGGGTATAAGGGGAGCAGGGTGTGATGAGCACTGGGCCTGGGGGGGTCAGAGCAGGCCTGGGGGTGCCAGGACAGGCTGGGGCTGGGGGTCTGGATGGGCCCAGCCTGGGGATATCTGGGGTGGGTAAGGGTTGGGGAGCCAGACCCAGGGGGGCAGGTTGGGGGTTAGAGGGGCTGGGTGGGCTGGGGCAGGGGTGGAGGCTGGTTTGATCCCCAGGTTTGCTGGGGGGGGAGGCAGGGGGGAGGTCTGGGGGCAGCTGAGGCCTGGGGTGTGTGAGGACCAGGCCTGGGCACGCAGGTTGGGGCTGGGATGGGGACCTAGGCTTGGGGGGGGGATTTGGGGCAGCAATCATGGCTCCGTGGGCAGGAGATGTGGGGCGAAGGGTGGTGGGGAGGGGGCATGGGCAGTGCTGGGGGGGCAGAGCATCGCTTGGAGGTGCTGGGTGGAAGGGGTGAGGTGAGACCCTCCTGAACTATCTCCCTAGGTCGGGGCCGGGGTAAGGCAGTGGGCAGCAAATGGGAGAGAGCAGCTGGAGCCTGCGCGGGCGGTGGGAGCTCGGCAGCAGGTGCTGGGGGAGCACAGGCACCCCTTTGTGCTCGGGAGCGGTGGGTTCGGGGGGTGGTGAGGGGGGTGTAATGGAGCAGGGGGCTGCTGGACACCCTGGAAAGCCCGTCTCGTGTTTAGCAGTGAAACCCAAGCTTGGCTTCCCGTGTTGGGAGAGGGAGAGGTTGCTGGTGCTGCTGTTCTCTCTGGGCTGAGCTGTGCTGCCTCTTTAAGGGTGGAAGGATTTTCCCTGCTCCTTGGCTTTATTTCCCTCTGCTTCCCTGGAAAAAAACAAAAACAAACCCTCTTTCTCTAGCGCTGCCCTCACAGTCTCCTGACCGTCCCTCCTGTCTCCTCCTCCCCTCTCCAGGGCAAACTTGGTGGACCTTCAGAAGAAGCTCGAGGAACTGGAGCTGGATGAGCAGCAGAAGAAGCGCCTGGAAGCTTTCCTCACGCAGAAAGCCAAAGTTGGCGAGCTGAAGGACGATGACTTTGAGAGGATCTCTGAATTGGGGGCTGGCAATGGCGGCGTGGTCACCAAAGTGCAGCACAAACCCTCAGGGCTCGTTATGGCACGGAAGGTAACGGGGGGAGCGGGAGGAGCGGGCTGTGGTGTCGTGCTGGAGAGCGTCTGGGAGAGCTGGCATCGGTTGGGATCTCTCTGCAGTGACCCATCTGCACCCTACCTGCCTCCCTGGGGTCAGGATCAAGGTCCTGGCTGCCCTCGGCCAGGTTTTAGGTGGAGCCTCTCCTGCTTCATCTCTGAGCTGCTCTGTCTGTCTCCGAGTCCCCCCTGGGAGAGGCTGTGCTCTCTGCGACAGGTCCCCGTGCGCGTTGTGTGAAAATGTACGTTTATTCTTTTTCCAGTGAAGCCGTTTTTAATGAACTCAGCTGAACTGGGTAGAAGCAGTCAGCTTCTAGTCACCTAGATCTCTTGAGGCTCCTAGGTCATGGCTAATGAGGCTGGAAATAGCAGGTGGAGGGATGGGTTTGGCACACACACACACACGTTCCTTACCCCTCACCACCCACTTCACAGTTCCCAAGGTAGTTCCAAGCAGCCATGACAGTGGTTCCCCTCAGATGTGGGTTTATGGGTGACGTCTTCTGCTGTGCTGCCCTATGATAGAAACTAGGAGATGCTTCATCTGCCTGTTAGAAAAGGCAGCACTCGGCGAGAACGGTGCAACCGCTTGTCTGAAGGACAGCTGCCTTGACAGCCTCTGCTCTCACCTGCTCTTGGGATGGTTTAGTGGGTCTCCATGAGCAAATCTGCTTCTCGAGGTGGCTTCACTCAGAGCTGAGCTTTCGGAGTCTTCCAGGGCGTTTGGTTTGGGAGCGTTGGGTGTCACTGGGTGGTTTTGAGGTTGTTGGGAGCTCTGTGTTCAGAAACTGAAGCGAAGGCAAGCAGCAGCGTTGGGCAGCGCGGCTGTCCTTCCTGCAGAGACCGGCCTTCACAGGTCTGTGGGAAGGACAGACGTCCCTGGGGTTGGGTGTCCTAGAGCTTACACTAACAGCGGCTCTTTTTTTTCTGACCTGCTGTTGTATTTCCTAGCCTCTGGCTTCCCTCCCCACAGCTGTTAGCTGACTCTGCCTGGAGCCTGAGGAGTAAAGCAGCTGCTCTTTCACGTGCATAATCTTCACTTTTTTTTTTTTTTTGTACTTTCTGTGGTTTCCTTGATATCAGAGCACCTCTGCTTACAACACCTACAGAGCTTGTGAAAATGTTCCTGGCTGCTGAGTCAGATCTGCATCAAACTTCTGACTTGTCTTTCCACTCTCTGTCCTGTGCGATCTCTGTGTTCCATGGCTGGCTCTTGCTTCAGTCGCTAACAGGCTGCACAGGGCTCTGCCTCTCCCTTTACCCTTCATGTTAGTCTGCAAATGGTAAAAAGTCTACGCCAGAGCAGAGATTTTGTTTCTTTCCAACACTCAGGACTTGCTCACATGGTTCCTGTAAGTTTATTTTTTTTTTCGAGGTGTTACAGCTGGAATATTTTTTTCTTTCTTGGCAGCTGATTCATTTAGAAATCAAACCGGCCATCAGGAATCAGATTATCCGAGAGCTGCAGGTGCTGCATGAGTGTAATTCCCCCTATATCGTGGGTTTCTACGGAGCTTTCTACAGCGACGGAGAGATCTCTATCTGCATGGAGCACATGGTGAGTCCCCGACCCTCCTCTGCGAACTGCTGCTCCCTGCACTGTTCTGAACTGCATCTCCCTGAGACTTGAACTTGCAGGGGACGTGGGTTAGGGTGCTGGCAGCTGCTGTGGCTCCTTGCTGTGGCTGCAGCAAGGCCGCCGTGCTCCTGGTAGGGGCCACACGCTCCTGCTTCGGCGTGGAAATGACAGAGAGATCGACTTTTTGGAAAGCGGAAGCAGAGGTTTGGGGGTTGGCCAGACGGAAATGTTGTAAACCCGCCACTCTCCAGAGCTTGCCGTGAGGCACAGTGTGCATTCGCTGTTGTCTCTGGCGGAGGATAGTGTTGTCGCTCCTCCGGATCGGCGCTGACAGCATCATCTTTGTGTTCACTGCTGATGGAAAGGAAGCTAAGAACCAACAGCAAGAAGTAGAGCTGATAGAAGATAGCATTGAAGTAGTTTTCAGTGAGAAGCTTGAGCTCTGATCGCAAGATATGTTTTTTTTCCTGCTGTAAAAGGCGTGTGCTCGATGCTGAGTCGTTGCAGACAGCTGAGCTGGGATGTTACGTGCTGCTTATATACCCCTTACCCTCCCTGGGCACACTTGCCTGTACAGCCAGTTGCTCGCTTTGCCTGCCAGGAATTGGTGTGTTGATCACTTTGGTGTTCTTTATTTCAGGATGGCGGCTCTTTGGATCAGGTGTTGAAAGAAGCCAAAAGAATTCCCGAGGAGATCTTAGGGAAAGTCAGTATAGCGGTGAGTTACGGTGGCTCTTCAGGCTTCCAGAAGGGATTTGCTGGGCTTGGTTTGGGAATGATGCTTGTGTGGCCTTAGGAAGCTTTCTTCGCTTCCCCATACGCGCTGTCCTGACCCAGGGCAAGAGGCAGCAGTGTGTGCAAGAGGGGAGGGGGACAGCATGTTTTCAACCGCTCTCTGTAGCTCCAACCCCTTATGTTGCACTGGCTGCTGTTGACTTCTCCTGGAGAAGGTTTGGGAAAAGCTTTCTCGGGCGGTTAACCCAAGATCTGTGTTTGACTTCGTGATAAATTGCAGACCCTGAAACGTGTGGACTCTACAGGGCGGCTTTCCTCGCCCAGCTGCACTGTGGCAGCACCCGGAGCTTATGCAACGTGTCCTGCCGAAGGGAAAGCACTTCCCTTCCCTGCTCTGATCTCATCCTGCCTTTGGTTTCCTTCTAGGTTCTGAGAGGCTTGGCGTATCTGAGAGAGAAGCACCAAATCATGCACAGAGGTGAGAGGAGGAACCTAAAAATAACTTCCTGCGATACCAGAGCCCTGTGTTTTTCACCTAGAGTCACGTTTACGCTCTTCTCTCTTGCTCTTGTCAGATGTGAAGCCTTCTAACATCCTGGTTAATTCTCGAGGAGAGATTAAGCTGTGTGATTTCGGGGTCAGCGGTCAACTCATTGACTCCATGGCAAACTCGTTTGTGGGAACTCGCTCCTACATGTCTGTAAGTTCCTTTTCACCTGGGTTTTTTTATGATTTGGATTCAACTTGGCTCTTAAAGGATCTTACAGAAACCGATTCACTCACGGTTTTGCTCTGTGTTCCCATCCTCACCTGGACTGCCCCGTTCCTAGTTCACGCCAGGGGTGAGCCCAGTGCTTCGAGGCGCTGTCCCCTGTGCTGGAGAAGCAGATGCCTCCACATCCTCTTGAGAAGTTGGTGTCCTGTCGGCGCCAACCTGTGCCCGGCTGGCAGTGGTGCATGTGGAAGTGCAGAGACTTGCAAAGACATTTCAGATCCTACAAACACTTCCATATTTTATTGTGGCAAGTGTTAGTGGGTTCAAAAACATCTTGTCTTTCTGTATGCAAAGCCCTGTCCAAAAAACTGCGTGTGGAGGGGATGCAGATGCTGGTACACACATGCTGGTCCATGCACCTCCTCTGCTGCTTTGACCATGTGCACTCACTGGCAAAATGGGAGTAAAACCAGTTTAGTGCAGCCAGGTTTTGGTACAGGCTAATGGAAAATTAAAGCCCCATTGGAGTCAGCAGAGAGAGTGAACTTCAGGAAGAGCTGATGGTGCCTCTCCTTTAAATGAGAATCACCGTCAGCGTTAGCTCAGCTGCAGATAATAGAGCGCCCGTAACAACAAAGTGACCTCCTGGCTGGCTCTGAGTCCCCGGGTCCCACTGGCTGAAAGGCAGAGGGTGGGTGGGGGTCTCCTCCCCACACCGTGCATGGTCAAGGCTGGGAAGGAGCGGTGGGTTATCAGGGAAGCCATCAGACTGCACTTGTGTGCTGAGGTCTGAGCTGCTCGTATTTTGGGAGTGGTTATTCACGTTCAGTTATAGTTAGACAGTGGTGATTTAAAAATAATCTCTCCTTTGCGCTCAGCCGCTGGGTCTGCACAGCTGACTCGAAGCTGCCGCTGTGGATGTCTTTGCATGGATTGATTTATTTTTAATTTTTATTTTTCTTTCAATGGTGAGACCCTAGAGTGGATTTTTTACTCCTCAAGTTCCTCTTGGGTATTAACAGGAATGAGCAGGAAAAGAAAAAATTTGTTAATGAATTGAGTGCATTAGATCTCAGCATACAGAGAAAGAGATTCCTGTTGTGTCCGCTGGACTCCGAAATATAAGCAGCCGTAAATGCTGCTCAGCTGTAGCTGTCGATGAGGTGCAGACAAGTGCTTTATGTTTGCACATGATCTTTTGCATCCACTTTGCCCATGACGCCTTTGGGACAGCCCTTTCCCTGCAAGGATGGAGAGCTGAGCTGGAGGCCATCAGGATAGCGAGTCTCATATATTTAATTTCAGTGCGTGATATTTATGACTCTGTGTGTTGATGTTCCGTGTCCATGTGTGGTTCTGTGATCTTTCCTTCCAGCCCGAGCGGTTGCAGGGCACCCACTACTCGGTCCAGTCCGACATCTGGAGCATGGGTCTGTCGTTAGTGGAGCTGTCTATCGGAAGGTACCCAATCCCCCCGCCAGACTCCAAGGAACTGGAAGCAATATTTGGCCGTCCCGTGACGGACGGGGCAGAGGGAGAGTCTCACAGCATCTCGCCGCGGGCCAGGCCCCCAGGACGCCCCATCAGTGGTAGGGGCTGTCGTATGCGTTGGGAACAACACGCAGACGTTGGGGAGAAGGGGTTGGGGTTTGTTCGGTGCGGCTGGGTTAGGCAAAGGCTCTTTTGGATGAGGTTGTGGCGGGGAGGTGAGTGTTTCTAGGGAGGCCCCTCTCTGCGGAGCAGACAGAGCCACGTCGATGCTCCAGCAGAATCCACCGCAGAGGTCTGTAATTCCTAACGAGTGCTGGTGGGAGTCTGCTCTTGCATGGGGAGGTGAGGAGATAGCCTGGCTGGCATCCTGAGAGCACTATGAAGATTTTGAAGAGCTCAGTTTATCTGCCTCTAGACCCTGCTGTGTCCCATGAGAAGGCTCAAGCCATGCAGCAAAGCACCCCATGCTGGGGAGGGTGCAGGTTGTTGGGATGTGGACCCCTTGGAGGAGATGCTTTGAGGGATGTTGTTGCAGCCCGTGTTGCTCCTCAGGCTTTGCCTGTGCTGCCAGCAGGTTCCCTCTGAGCTAGGAGCAGCTTTTTGGCAACAACTTTGCTGGGAGCTCTCATAGAAGTACCAAACCAGCACAGGGGTTTGAAGGAGGCTCTGCTTGAGCCATTTACTTGGAAGCAGAAGGCTCTAGAAGCGCTGCCAGCCTGCCACAGCAGATGGCCTGGTACTCTCCAAGTGCTCCAAGCTGGGAAATCAATCTGGACTATAGGCACGGTGAAAAATCCAAAATTTCGGAATGCATTTTGGTTTTATCCTCATTGTTTTTTTTAACCACAAGTCACCTCCCAAGTGGGTTGCCTCTGCCTCTCCCAGCAGAAGTCCCACCGCACACGTGGTTTTCACACAAAATGAGGCCCTTCGCTGTCCCTGAACAGCCTCTCACCACTGTGTTTGTCATCTTAACCACACAGGCCATGGGATGGACAGCCGGCCTGCCATGGCCATCTTTGAACTGCTGGATTATATAGTCAATGAGGTGGGTGTTTCCTTACCATCAGCTCTGCCAGGGCTTCCCTGAGGTACCGCAGCATCATGTCCACTCTGCTGAGTCAGGGTGGGCTCCAAAACCTTTGCTTGAATGGGGGCTTCTCGATAGAGAGCCCCTCTGAGCTGCGCTGACGTCCTTTCCTTCTCCCCTCTTCCCACCTCTTTGTATCTCTAAAGCATCTCTGGTTTTGGAATAAGGCTCTGCAGGGGGAAGTTCATAGTACCCTTGAAAGAGGAGAGCAGTGAGGCGAGCTCATGGCTGTAAGGACCTGCTCCTTCTCCAACCACCCGTCTCAAACACACTCTTCCCGAGATCAGCAGGGAGTTGCTGAGGTCGTGTATGTTTTCTCAGATGAAGCCCTTTAAATAAGGGTGACCAGTGCTAAAATCCCAGGATGAAATGTCCTACCAGACTTTTCAGGTGGGATCCAACCCACCAGCAAGTGGAAGGAGCAGCTTCCCTTTTCAAGGCGATAGGAGTTGACCCCCAGTGATCGTTTCTGGCTTGGCTTCGTCCGCCGTAGGCGTTGCCAGAGCTGGGATTTGCGAGGTTGGATCCAGAATTGCGCTGCTGCAATGTTGGTTTCCCAGCTTTGGCAGCGATTCAGCGTGGGGTCGCCCCAGCTGCGCATCGTGCTGGGGCAGCAGTTTGCTGCCAGGGTGAAGAAATGGCAGGGAGCAGTTCCCTGGTCATCCAGGGCAGCTTGGAGGAGGAGGAGGGAGGCTGTAGAGCACAGCTTTCCTGCAGCTCATTAAAGACCGTAGGTGACACTGGTTTTTTTGACCCATGAACACACAGTGATGCAGAAAACCCTTCTCCTTTTCTCTGCAGCCACCTCCCAAGCTGCCGAATGGAGTTTTCACACAAGATTTCCAGGAGTTTGTAAATAAATGGTAAGGATTTCATCTTATGGCTGAAGGCGGAGGCCTGTGTGTGCTCCCTGACAGCTCTGCGGGCTGCTGCTCCACCCGTAACGCAGTGTTCTCCGTGCTCTGTAGGTGATCTCTCCCTGGCTGCAGCGTGATCCCACATTGTGCTGGGAACTCCTGCCTTGGGAAGGGTTGGAAGAAAAGTGGTTTATTTGTGGCGATGCTTAACGGTATCCCAGCACCTTCTAAATGTGAGCCTGGCAGGGGGATGGTGGAGCAGATTGCTGGGGCTGTGAGTCACCCCACAGCTTTGCAGGCACCAGGCATACACGCACCAGCTACTTCCAGAGCTTCTGGTGCAATGGGGACACCTGAAGATGTTTCTGCAGCTCCCATTAGATCACAAGAGATTGGACAGCACAAAAAATCACTGATCCCCTCCAAGCGTTGGGTCCTTTGCTCCATTTGCAGGGCATGGTTCATCCGCACGGTCTAGAAGAGACGGATCCTGCAGCTCTCCCTGGGAGCTGGGCTGTTGGAGATGACACTTGCTGAGCCATTTCCATGCTGTCAAGCTCCTGGGGAAAGCAGCCAGGAGACCAAGTGGCTTTTCAGTGAAGCTGGAGACCTCTCCAGCCAGATAACCCGGTTTCCCGCAAGAAATATCTCAGCGTTGGTTTTGCTCTCTTGTTCTTCTCTTTGCAGCTTAATTAAAAATCCAGCAGAACGGGCAGATCTGAAGATGCTGATGGTAAGTGGGGAGAGCAATTGTCTTTCTATGGTGGGGTGGCACCAGATCTGCAAACTCCTGCCCCGTCCCTCTGTGCCTCTCTTGCTCAAAAGGCTGGAAACTCCCAGGCTGAGCTTAAGATGAGCCAAATAGAGCCGGGGAGAGGGAGTGACTCACTCCCCTTTGGTTCAAAGGCAGTGATGGTATCTGAGCGGGGGGAACCACCCAAGCTGTCCCATGTCTGCAGAGGTGCGTGGGACAAACCTTTGCCTCCTGAGCTGGGCAGGTGAAGATGAACATATGAGCTGGCAATGTGGCTCACAGCCCAGAAAGCCAACTGTATCCTGGGCTGCATCGAAAGAAGCGTGGCCAGCAGGTCAAGGGAGGGGATTCTCCTCCTCTGCTCTGGTGAGACCCCACCTGAAGTGCTGCATCCAGCTCTGAGGTCCCCAGCATAAGAAAGACATGGACCTGCTTGTGCCACAAAGGTGCTCAGAGGGCTGGAGCCCCTCTGCTCTGGAGACGGGCTGAGAGAGCTGGGGCTGTTCAGCCTGGAGAAGAGAAGGCTCCGGGGAGACCTTCTAGCACCTTCCAGTACCTGAAGGGGCTACAGGAAAGCTGAAGAGGGGCTTTTTACAAGAGCATGGAGTGATGGGACAAGGGGGAACGGTTTTAAACTGAAAGAGGGGAGATTGAGATGAGATATTGGGAAGAAATTCCTGACTGTGAGGGTGGTGAGACCCTGGCCCAGGTTGCCCAGAGAAGCTGTGGCTGCCCCCTCCCTGGCAGTGTTCAAGGCTAGGTTCGATGGGGCTGGGAGCAACCTGGTCTGGTGGAAGGTGTCCCTGCCTGTGGCAGGGGGTTGGAACTAGATGGTCTGTAAGGTCCCTTCCAACCCAAACCATTCTATGAGCCCAGTTTAACCATGTTCACCTCAGCTTTCCTCTTCAGCATTGCGCTGAGCTACATCTGGGTGCTCCATGTAGCCTTTACAAAGGAGGTGGCCTGTGTCCTTGTGGCCCCATGCCCTTGAAATCTTCCTCGCTCCCATGCCTGTGCATTGACTACGTGGCCAGCACAGATTAAAATCCCAGCTGCAGGGCTGTGAGGAACAAATATTTTCTCAAAAATCTGCTTTTGCTGCCTGAGAGCAGCCTGAGCTGTCGCACCGGGGTCTTCTCACCTCTCCAGGATCTTCTCGCCTCTCTGGGATCTGGCCCATGGCACGGACCTGGGGTTGGGTTTTGGGAGCCGGGGAGCAGCCGGCGATGCTCCTAACCTTGTTCCCCTTCGTTTGCAGACTCACACCTTCATCAAACGCTCCGAGGTGGAGGAGGTGGATTTCGCCGGCTGGCTCTGCAGAACGCTGCGGTTGAACCAGCCCAGCACGCCCACCCGCGCCACCATGTGAGGGCCAAGCCCATCGCCTGGTGTCAGGACCTCTGCCACCGCGTCCTCTCCTTCAGTAAATGACAGGACTGCCCTCCTTCCTCCTCCCCTGGCCCCTCCTCGCCTCGCGTCCCAGCGGCAAAGCACCGTCTGCCTCGGAAGCGGCTTTATCAGCCCCCCCAGCCAAAGCGGGGTTGGTTTCGTGTGATGTGGGGGTGTTCCAGGCCTCTGCTCCAGCCCTGGAGCTCCTGACACTTGGGAAATGTGGTGCTGCTTATGTTAATTTTTCTCTTTTTTTGGGTTGGTTTTTTTTTTTTTGGAAATATGTTCACTTGGGTTAAAAAAAAAAACAGAACATACCAGTGTGTGTGCACGCTTGCATGTGTGTGTGAGGGTGGAGGGGATGGGGACAGCGGGCGCTTCACCTCCTCCCTGGTTTTCACGTGGGCTGTGGGGTGGAGAAATCAGTGGGGCCAGGAATGGAGAAACATGGTCTAGGGTGACCCGAAACAGCGTCACCGTCCTGCCTGGGTGGCTGGGGACGAGATGGGCACCCACCGATGCGGGCAGGAGGTCTGTGGGGTGATTTATGGTGGAGCTGGAGAGGAGCGTAGTGATGAGCTCCCTCCCGGCCCGTCTGCGGGCGGAGGAGAGGAGAGAGTTGTATTTTCTTTGTTTTGTTTTTAAATGGTTGTTTTAAAGCCCGTTCTTGTCACACGCTGGGTATTTACCGAAGGGTCTGGGGCCGTGGAGCGCGGGATGAGCTCTTGGGGTGGGAGGGAATGGGGTGGGAGCTGCGGGGTGGGTGCAGGAGTGGCTCCCCCAGGACCGTGGCTCGCACCTTTTGGTGCTGAGGCGAGGGGAAAGCACGGGGCTTCCCTTCCCTGGCTCCTTCCAGCGCAGGTTGCCCACAGTGCCCAGGGCAGAGCCGGAGTAGCCCGGGGTCCCGCTCCTGACCCCGCCATCTCCTGGGGATGGGGAAGGGTGAAACCCCTCCAGGCTGCAGGTTTTCCCCCTCCAGCTGCCTCTTGCCCACCCCACGAGCAGCCTCGGCCATTGTGGCTGTAGCAGAGCCCCAGGGCTCCCCGTGGGAGCCCCCCCAAGCCTCCCCTT